>NC_077228.1:122819419-123143919 GCF_027887165.1 Monodelphis domestica | reverse complement strand
GCAGTAAGGGTTAGGCAATGGGGCTTAAGTGACTTGCCTGGGGTCACATAGCTAGGAAGTGTCTGAGGTCAAATTTGAACCTAGGACCTCCTGTCTCTAGACCTGGCTCTCAATCCACTGAGCCACACAGTTGTCCCCCATGATCCCTCTTTTTTTCAAAGAGAATGTGGAAAATTATTAAATGCCTATTGCCAGCAAATGTGCTAGATGCTGGGTCAGTCAGTCAACTGGTCAGAAAATAAACAGGCATTGTGCTAAGTACTGGGGATATGATGAAAGGAAAAAATAAACTAATAAGTATAGTCCCTGCTCTCAAGAAGCATACATTCTGGTAGTGTAATATTTATAGCAGAAAGATTGGGGGATTGAAAAAACAGGGGATAACAGAAGGTTTGTAGCAGGAAATGGAGGAGTTGAAGGGAGAGAGGGAATATGGTTACCAGTGAGGCAAAGGAGAGAGGTGACCCCTGCCGAGAGGCTGCTTTTGACCAAAATGGGGTGTCTGAAAAATGAGCTGCTTATGATAGCCTGCAGGGATATCTTCTCCCTGGATTGCTGCTGAAGTTTCCCCAGAGCAAGTAAAGATGGACCCTCCTGAGGGACAAGCCTTTCCCTAGAATTTGGTCGCCCTGCAGGGGTCCAATAAGGGCCGTTTGTAATTTGATGATTGAACTGAGGTTCAGCTCCCTCTATATTCCAGAAAAGATAGTCCACTTATCTGACTGCGATATTCTAATAAGAGAAATTTTAATAACCAGTTTGGATTGGAGAGGTATCAGGGAAAAGGGGACAAGGAGGTTCCTAAATAAGGTTGGAGTCTTTCTCAGCTTTGGAGCTAAGGCCAGGCCTCACAGGCTGGTGGTGGGTTTCTCCTGTTCCTGTCTACACTATATCTGTGCTAGTTTTCTTAATTTCAGGATCTTAGTAGTAGACAGCAAGCAACAAGAACAGTTCTGACTTTCAGAGCTGATTGGGCCCATCTCTTCTGGCTGCAACAAATAGAGGTACCTCAATCCAGAGACTTGGAACAAAAGCTTCTCACACTCCCCCCACCAGGAAGGAAGTGCCAGTCACAAGACCCACTGCCATTCCCAGTTACCCCTTCCCCCACCAACTGTCAGTCTTGTCAATTTCATCTCTATGGATATGCCCACTGCTGTTTTTTCCAACACAGTGGCAGAAAGTTCAGAACTTGTTCTTGTTTCCTTTCCACAATAGGAAAGGCAACATGTAACTATCCAAGTACTTAGAGAATATGTGCAGAGTACCCATAATCCCTTTTCAACTAGGTATTCTCTAAGCACCTCAAATTCAATATGTACAAAGGAGAACTATTCTCTCCCATCCAAAACCACCTCTATTCTGAACTTCCTCATTACTTTTGAGGTCACTACAATCCCTCCTATCACCCAGGTTTGTAATTTCATGTCATCTTAGTTCATTGTTATTATCCCATGTATCCAATCTATTTCCAAATCTTATACTTTCTTTTATGACAACATTAATTGCATATGTCTCTTTTCCACTTACACAATCTCTACCCTAATTTAGACTCTTATCATCTATGGCCTGAACTATTGAAATATCTTCCTATCAGAAGTGGACTCTGACTTATTTATTCCCACTCTAATCATTCAGCCAGTCAGGTGCCCAAGTATTTTTTTCCCCTAAAGTATAGGTCTAACTATGTCATTCCTCTTCTCTGTAAACTCCAGTGGCTTCCTATTACCTCCAGGATGAAATTTAGACTCTTTTGTTTGACATTTAAAAATGATTTAAACCAGATCCCATTATATATTTCTAATTTTCTTGCACATTTCTCTCCTCAGCAAATGGCAAGGTCCACCTATTCTAGTCAACTTGGTGCTCTTCATGCATCATGTTCTATTTCCTAGCTATGTCTTCACACTCATTGTTTCTGTTGCCTTAGAGTGCTCTCATTCTTCCTTTTTGCTTCTTAGAACCATAGGTTTCCATAGTCATGTAATCACCACCTTTTGCAAAAAGGCTTTTTACAAATCCCTTAGCAGCTAGTTCCTTCCCCACTGATCCATTCCATTTAGTTTCTTTGTGTTTTGTATGTAATTGCCTATCTGTACACAATGGTTGTCCTTTTAGAATAAAGCCTCCTTGTGGGCAGAGATTATTTCTTTTTATATTTATCACAGCACAGGATAGTTATGACCTTAATTGTGTGAACAACTAACCTTATAACAAGGCCACATGTATTCTATTTTGTACTATTGTTAGTGATAAATATGTAGATTAGGGTATTTGGTTCCAGACCAATGGAAATATACAGTGTTAATACAAATAATGTGACAAGTTAAAAGAATTCATTATTGGAACTAATTGCAACCTAGCAGGGACCTGCTAAAAACTTAATAAATCCTTGTTGATGGATTGATTCTATCTTTTATTTAATGACTGGGATATTCATTGTTGAAAAATGCCTGTTGGATGGTAAATTAAATACTCTTCTTCATAATCAACAAATGTGAAAATTGTATTCCTTAAAGCTCTACATCTCCATTTCATTATATATTTACATAAATTGTGTGCTGGTAACTCGTATCCAAATATTGAATATTACTTGTGAAATCTTGCCTGTCCCCTACTATAAACCTCAACAAAAACTCTTCCATTTCCTGTATTGATTACTTTCATAAAATATTTTGAAGAAATGGTAAAGGAGATGGATAAATCAATGATAAGTGATGTTTTTCCTTGTCACATTTTTGGCTACTAAAAAAGTTTGTGTTTCCCCCATACCTTTTTCTCCCACAGCTATCTTGCAGTAAGATTCCTTATTGCAATAATATTTATATCTCATCTAAAAGAGATATTTTCTATATGTACTTATTAATTTAGCCTGTTTTTCCCATCTGTATTCTTTCTAGGTCAATTTCTAACCACCGACACAATGAGCATCATAACTTTAAGATTTATATGTCATTGTTTCCACTGTTCTTGATGAGAAAATAACTTGTTATAATAAGTTTTACAAATATTTGCCATTCTTCTTTTATTTGTTATCTTCTTTCCATTTTCATTCTTACATGCCCTTAGGATGACTGGGTTTGGTTGGATATCTTGCCAGGCTTCCTTTAAACTTGTGTTACCCTCCACTACTTCTTTTGATTTTATGGGACTGTTCTGCTCATAATTGTCCACCATCCTTCATAAAATTTTACAAGTTTATAATTTAACCTAGTATTGCCTTTGGCAGTTATTTCTATTTAGAAGGTAGGATGTATGTTGAACAAGTCACTTTTTGGACTTATTTCATGTATTTGTTTTGGAACCTAATTTACATCGGTTAAGCTATAAAAATTATGATGATGATGATTGTCATAACTTCTATGATCAATTTCTAACTTTCACAGTAAATTAAGTATTTAAGAACTGACTGAGCTTTTCAACATTACACTATATTTTTCTTTAAGTCTAACTTGTCAGTGAATTGTCTGACTTTACATAAGGAGCTGATTCAAAGATAACTATACATTAATAATAAGACTTCCTGTCTGCCAAATATAATCTATTCCTTTTATATATTATTTGGCATTGCCAAATGTGCAGTGTATGACAATTTTTTCTTCAAGAAAGGATATTTTAAACCAGATGAATTAAAGGAATCTTAAAATCAATATGCATAAAAAATGAACTCACTCTCTCCTTAAACTTTCCCTTCTTCCAAATTTCCCTTTTAATGTCAAATATACCACCACCATCCTTTTAGTCTCTAAAGTTCATATTATTATTATTGGTTTATTACTATCCTTAATCATTTATATCTAATTGATTGTCAAATTTTGCAGTTTGAACCTTTACAATATCTCTCACATTTGACCCATTCTCATTATTCTCCCAGCTTGCACTTTAGTTAAGGCTCTCATCACCTCTTGCTTAGATTATTATAACAGAATCCTAATTGATCTATGTAGACCTGATACCCCAAATTTCTGCCCACTCCAGGTCATCATATATGGATGGATATCTACATATCAATATAGTATATATTAATATGAGATTAATTTTTTTTATTCAGTCATTCCCTCATCTTCCCTCACCATAGAATACATCATTTGGCATAATTATAGATTACATCTTGTTTTTCTCTTCTCAGTTTATTCTCTGGAGGTGAACATTCATGAGTTATTCTTCAAACATTTAATGTGTAAGTGTATACAGTGTTCTATTGGTTCTTCTTATTTCACTCTTCATTATCTCATGTAGTTCTTTCCAAGATTAAAAAAATAATCTGTTCATTATTTCTTAAGTTTTTATAGCATTCTATCACAAATTACATACCCCAATTTATTTAGCAATTCCCCAATTGATGGACCTCCCCTCAATTTCCAGTTTTTTGCTATCATAAAGAGAGTTATTATAAATATTTTGGAACATATAGTTTCTTCACCTTTTCCTCTGGTCTCCTTGGGAAATATATATATAGCAATAGGCTTGCTGGGTATAAGGATATATAAAGTTTTAAAGCTTTCTAGATGTAATTTGTAATTGGTCTCCATAATGATTGGATTGGTTCATATTTCCACCAACAGTTATTAGTATCTCTACTTTTTCACATCAGTTCTTTTTCTTGAAAATAAATCTGACTGTGTAATTTCTCCTATAAAAAAGGATTCCCTATTTCTCTAGGATAAAATATTGATGACTGTTTAGGTTTTAAAACCTGTATACAATATGGTCCTGACCTATCTTTCAAGGTTGACTAGAAATTATTCTGACTCTTGAATTGTCAAATACACTCAAACTGTCTATCTCTCTGTTCTTCACAACACTCTGTTTATTTACCAACTCTGTGACTTTTTTGTTGGTCATCCCACATGTCTAGAACACACTTCCTCCTTTCTTCTGATTCAGACACTCTGATTCAGATTCTCCATGAATTCTTTACTACCTTTTTCTTCAATCTAGTGCCTTCTCCCTAAAATCAACTTTTCTTTAACAAGTTAATTAAATATTTATATTTGTTCAATTATGTTTATGGTTTACAGTATGTTTATGTATACATGATAGTCTCCCCCATTACAATGTAAGCCATTTTTTGAGTAGAAAGTGTTTCACTTTTTGACTTTGTAGCTCTAGTGTCTAGTTCAGCCTGACTTATGCTAGGCAGTTAATCAATACTTATTTGATTAATATAAAGTTGTGAATTGTCAATTTAATCTACAAGCCTCCAATTTCTCCCAGTGCTCCTTTCCAACTCACTTTCTTACTTATTTCTCTCCACCTTTTCCTACAAATGTGATTATAGCACTTAATGTTAGGATGAATATTGACTTAAGTAATTTTTATGTGTGTGTTTCCAAATTCTTCTGATCTCTCTAGCACTTCATCCTCACCAACTAATGTTATTTATAAAGTTAAGTTATTTCCATAAAACTCTTTTTGCATATACCTCCCATCATTATTGCAAAATATAATGAATATATATACCATGAAATAACCTTTCTTGTCAGCTTTGACCATAAGATAAAAGCCACCCTCCTCTAACTACTTTCTTGCCTTCTCCGAGGAGCATCTGAGTCACATTCTTCTAGTTAGCTTTATCTTCCCTCTTATTTCTGGTTTTGATTGTAGTGCAGATATGAAGGTTGATATGATTTAACTCCTTCAGCAAGAGATTCACTTTTTTTAAAGAAACTATGTCATGTTTAGAGAATCAATAGTGAAATCAGAGTTTATAAATGTCCTAACATTGTGACTCTTAGCACCCTGGGCTTCTTTTACTGTTATTTCACTTCTTTTCCTTCAGAAGTGGAAAGGGGTTGCAAAGAACTAAGGAGAATTTTGTATTTATATTTATTTCTTTATATCTTCATTAGTTTTCATGGCTAAAAAATGCATTTCCAAAGGCCATCCTCCTGATGATATGCCTCCTCATATTTAGATATTTTGCTTCTTGGAAAAAAGACGAAGTTTTAGTGAAGTCATACTCAAAGTTTTATCAGTATAGCAGAATCTGATAAGCTTATACTCTACTTGCTTAGGCTTTGAGAATATAATGTTACTTCCACTTTAAACTTCAAATAATAAAAAACTTTAAATAATAAAAAAATCACTAAATGAAAAAAAGTCTATTTAACTCATTTGCAGCTCAGGACTTGTTCCTCATTTATTTTAGAAAAGAGCTAAGATTATAAATCCTTTTTGATATAAAGTCTTCTTTAACTAACCCTTCTTATTTGACCACTACTTTAATTCATTTCCTCCCTTATTTCTCTGGTCATCCTTAATTTTGTTGCTGCTTACCTGCAGTTGTTTGCAATCTGATAGAATTTTGGGTTTCAAATAAAAGGATTTAGATTTGAAATCTGGATTTTCTACTTGTAAACTCCATGAATTTAAGAAAATACTTAACTTCTCCAAGTTTTGCTATCTCATCTGTAAAATGAGATTAGACTCAATCTAAGGGTCTTAAATCTAATCCTATGAACCTGTGGTCTTATAGAAGTTATTTGAAAGTGTAACTAAATTTTTCCATAAATATTTCCTGTTCACTGAACTAGTTTGCCAACTCTTAGACATTAGTTCTGATTATGACCCTTTTCTAGAAATATTTAACAAATTAAAATAATTTCTATAAAATCAAAAGAATAAAGAAACCAACTTGGCCAGCAGATACTCTATCTCCTCATCAGTTGAAAGACATGGAAACGAATCAGAAAATCATTTTAGATTCTAACATAAACTGCTTTGCAAAACACCATAGAAAAGTTTTCTTTTGCATTCTCCCATGGCTACTATTTCATCATAGTTCTGTAAAATATGGTATTTAGTATAATTGAATAACTATGATGGACTATGTAATGATATGAAATATGATCTCAGGAATTCTTATATACCCATTTTTTGGGGGGGATGAGAAAGGACAATTAAGTCATAAATTGCTATGATCTTTTGTCAAGTCATTGAAAGTTTGTTGCTGTTCTCATGTCAGAACTATATTCATGGTCCATTAAAACCCAATTAAGGGAAATATTCTTCTAAACTGAAAAAAGCAAAGTATATAGCATTGAGATTTAATTTCTCACTGATAGTAGAGTCCCAAACCTTTGTATTCATATTGGTAGTAAAGAAATTATTTGAAACAATTGTAAGGTCATATTTTACATGTGATCTTTTATCCCTAAAATCCTGACCAAATGCCCACTCTGATTCATAAATAGATTTTCAACGTACACAGTCTATTAATACACTGCACATGCTCAGCGCCAACATAACCAGATTATCATGTTTTATGTGTGGGAAGGGAAACATGACTAGGAAATTTCAAGTTAAATTAATCTGTCAGTGATGATGTATTTTTCAAAGAATGTTGTTGCCAATACAGATTCTGAAACAAAATGAATAATTAGTTAATTAGTTTTAAGTTTTGCAGGAAGTCCATTTCTCTTATGTTTAAATTCTCTCAGTAGTTCTTTGACTTCTACTTTTTTCCTTTGTAAATTAAAAAAAATAAAGGTTAGTAAAGAGGAAAATAGGAAAGAAAGCAGATCTAGGAATGCATCTGTATTACTTCTTTCTGTTCACTGTGTTCTTCCCCCAGTAAAGTAATGCTTGTAAGTTATTCAGCTTTACTGTTGTAATGATGCTCTGAATATTTTATAATATCTCACCTACTAAAGATGAGTTGTCAGCCTAGTTAGAAAAATCTGTTGGTATGGCAACCAGTAGAACTTAAAAATGATCTGGAGAGAGCATATGTAAATTCTACAGAGTAATTTTGATTTCCTGACTCCATGAAAAGTCTGAGACAAATATTTCTTTTATATACCATTTGGTGCCTTGGCAAGGTATTAGGCACATGCTAAATATTTTATAAGATACTCCCTGATTGATTCTATGCTGTAAGATTTGTCTTTAAATCATTGAAATTACATTGAGGTAGACATTCTCTGGGAAATGAAAAGAGTATGGAGGAATACTTTGTCATTATTGGACTCTGAGCTTTTAGAAAAACCTGACCTATTAGAAACACTTAAAGGGAAATGGCAAATCTGGGTCTGAATTGAATTGAGTATTTACCATAAGAAAACTATGCCAATTGATATTTCTAACTTTTTAGAAGGCTATTTGATGTTTGTTGCCACCACACAACCATAATCTCTTAATGAAGACTTTACAACATAGTAATGTTAAGATATGTTGTATCCTAAAAGTCTTAGTGCAATTTTGCATTTAAAAAACCTACATAAGTATAAATATTACAAACTTACAAAATATCGTTTGAAAGTTTAATTAGGTATGTTTCAATTTTATTTATTTAATTTTATGAATTTTGAATAAAATTTTTAATTTGATTTCCTAGACTTGTAGTTTGATAGAGGAGGTCAGAGGAAGCCTTTTTTGGCCACCTTGGACACTGATGTATATTCATTAAATTTCTTCTCATGGAGTCACATCAGAACTGTAATTTATGCACCAAGACATTATTCTTTGGATGATAATAAGGCTAGCATTATAAATACAAACCTTTTGGTTGCTGAGCATTAGCTGATTAGATTTTTTACAAAGTTTGAAAATAGATTAAAACTATAGAACAAATCAGTGGTTATATGAATTTTGATAAAACTCTACCAATAGCTTAAAATGTAAGTAAGCAGCCTTTCAAATTTTATTTTTGTAGGTTTGTAACATTTATACTTTTGAAGTTATTAAAATTAAAATTGAACTAAGGCTTTTGGAACACCCCATATTATTGAGCACTCAAATGAATAATGAGTATTACTTATAATGTGATTCTGGGAAAATCAGTAAATCTTTCATCTTCAACTTCTCTATCTGTAAAATTAGGTTAATAATAGCACACACCTTATGGAGCTGTTGTAAGGAAATGACTTAATAGATGTAAAGTCCTTTGCAAATGTAAGGCACAGTATAAATGGTTATTCTTGTTATATACTTATAAATTTATCCCAAACTTCTAGGCAATAAAGCACTTCTATCACTACTTTACCCACTAAGCATCAATTCCTATCCCCCCTTTTTAATTTTATTTTTTAAGATTATTTTTTTATTTGGTCAATTTCAAACATTATTCCTTGGATACAAAAATCATATTCTATTCCTCCCACTCCGTTCCCCCACCCTTCCCATAGCAGACACATAATTCCACTGGGTATTGCATGTGTCCTTGATCAGAACCTATTTCCATGCTGTTAATGTTTGCACTAGTATGTTCATTTAGGGTCTACATCCCCAGTCATATCCCCCTCGACACATGCAATCAAGCAGTTGTTTTTCTTTGGTGTTTCTACTCTCACATTTTTTCCTCTGAATGTGGATAGTGTTCTCTCTCATAGATCCCTCCATGTTGTTAATGGTCACTGCATTGCCACTAATGGAGAAGTCCATTACATTCAATTGTACCACAGTATATCAGTCTCTGTGTCCAGTGTTTTCCTGGTTCTGCTCCTCTCACTCTGCATCACTTCCTGGAGGTTGTTCCAGTTCCCATGGAATTCCTCCACTTTATTATCTCTTTGAGCACAATAGTATTCCATCACCAACATATACCACAATTTGTTCAGTCATTCCCCAATTGAAGGGCATCTCCTCATTTTCCAGTTTTTGGCCACCACAAAGAGCCCAGCTATGAATATTTTTGTACAAGTCTTTTTCCTTATTATCTCTTTGGGGTACAAACACAGCAGTGCTATGGCTGGATCAAAGGGCAGATAGTCTTTTAGCGCCCTTTGGGCATAGTTCCAAATTGCCCTCCAGAATGGTTGGATCAATTCACAACTCCACCAGCAATGAATTAACGTCCTGACTTTGCCACATCCTCTCCAGCATTCATTACTTTCCTTTGCTGTCATGTTAGCCAAATTGCTAGGTGTGAGGTGGTACCTCAGAGTTGTTTTGATTTGCATTTCTCTGATTATAAGAGATGTAGAGCACTTTTTCATGTGCTTATTAATAGTTTTGATTTATTTAACTGAAAATTGCTTATTCATGTTCCTGGCCCATTTATCAATTGGAGAAATGGCTTGATTTTTTTGTACAATTGATTTCTCTCTTTGTAAATTTGAGTAATTAGACCTTTGTCAGAGGTTTTTGTTATGAAGATTGTTTCCCAATTTGTTACTTCCCTTCTAATTTTGCCTACATTGATTTTGTTTGTACAAAATCTTTTTAATTTGATGTAATCAAAATTATTTATTTTACATTTTGTGACTTTTTTCTAAGTCTTACTTGGTTTTAAAATCTTTCCTTTCCCAAAGGTCTGACATTTATACTATTCTGTGTTCACATTTTTAATTTACTTATAGTTTCCTTCTTTATGTTCAAGTCATTCACCCATTCTGAGTTTATCTTGGTGTAGGGTGTGAGGTGTTGATCCAAACCTAATCTCTCCCACACTGTCTTCCAATTTTCCCAACAGTTTTTATCAAAGAGTGGATTTTTGTCCCAAAAGCTAGAATCTTTGGGATTGTCATAGATTGTCTTGCTCAGGTCATTTACTCCAAGTCTATTCTACTAATCCTCCTTTCTGTCTCTTAGCCAGTACCGTATCGTTTTGATGACCACTGTTTATAGAATAGTTTGAGATCTGGTACTACAAGACCACCTTCCTTCGAATTTTTTTTTTCGTGATTTCCCTGGATATCCTTGATTTTTTGTTCTTCCAAATGAACTTTGTTATGGCTTTTTCCTAATTCAGTAAAAAGTTTTTTAGTAGTTTGATGGGTATGGCACTAAATAAGTAAGTAAGTTTGGGTAGGACCATCACTTTTATTATGTTAGCTTGTCCTACCCTTATGCAGGACAAATTTTCTTCCATACTATGCTGATCAACATGGGGGTGATCCTAAGAAAGAAAATTCTCTCACCCTTCTATAAACCATCAGAAGACATTGCCCAAGAGTTTATAACATATTACCTTTCATCAAATAAACAAGTTGTTTAAGATTCACTTAACTTTAGAGTTGTGAAGTTGGTAACTAAACTATATTTTCTTTTTTTAACTCACCATTAAATGTCAATAGTTTCATTTCTTATTTGTCAAGTCTAACAATGATTATTCTTAATCAATAAACTTTTGTATTTCAATAAAACTTTGAGATAATGAAAAAATGTCACAAATGAGAATGGGAGGGGACTTTAGAAGGTTATCTAGGTCAATCATTTCATTTGACAGATGAGGATGTTCAAACTCAGAGCACAGATTTGCTTCAGGTCTCACAGCTACTAAGCAGCAGAATTGGAATTTAAACCAAAGTACTCTGATTGCAAATTATTCTCTTCTTACTCTAATATTTCTTCACAGTTTTAATATCACAGTTCTGTCTTTACAGAAATAAAAAATTATAAGGTTATTTGCTTTCTATATATAATGACAGTTACCATGTCCAAATATCTACAAGTGTCTTTTTAATGAAAAAGATGTATGATTTCATTTCTTTTCATTAGAAAATTTTCCTAGTTGATGCTTTGTTCTCAGATGCCAAAGCATTAATTTTGTTGATGTTAGTATTACATTGGTTCAGCATAAACAATTTACCCAGAAAATGTGTTGAGTGAACTAGATTGTAAACACATCAGGTAATAATATGACATATAACCACAGGTGGGTAGTAATTAGTTGAAAGGGAACAAAATTGATAAGATGAACAAATTATTCAAAATAGGCAACCAGCAGAACACCATGTCTTTATAGGGGACCATTGAATTATCAGACAATCAACAACTATTTATTAAGTGCCTACTACATAACAAGTACCATGTTAAATGCTGATACAAAACAAAGACTGAAATAAGTCCAACTCTTAATTCTAAAATTTATTTTATTTTGAACCTAACAAGTAACTAATAAAAAAAGAATTTCCATATATATCTATAGATATCTATATAGAATCATACAAATGGAAGATTGTACTGCAAACTGGTAATCTTTATTGTATAATACTTGTTTTTCTTAAAATACATATTAAATTCAACATGTAACTCTCAAAGCTATTCCACTATCTGTGTTTTTTTCTTTTCATAACTGATTCTTTAAGGTGAAAATCAAGATGTGAGATTCAGTATCTCAGGAAGAATATAAGTTCACCACAAGAGATAATTAGGCCTGTTTTATTCAGGAATATAATATCTTGGGCAGAAGTATAACAGTAAAAATGTGGGAGGTGTGTCCCTAGGGAACAGAAGAGGCAAATATTGGAAAGTCAAAGGCAGCTACAGTTTACCTTTTTTAGATCCAACCATATGCAAATGTGTATTCTTGCAGGTATCAGGGACTAAAAACAGAACCAGAGACAGATGTGTGTGTGTGTGTGTGTGTGTGTGTGTGTGTGTGTGTGTGTGTGTAGTGTGATTTCTATATTGAGTTCTATTATTAAGCAGATCTTGAAGTTGGCAGGGGCAGACCAATAATTTTTAGCAGAAGTTCATGTAATATTTATACAGATGTGAACAACTATTCTTATTGCCTCAAAGCAAAAAGTCACAAACAATTTAAGGCTAACAATCCATTCAGGAAAAACAAAATGGATTGAAACATTTATTGTCAAAAGGATGACATGTGCCTACTTTATCAACTTTATAAAATTCTTTTGAAAATGAACTTCTATTTTGAGGGTATCATTAAAAAATAAAATAAAAGAATATTAAGCACTCTCAGCATGTTATAAATTTAGGCACCCTAGGCAATATGCCAGTCCTACTTATGATTTTGTGTGTTGTTGTTGTTGATAATGACATTGTTATATTTAAGAAAGTAGAATACTTCTCTTTTATTTTTAATATATTAGATCAGAGATACTTAATTTTGTGTGTCATGGACTACTTTGACAATTTAGTGAAGCTTATGGACACACTTTCAGAATATTTTTTGCCTACATTCATAATGGAATAAAATAATTTACAGTTAAAAAGCTAGTGAAAAAGGTACTTTTTTTTCTTTCCAGTTTGTTGACGTTCTGCAATCTATATACAAACTTAACTCATGCTCTAGATGATTATGTCCCAAAGTTTATTCACTTTTTTTGACTAAAACAAAATCCTGCTGCTTAGAAAAAATTCTGCTTTGTTTTTTAGATCCTTTTGCTGGATCTTAACCAATGGTCTGGGATTCATCTTCCACCTTAAAAAATCTTCAGAACAATGTTGCATCCATAAATCATTCAAACACATCATATCAGTAATGTATAAATCCTGGACCTTTTCTCATTTTTTGTATGAAGCTAGAACCTCATTTCTCTGCTTTTGAATTACGGATGTAGATAAACACTATACAGAAATATAACATCTATGCAAAACATCTCCTTTTAGCCTTATCTGTACAACCAATATCACGACATCAATAAATGTCCAGTAATTTCTGGACCAATTCAATAAGCAAGGTAAAAAAATTAATTCTTAACATGACTCTAAGCCACAGTATTCTATTGGGGAAATATTCTATTCATCTGACTATGTCCCGCAAAATGGTAATTAAGGTAAATGATACAAGAACAAAATAAACAAAAAAGAATTTATAATCAAGAAAAACAAGCATGTTGATCACCACTTCTGCTCATTCAATTTCCTGCCAAGAGGAGCATGGTACACTTCATCATTAGTCTTCTGGGCCTTTGATTGGTCTTTGAATTGGTCAGATTTTCATAATAATCTAGTGCTATTTACATTATTATGGTCATTATATATCACCTTCTGAATTATAGTATTTAGAAATGCAGAGACTATATTGTTCCATTACTTTTAGTCATACAATACCACAGACACTATTAGTATTCAAAGGCATTCGTTTTATGGAGGAACTTGGGATCATTAAATAACTTTCCTTATTAGGAATTCCCTAAACCATTGAAAACACAGATATGGACTGGGAAGTACATCCTGAAAAGACATGGAAGTTCCATAGGAAAGGAACCAGGAGGAAGCTGAATGTCATGCCAAATTATGGTTAAATAGAGGAAATGGTAATTAGTGAACCTTAAAAGCAAAAACTCAGGGGAAATTATGACTATCTTCAAGTATTTGAAAGACTCCGATGAGGAGGTGGGGTTTGAATTATTTTATTTGGCTAATGAGGACAAAGCTAGGAAGAACAGATAGAAGGAGCAAAGAGAGAAATTTAGGTCTGTTGTATGGAAAAACCTTGAGCAATTAGTATTGTACAAAAGTGAGGTTGGATGCATTGGATTGGAACAGAGATTTCCAAGAAAAAACCAAATGAGCCCTAATAAGGGTTATGGTAAAGAGATTCCTGGTCACAGACAGATTGGACTAAAGAGACTGTGATGTTTTGTCCCTGTTAGGGAATATATCATTCTGTGAAATGTAAGCTATCAATGCATTTTTCTAAGAAATGAAAAATGACATATTTTTAGAAAATATTCTATTTATTTCTATTCTATTCTAAATATTTCTATTATTAGACTCTTTAATTCATCCAATCAATGACAATATGTTTCCCCAATTATTTTATATTGATGATTGCATAGCACATTAGTTTATCAAGCTGAAGGAAAATCAATATAAATTAGATAATTAATTATATGTATGACTTTAAATGGCAATATATGACTTCAGATAAATTAGAGATCGTGCTGATTAAGGAGAGGAGTATGAGAGATACCTAGTAATTAAGTAATCATGTCAGTAGTTCAATGAGATGAGCTTGAGATAATTGTGCTAAAATTTGAGTGGGGGGTTATAAAATTGATGAATATATAATTTAATTAAAATAATTCACACAAAATATGAGTTTTTTAAGAGACAGTTATAAAGAAACCTGTTAAGGTTAATAAGTTGTGCATATATATTCTTATCTAAATAATTTATATTTAAATATATTAAAGTCAGTTTCTATGAATGTTAATTAACTTATTTACATTAGGCACATTCCCTGTTTAATATCTAAAATGTTTGCAGGTCACCATTCTGACAGTGATCCAGTTAATTTAGACATAAGAAATTTTGACTATGGCTAATTTTAATACAATAGCATAATTCCTCATTTCATTTTGGTTCTTAACTGATGACATTTTAGCAAATTCATGTTCATAAGTTCTAGACTTTAATCTTATGAGATCCACATCACAGGCAATATCTAACTATGGTTCTATTTTAGGCAAAAGACTTATTAATATTTATTGTTTGGTATAAAAAAGAACAAGAAAATGAATAAACATTAATGCCAGATAAAAACTGACTTGTTACAGGTCTATGAGAAAACATTAGTCATGAAATAAAGACTTTGTTCACACTTTTCACATTGATATGTTATAAAACAATAGATATGTTATGTACACATACACATATAAAACATGTTCCAATTTTCCAAGATGGAAGAACTAAGGTAAGGTAAGAAAAAATTCTATCAATATTTTGATTATTTTCTTCCCTTCCACATCATGGTTGTTAGGGTCATTGTTCCCCCTCAATATGGAAAATATACATAAAATTTTTTGGCCCTCTTCTCATACCAGGAAGTTTGAATTTTTAAAAATTTCTTTGAATTTTTCAGTATGCATTTCTGAGTTGCTAAACTTTTTCTGTGTCATTTTCTGATCTTCACATGTCATCTGCAGCTTCCATAAAACTAACCCCCAAATCCAATTTATTTCTTTTAAATTGTATCTTTTATATTATAATATGATTATATTAAATATTCATTTATATTGACCCATGATATATTGAAACTGTGATGGAAAAAGACATGATGTAAAGTGGATAATTACTTGGTTGGATAGATTTGACCTGTTATCTGAGTTTAAAAAATATATTAGTTGTTTAGTCCCAGAGAAAGCATAGCAGCATACTAATTACCTACAAAAAGATATTTCTTATTATTTTTGTTTTATTTCAACCAGGATGGAAGCCCAGAAGGTTAAATCCCTGGGTTTTCATCTCAGCTCTAACATATATGGTTGAGCAACACTCAAGAAATCACTCTGTCCTTGAGTGTTCTACAACACAAATTCTCAAGTTATAGAGGTGCCAGACTGTATTTGTAAGGAAAAAATTTCACTTCCTTCACTGATATAATCACGTTTCAATCATGTATGATTGAAAAATGTATTAGGCACTATGTAAACCCTGCCTGATGATACAAAAGCTTTTGGTTCCACTAGAAGATTATAGTTCTTTGAAGGAAACAACAGGTATATGTGCAAATATAAAATGCATGTGAAACAAATACAGATTAATTTTGGTAGGGAAAATTACTAGAATCTAAGGGTATAAGGAAAGGCCTCACATGGTAAGAGAACTATGAGATGAGTTTTGAAGGAAGCTATGGTGGAAGTGAGGAAAGAATATATTTACAGCATAAGGAATAGTTTGTGAAAAAACATGATGGTAGATGGAATGCCTTGCATGAAAAATAGAAGGAAAGCCTTTTTAGTTGTGCTGAAAAATATATTATTTGATACATTTAAAAGGTAACTTTAACCAGATTTTTAAAGGGCTTTATAAGCCAATCTGTATGAATTATATTTTGTCCCAGACACAGTAGGGAGACTTTTGGAGCTTTTTGATCAAAAGAATGACATAATTATTTTATGATTTCCTCATTTGAAAAGGTGTGATAATCATAGCACCAATCTTCCGGCTTAGTTGTGATGAACAGATCAAATAATGTATGTGAAATTTGTTGTAAACCTTAAAGCAACATACAAATCTTAAATAGTATGGCATTATCCATAAGATATGACCTTGTAGACAAAAAGATTTGAGTTCAAATTCTGTCTATGACACATCTTATTCATGTGACCTTAACCTAGTAACTTAACTTCTCAATGTCTTTCCCAGTAAATCTTTCTCTACTTTCATTCTTATTGAAAAGAATATAGACACATCTGAATGACTAATTATACATGCATTTATTTAGGTAAATTTATCCTTTTGGGCAATAGGAAAAAAAAGAAATCCATATCTACCCCTTTCTCTTTCAGATACCATTTTTTTAAACCCTTACCTTCCATCTAGGAGTCAATAATGTGTATTGGCTCCATGGCAGAAGAGTGGTAAGGGCTAGGGCAATCACTTGCTCAGGGTCACAGAGCTGGGAAATGTCTGAGGTCATATTTGAACCTAGGACCTCCCGTCTCTAGGCCTGGCTTTCAATCCACTGAGCTACCCAGCTGCTCCCTCAGATACCATTTTTGAACAACATACAACCAACATCAGAGAAAGGATTGAAAAAAAGAGCAATGATAATTTTGCTGAACAGTTGCTGGTGTGAATTGACAAAGGAAATTTCCTCACTGGAAAATACCTACACCAGTGAAATCAAGATCCAAAAAGCAAACAAAAAAAAGTGCAAGGCACTGTTCTAGGTACTGGAAAAGGTACAATTACAAAATTACACAGTTCATGCCCTCAAGGAGCTTTCACTAGTTAACAGTGCTCTTTTAGGAGCAATCAGGAGCAGGGTCAAGGATAGAAAATTATCCAGAAAACTAAAGCCAGGGAATATTATGGTAAGGAAGTAGTTGCAAGTGAGCTGTGTTGCACCATTGTTGTCACATAGTATAGAACAGGGGCAACAAATACTGGGGCTATTTAAGGAGATGGTGTTACTGGTATTGATAGACTTAACTAGGATGACTGACCTTTGGTTCTTTAGACAATTTAGAGTATTTAATATATGGTATTAAAACCTAGTCAAGGGAATAAGAAGAATGTGATTTCATGTTCTGGAAAGGACAATTTCCCTTAATGTCATTATATAGTCCTATTTCTGATATGCTAACAAGGAAACAGCTGGGGTACAGAACATGTGTATGGCATCTTGAGAAAGCACTTGACATCATCTCTCATTGGTGATAGGTTAATATCATTGAATCTAAGATAATGAGACCTTTCATGAAAGCTTATGTTGATTTTCTGAAATGACCAGTGTTCTAAGACTCTTCCCCCATCATTTTACAGATATATATATATATGTGTGTGTGTGTGTGTGTGTGTGTGTGTGTGTGTGTGAATTTGAGAGGGATCCAGAAGTAAAATTCATTCTATATGTATTTGCATTGCAAAAGTATTTCAAGGGATTGGGGAACAATTGCAAGATATGCAGGTTTTGACAACTAGGATAACATCAGCATATTTTTGTCATGAGCACTACCACAGTGTTATAAAAGACATCATTCCCACCCCTCCTGAATCTGCTAAAATATAGCTGATCATCATTAATGTTCCTTTGGGTCAATTAACTTCTTTCAATCTTTGCATTTTTTTCATTAGGGAAAAAACCTCTTTATCATGAGCAGGGTGTTCTAGATGACAATTTTTAAGGCTGTGAAAAAATCCAGGTAGATAGAACTTTACCATTTAAGATTTTACCTTGAACTTGGAAGAAATAGAAATAAAAGAAAGTGTAAGAGCCAGGAGCCCATTATTTCTAGAAAGATACTTATAAAGCACAAATGAGGCAGGGGAAATTGTAGTAATGCTTAGCATTGATGATTTCTTCAAGAAAGTGTCAAGGAGTCTGGAAATGTGGGAAACATTTAAGGAGCCTGGCATAGATTATATGCTGTACAAAGCAAATATCAACTCAGGTATAGTAATTAGCAGTAGTCAGTTACCATACATTAGAATGTGTATTATATTTCCAGTATCAACAAATTTCTCATAGTTATGTGTGAAAAATTCCTATATGCATTGTCTCCGAGTCTCAGAGTAGGGTAGGGGGAAGAAAAGTTTTAGAAGCAGAGAAATAAAGTTTACACCACTGTGATAAAAATATTTCAGCACCATAGTAAGGGATAGTAACTCCTGTGATCAGCAGAATGTATGTGGGTAATGGAAAGGCAAGGGAGCCCTACTAATTGGGCTACATTGTTCTTCTATTATGGTAACATGCAGGAATGCCAAGTTAAGAGCTGTCTAAGAAAAAGAGCCATAACCATTGCCCAGACATTTAGCAAGTTATTACCATTTGTGCCTTTGGTCATCTTGGATTATTCAAAGAACAAGATTAACTTCTAGATGAGGCTTCAGAGTATGTTAAAGATATAATTGGACTTTCTGGTTTATGGAAGAAGAAATTTTCTGGTATTAAGAGACATAGAAAGGTAAAGAGAAAGTATATCTATATGTCTCTTCCTTTGATATCTAATGTCTCAACACAGTTCTGGTGGGAAAGAAAGGAAAGGACTACATTATGAAGCATTAAATACTAAACAGAAGATTTTATGTTTGATTCTTGAGGTAACAGGGAGCCTTGGGAATTTATTGATTAATGGGACGACATGGTCAGATCTACATATTAGGTCAATCCAATAACTAAGTGAAGGATGGACTGGATTGGTGAGAGACTTGAGGCAGAGAGAGCAATCTGAAGGCTACTAAAGTAGTCTAGACAGACTCCTTCTTCCCATGGTCAGTTCCTTTCAAAGCCTTCCTTTTGATGAAAGGCCCAAACAAATCATGCTTCACTATCTAGATTCTACTCCCTTACCTCATCTGCCTCTTTCCTCTACTTCTTTGTCTCCCACACATTATTGGTAATTTCCTCACAGATTATTCATTTGTGAAAGGGCCAAAACAAACTTTCATTCATTCATTAGGCTTTGCCACCAGATCCCCATGAGGAAATAGGGTGAACTTTCAGCTCCCCACCATCCAATGATGAGTAAATATTTTCCTGCTCATTGATTCTGTTTACTTTTGGCTATGCTGAGGATGCATTTAGTTTAGGAAAATTTAGTTATTATATTAGTAATATGCATTAGGAAAAATAATCACAATAAAGTCTGTGTCCTATAAATAGATTTAAGAAACAATAAATTCATTGGTGTTAGGCATAATTTACTAAACTCTCATTACAATTAAATTGTAACAGATATTGTGCCTGTCATTTTGTTCCCCTTTCCTTAGTAGATGTTCATTACATAAATTTTAACAAACCACATTGGAGGGATAATTAAAAAAAGAAAAATAGTAGGTGCTTTATTTAATCCCTTAAAAGTGTCCCCCCTCCAAAGGAACAGGAAAGTATCAAAGGCAATCTATATACTGTAGCAACTTGAGACCAGAAACAGATAATGGTGATACTTCACCAATTAGTTTTTAGTGGGAAGTGAGAACATTTTGAAATGCCTCCTGGAACCCCAAAACCCAGGAAATACATCAAAAATGGAATTTATCACATTTTTGAGACAGTTTTTCAAATAAATGAGCAGTCTGAAAAATCAAAAATAAGCAATTTATTAGAAAAAATATTCTTCCAATCATATTAAAGTAAATCATTTTGATATTCCATCTCTCTCCTTCCTATCCGTACTCCATTTTACTCTCCAAATGATATAGCTAAAATGTAGGTCTGACTACTTTACACCTCAATAAACTAAAATGGCCCCAGACTACCTCCAATATCCCATGTAAAATCCTTTGTCTTGTTTTCAAATCCTCAGTCTTAGTGCTTTCTTTCTTTTGGTTATCTCCAATTGATCCTGTTTATAGATTTTTTATAAGCACTTATTTACATGTTATTTACCACTTTTGGACTATGAGTTTCATAAGAATTGAGACTTTTTATTACATTTTTTCTTGTATCCTCAACACTTAGCATAGAACCTGGAACAAAGAATGCTCTTAATAAAGGTTAGTTAACAGAATGGTTTTGCAAACCTTAAAGTACCATGTAAACACTAGCAATTTTGTTATTTTTTGAGTCTGAAGGATGTTTGTAATCTTATTATTAACCCAATAGGTTTTTAATAAAGAGCAGCCAATAGATAATAAAAATTATCATATAAAGATCATTATCCATGTGGAGGCTGAATATGTGGTGTTGGCTTAATAATACAAAAAACTGACATTAATAGTATGTAATATGCATTATTTCCTCTTACACTACTTTGTGATATACCTAGTTTTTAAGCACCATTTTACAGGCAGGGGAATTGAAGCTCAGAGAGGTAAAAAGATCTATCAAGGTAAAAAAAGTGAGTAAGTGGAAAAGCCATTAGCCCAACTATTTTGGTATCAAACCAATACTCTTTCTACCTTAGTATAGACTCACTTCACTGTACCACAATTCTTCTTTTACTAGGTGAGCTAATCCAATTCAATTTCAAAACCCTAATGATTTTGTTGGGGCAGGTAGGTGGAGCAGTGGATAGAGCAAAGGACTTGGAATCAAGAAAACTCATCTTGATTTCAAATCTGGCCTCAGACACTTAGTGTATGACTTTGGGCAAATCATTAAAATCTGTTCATCTCACTTCATCTGTAAAATGAACTGGAGAAGGAAATGGCAAACCACTCCAATATCTTTGCCAAGAAATGGGGTCACAGAGAAGAAGATGTGACTGAACAACAACAAAAATGATTTTGCTGGATAATGCATAAGCCAAATCTTTAAATTAGTTCTGCTTTTGTTAATAAGTGATATTTTTATGTTTTCTTAAAGAGAATCTTCTAGACATCCTGTTGATCCAGTTCTTATTTCACTTCAGTTTAGCCATGTTTTCTTAGTGTATGAAGGGTCATCAATATAAAATAAATCCTAAAGCGTATGATTTCAAAACAAAAACCTTGGAAAATAATTCTCTGAATCCCTCCCTATTTTCAGTTTAAAAAACCATTTGTTAGCATTTTCTCTTTTGGGGACAGTCATCTGAGTGAATATCAGACTAAAAGTGGACATCTTTGGTACTTATGTGTATTTCTAAATGTTTTAAGAGGAGTTATGGCAATCAAGAGCAGAAATTAGCACCCTAAAAGCCTCCAAGTCCTGCAATCATTGAAATAACATGAGGATCCTGTAAACAACCTCTTCAGAGAGTAAGAAAGAAATGACCAGGGGCAATTTGTAAAATTCAGTTCAGAAATATTGCCTTATCATAAGAGCTTTAAGTGGTTGATATGTGGCACTTACCTCATCTTTACCTTCATTTTCAAAGAAAAAAATACAAAATGCTTTCCTTTGTAGGATTTTGACTGGGGAAATAAAAAAGTAAAGAATTAGGAGAAAAAATAAACCAAATTATCTGATCTGCCATATAAAGATAAAGCTGTAGCAAATCCAAGGAGCAAAAGTAACTTTTCCCTGGTTCCAGAAAGTACATTTATTTTTTAATTATTGAAAAAAAATTGTCATCCAATAGAGTTCTTGGGAGTGAGATTACCAGATATGGGGAATTTCTCTTCTGGTTCCTTCCTTGGATAGCACAACCTTATACACCACCATGTCTTTTTTATATAGACAAGATAGCCCCAAAGTCTTAGTACAATTTTAAGGTATTAAAGTTTATATATAATGGATAATAATAATAGCTTATTAAAGGTTACATATATGTAATGTACAATAGCAGATTTTAGGGCTTAGTAAGACTTTACCTTTCATATTTCTTGACATTTTATTATCAATTAAAATATCTTTACTAAGGCATTATCAGGTAATAATCATAATCCTTATGATTAAGAAAAGTAGTGATAATATGGTATAAAAAGCACTCTTAAAGGCATTAAATATTGTTATTTTGTGTCACATCAATATAGTACTTTATGATCAACAAGTCATTTTAAAAGCCAACACTTACCTGAGCCCAACAACTATATGAAGAAAGTTCTCCAAGCAATCACCTCCCCATTTGTATAAAGCCAGAAAAAAAACCCCCAGAGACTCCAGATGACTTGGCCAAGGCAACACAGAGAGTAAATGGAAGATTCTCTGCTTGCAAAAGACCAGAGTTCAAGTTCTGGTAATTCTAATAGGTGAGAAGCTTTTTATCCACTTAGAATCAGGAGGTTTGAGTGTGATCCCTTACTCTTTTGTTATCTATGTGATTTTTGTTTGTTTCCCCTTTTAAGTGTTAGATATTACATAGCTCTTTAAGGCTTTCACATTTATTGTTTCTGATTTATTCTGTATGTAGCTCATTTGTACAGTTATTTGTATATTGTCTTCCTCAATAAGACATGAGAACCTCGAGAGCAGATCCATCTATTGCCTTTCTTTGAATCTTCAGGGCTTAGCACAGTTCCTGACACATAGTAGGTGCTTAATTAAGTATTTATTAACTGATTGACTTATAACAACCTTGAAATGTAGTGCTATTATCATCCTATTTGATCAGAGGGGAAATTAAGGCAGGCAGAGGTTAAGTGATTTTTTTTCTAGGTCTACATAACTAGTAAATAACTTCAACATGATCAAATTCAGGATTTCTTGACATCTGCTCCAGAGATCCATGTACCATATCACAAAGATGATTAAACATATGAAGAGTCATAGTGATATGATAAAACTGTAATTCTACTGATGTTCAGTCCAAGAGAGAATGGAAGTTGGGAGTGGAAAATATCTTAAATTTGACCCATACAATGAAGAATTTATTACATTAGATGAATGATGCAAACCTGAAGACTGAATGAAAACTCCTTCTGTAGTTGCTCCTGAATATTCAATACGTCTTCTAATTATTTTTAATTTAAAATTTTTAATTTTTTCCAGATTACATGCAGATATAATTTTTCTGATATTTTGCAATACATGTTCTCTTCTTCCTTCTCTCCCACTCCTCCCCAAGAAGGCAGTCAATATGATATAGGTTTTAATTATATTATCATATAATACATATTTCTCTGTTCATCATTTGAAACAAGAAACATATTGCTTACCCTAGAGAAAATTTCATGGTGTAAATAAAGTGAAGAATGGCATGTTTCAATCTGGATTTGCACTCTGTTCCATCTATAGCAGTGGACCTTTTTTTTTTTTTGTCATGAATCTCTTAGAGATGTCTTGAATCCTTGCTGTGTTGATAATAATGAACAAAAACATTTCAGAGTTTTGTTTGACTTCAGGGTCAGAAGCAAAGAGAATGTTCTTTTGGTGAATATAAGATTTCTTTGCTTCTTCTTGTGCATTTCTAGCTTGTTTAACCTATGAATTGGGCTGAGATAAGACACATTCTCACACTTCCAAGGTGCTAGAAATTACATTTTTCATGTAAAGTCAGATTTCTTTACTAGAATAATCCATGGTTGATATCACCTATAGACAGGATTACAGGTAGGTTAGGTGTTACCAAATTGGCAACAGTGACAAAAGATGGAAATAATGTTGAAGGGTTATATTCAAAGATATGTACACTAATGTATTATTAAGGGATCATTTTGAAATTATTCAGTTATTCAAAGCGGGTGTCCATACATTTTACCCCAGAAATACCACTTCTAGACATATACTACAAGAAAGTCAATGACAAAAACTGATATACACACAAAAATAATTGTATCATCACTTAATGATATTAACAATGGTAAGCATTTCTATAGAACTTTATTGTTTGCAAAGCACTTTACAAGCATTTATCTGATTTTATCTTCTGACATATATTGACTGATGGGAAGTAAAGTAAGCAGAATCAGAGAAATAAGGAAACAATGACAAAGGAGACCTGATACAAAATTAAAAGAACAAAGTTGGCCCCAAAGAAGACATTTAAGAGCAACAACAACAGCCAGCATTTATACAGCACTTTACACATATTATCTCATTTGATGAGATCCTTACAATGTCTGTGAAGTAGGTACTATAACTATTCCCACTTCCTGAATGAGACTGAGATAGTTAAAATGACTTTGTGAGGGTCATCCAGCTGGTAAGTAACTAAGGTAGATTTGAACTTCGGATCATCCTGTCTCCAAATTCAACACTCAGCAATATGAGGAGACACTTTCTTATAACCTCCCACTCCTCCTTCCTCATCACTTGCAGAGGTAGGTATTTTTTGTTGTTGTCGTTGATAGAGGTAGGGGGACTATGGGCATGAAGCATTGCTTATTATGTCACAGGTTTTTGATGTGCTAATTTTTTCTTTCCCCTTTCTTTATTAAAAGATATGGCTCTCTAGGAGGATCTGGGAGAAAACAAAGGTGGTCTAAAAACAAAAGACATCAATTAAATTTTTCTTTAAAAAATAGTGTAGATGGAATTTGGGTGACACTATTTTATTTAAATATTTACACATTTGTATATTTCATTTAGTTTGGTACAAAGTATTCCATTATGCAGACATATCTTAATTTATTCAGTCATTTACTGAACATATGGGGTGTTTTCAGTTTGTTGCTGTAGTTATTACAAATAAAGCTTCTGTTAATTTTTGTTTTCTACAGATTGGCCCTCTCTTTCTCTTAATAACATCTTTAGACACTCAATATATACAATAGCAGATTGTATTTTTAATGGTGTTCTGTAATTATTTTTAAGCTAATAATTTATGTGTGGATTTTTTCTTTGAGGGTCTTCGTGAGGATTGGCACAGAATGTTCCATTTGCTTTGTTCTTCCTGCTGTGCCGCTGTGCCTAGTAAATGTTCTACACTATCATATGCTCAATATGTGCTATTGTTGATGACCACTGGATTCTGTTAATAAATATAATTAGTTCACTCCTCTAAAACATGAGCTTCCTCCCCTTTCCTCACCAAAGGATGTGTTAATGTATTGTGTGGAGCTGGGCCAAATGAAAGACAATTTGACTGAAGGCAAGACTAATTATCATCTTTGACTTCATTGAATTCATTATCTGATATTATGCAATCCTTGTTCTCTTTTATCTTTGAAATTGCCTTCTCCCCAAGAGGGCAGGTAATATGATATAGGTTATACATATATTATCATATTACACATATTCCCATGTTTGTGACAATGTAAAAGAAGCTACATATTTCTTACGCTAGACAAAAATCTTTGGAGGAAATAAAGCAAAGAATGCTATATTTCAGTATGCATGTAAGCTCTGTATGATTCATCTTGGAGGTAGATATCCTATTTTGATCTCTTGGAGTTGTCCTGGGTCCTTACCTTAATGATAATAGTTAAGTCATTCACAGTTGATTATCATACATTATTGCTGTTACGGTATAGAACGTTCTCCTGGTTCTGCTCACTTCACTTTACATTCATCATATAAGTCTTTCCAGTTTTTTTTTTTTGTAATCATCTTGCTTGTCATTTCTCATGGCAAATAGTATTCCATTATCAGCATATACTACAACTTGTTCAGTCATTCTCCAACTGATGGAAGTCTCTTTAGTTTCCAGTTCTTTGTCACCACAAAAAGAGCTGCTATAAATATTTTTTTATAAGTAGGTTCATTTCCCCTATCTTTAATCTCTTTGGGATATAGATCTAGTAGTAGAATTTCTGGGTCAGATGTTAGTCACCATTTTATGGTCCAATTACAATTTTTAAAAGCTTATTTTGAAAAGAGATCTACAGGCTTCACCAGACTGGCAAAAGTGTGTGACAAAAATAAGAATCAGAATCTCTCTTCTAGAAGCAATGAAACATTCTTTTATTTGGTGCCAAAAGCCAAACATGGCTCCAACCTACCTTTCCAACTAGTATACATTGCTTCCTTTCATCTATGCTAGGATCCAATCAAACTGACTTTTTTGCATTCCCTATATGGCATTCTATTTCCTATTTCCTCCATATATTTACCCTGATTGTTACATATATGTCTGTAATGTATGTTACATATATGTCTGTAACACTCCCCTCATCTCTGGCTCTGAGAATCCCAAGTTTTCTATAAAGCTCTATCCAAGCCTCATTTTCATTTGTAGCCTTTTCAGAGCCCCCCTTCTTCCCCATTGCTGCTATCTCCCTCTCTTGAATTTATTTTTTAATATATTTTATATAGTGTATCCAAAAGATAGTAAAATTTAGCAACTTAAAATGGCACTAAAACATTTGGCCTTAAAAGTTGTACTTTTATATTTAGAAATATATATGTTTTCTTCTTTCTCCTGTCTTTTAAAATGGGAACTGTTCCATTTTCATCTCTGTGCCTCCAACACCATTAAAATATATCTTATTTGGTTGAGATTTTTAAATTTGAAAGACTCCTAATATTTTTATGTGTGATTTATTATAATCATGCAGCCCTCAGTATAACCTAATGCCATTTTCCCCACCTTGATCCATTTTGGCTTTAATGCCCCTTCAAAGTATTATTTAATACACTAGCTTCTTCTTGAGGAGAAATTCTGGATATCCTGAGAGCTGAGCTGCTATTCTGTAGCTATGTGATCTTGGTAAGTCTTGGACAAATTACTTCATTTTCTTTGGAATGTAAAATATTCATTGATATGTCTAAACTTTGCACATTCCCCACAGACCACACTAAGGTTTCTGTAGATGAAGTTGCATACTTGGGAGAGATGTGGATGGGAAAGGAGAAAAGGGGGAAACTTCTCTTTTCTTCTCTGAGAAATGAGCTCTAAGAATCACTCAATCAATAAACATTAAGTGCTTACTATATATCAAGTGCTAAGTACTGCAGATATATAAAGAGGCAAAAGACATTACTTGACCTGAAGGACCTTATGATCTTATGGGAGAGATCATATGAAAACAAATATATTCAAAGCAAGCTCAGGATAAATAAGAGATTATTAAAAGAAGAAAACTTCTGGAATTAAGAGGGTTGAGGAAGGCTTTTTGTAAAGTGAATTGAGACAGTAGAAGCCAGAGTGGTCAGTAGTCAAAGCAGAGAAGGAAAAGAATTCCAGGTATGGAGGACTGCCAGAGAAAGTGCCCAGAGAGGGAAGGTGAAGTGTCTTGTTCTCAGACTAGCCAGGAGACCAGTGTCACTGAATCAAAGGGTATCTGTTGAGATGTAAGGTGTACCAAATTAGATTTTGTGATTATTGTGATCATAGAGATTACCTGATTTTGTGAAATATGAAAACAGATGCTTCAGTATTTCCTTGAAATGAACATATTGCAGAAACAGACTCATTATCAAACCTTCTAAAATTAATTTTCACTTGCTTCTGTGGAGTTTGTTTGCATTTCTTTGGAAGGAGTCATCTTGAATGTTAAGCAATGTCTTCATTCTCATCTTATCCTGTTAGTTTCCCCACCTTCTTTAGAGCCACAAGAACATTGTAACCTTACATTGCAGACTTAGAAAAGAGTTTGCTCTTAAAGGGAGTGTGGCCACACAAATCCACCCTCAGAGTGCATCAGACTCCTGGTATGACTAAGCTCTGGCACTAACTTAGTTCAGCTTTCCTTTGTTTTCCTGACACTTTTGGTTCATTCATATGCTTCCTTGAGAGATGTAGTGACTATAGTGGTAGATTTGAGTCAGGAAGATCTGGTTTGAATATTACTTCAACATTTATTAGCTAAGATCCCATTTCTTTATCTGTAAAATGAGGATCATAATATTTATACTATCTATCTGATAAGGTTGGTGTGATGATCAGATCATATGATATATGGAAAACATTTTATGAACATTACAGTTCTACAAGTGCTAACAATATTATCTGTTTCTGCTTCTGTCTACTCAACCCCACTATACTAAACTCAATCTTTGATTATTGCTTCATACTCCTGCTTCTTCTATTATGACAACCCTTCCATCTGGCTCTGTAGTTTTTGAAAGGCAGAGTGATGTAATGGACATGGCACCAAACTTGGAGTAAAAACAAAACAAAACTGGGGTCAAATTCTGTCATAGAAACTTTCTTCATTCCTCTTGACTTCAATTTCATCCTCTGTGAAATAGTTGCTTAAATAATTTGATGACTTCTAAGGTCTCTTACAGCTCAAAATCTATGATTCTGTGTTCTTAGGATCCTTTCTTTCTTAAATCTTATCTATAGTTTACTTCCCTCTTCACTAAATATTCTATCCTAGTCCAATATCCTCTAAACCCTAGCAGAAATAAAATCATCTCTCCATTCTGGGGTTAGAAGAAAGGTTCCACGATCAAGAAACTCCATTTCCTGATGGGATTTTTACTGGTTGTTCCCCACTGGCTTTTACTCCCTGTCTCTGCTTCCTGGCTTCCTTCAAGCCCCAGATAAAATGTCACCTGCAGAAAGTCTTTCCTGAACTACCTTAAAGCATCTCTTGTCTTTTGATTATCTACAATTTACGTATTTTGTCAGTTCTGCTGTAATGCTTATGTTGAAAATGGGAATTCATTCCAATGTGATTGACCTATTAGGGAACAATTTGAGCATAGCATGAATTTTGTGTATACTCAGATACAATTTTGTCTATTAGAAACAATGAGAAGGCTGAAAATGGAACCATTCCATAACGACTTGAAAGCTACAACCCTCCTGATACCCACTTCCACAAGTGAATGTCAGTTCTTTTTCAAATTATGGTGCCATATTTGTGGTGTATCTTCTGAATCCGAGGAAACTGTGAGGGAGAGTTGATCTGTACCCACACCACTGCACTCCCACCCCCTCTTTCATCAGGGAAATCCTATCTCTGTATTCTGGAATTGAATTATCAGAAATCAGAATATTCCTTTTTATTTGAAGAATACAGTATTTAAGACTAATGATTCAGATATATTGGATCCAAATACAAAAATTAGACGTAGGATAGATCAACTGCAGCTCTATCCTATGGGCTGGATATTTAGTGTATGCGAGATTCTAAATGGCATCTGAGCTTAAAAAAACTTTAAATCTCTAAGTTCTTGCCCTGTTCCAGTCAACAACTAAAAAACAGATATAAAAGGGAGACCCAGACCCAGAGTGGAAAGAGTACTTTCCACTTAGGGATTCCCCTGAATACCCATCTGTGATCTCTTGGTATTCTAACCTCCAATTAGTGAGTGTGAAACAGAATCACTTTCTCTCACTGGACCAGTCGTGCAAACGCCGTGGAGGCAATTGATGCATAAAAAATAGTATCTCTTTTATTATAAGAGGGGATACAAAGTGAGGATCAGAACAAGGGGTCCCTAACTCTAAGGGATCTAGCTAGTCCCCCACAATCCTCTACATCCCTCATGAGAGGGAGTCTTCTGTTCTTCTGGCTAACTTACAAGCTCCCTATTTCTTTCTAGGTGTTTCCCAAAAGCTGACTAAGCTACCTATCTATGACGGCAGTAGTTGGTTAGATTTATTTCTCAAAATAGCATTTTTAAATTATTGAAAAAAGTGGTAAATTTCAGTCAAAAATTAGTGAAAACAAGATACAATTTTGTTCTCATCCAAGTTCAAGAACTCTATGAAATCTTGCAGGAGTATATACTTGTAGGGGTATGTGAACTCTATGGTAGGGACCTCTTCTTTAAGCACATTGCCTTGTCCCAGGTATGAAAATGATCATTGTAATTCTACCCAACTTAGAGATTCTCCTAAAATTTTTTTAAGAAGTATGCAAATCTAGGTAAATATTAAAAAGAACTCTGCCATTAATATGTTTATATTCTAATTAAAGAAAGCAGTAAATCAAAATTTTAAAAAATAGTTTTGAGGATAGAAACTTTATCTGAAATATTAAAAAATATAGAGAGAACTTGGTCAAGTTCATAAGAATATGAACCATTCCTCATATGTGAAATGAATATAAATTATACCCCTCTTTTAAAAGGAAAGTTTTGAAAACCATTTTGGTTGGTATCAACCTCACCCTTTGGGCACACATGCATACTATGAGAGGACACCAGAGGTCTGATGACTCTGACATTTTGGAAGATGCTTGCATCTTGTTCTCTGGGACTTCTGGCATTCAGAAGACTGGCATCTGACTCAGAATGAGATTAAGTCTATCCAACCAAAGAGATCCAGGAGTTGACATCACTATGGATTTTAAGAGAGGGGACTGAAGGTGAGCTCTCTTGGTCTGGAGACTATTCCTGGAGTGACCTCCTTTGGCTAGCAAATGGAGGGCAAACTCAGATTAGCTAGGTATACTTGACCAGGTGATTGACTCTCTCTCTCTTTAACTCCAATTTTTATTATCTAATAAATAATTATAAATTCATTTAGGGTCTCCAGAGAGTTTCAGTCATTTAATCCCCAACTGATAAAAATATCAATTGAAAAAATAACCTCCAATTGATAAAAGGTCAAAAGATATGAAAAGACAATGCTGTGTTCAAGAAATCAAAGCTACATACTAATATATGAAAAAATGCTCTAAATCACTATCAATTTGAATGGAATAAAAGTAATTCTGAAATATTATCATATTGGGTAAAAGGATAACAGGGGAAAAATTATAAATTTTAGAGATATGGAAAAGTGGGGACACTGTTGTTGGAACTACAAATCAACTCAACCATTTTGGAGAACAATTTGGAATTATGCCCAAGAGTTATAAAACTGTGTATATCTTTTGACCCAGCAAGACTATTATTAGATTTGTTTCTGATGGCTATTAGGGGGTACCTAAGGGTTGTTTTAATTTGCATTTTTCTAATCAAGAGTCATTTGGAACATTTTTTCATATAACTAAAAATAATTTTAATTTCTTTATTTGAGAATTGCTTGTTCATATCCTTTGACCTCTATTGGGGGCATATGTCTTTTTGTAAAATAATACCTTCTCAAGGGAGGAGAGACCTAGAAGGAAAGGAGGAGGTTAACAGAGTATTTTATTGTAACAAACAAATTAATCAATTAACATTTTTGAAAAAAGAAAAGACATGATGAGATTTCTAATTGCAATTTTCTTCATGGATGTTTATCTATGTCCATTCTGTAATAATGTTAGGAAATCACTTAATAGTCATGTGATATCAGACCTAATAAAAGGGAATGGTTTCCTGGTAGAAGCCATATTATTGGGTTCTAGTAAGTCACTCCCTTACCTCTCAGACTTAATACCTTTTTCCTTACCGTACTGGCTCTATCTCTCAGGAGATTACTTGTATTAAGGTAGGTATTAGGGATGGTGGGGAAGGTGTTAATTAGAAGGGAAAGAGTTCCAAACAATATAGTATAATTGGACAGTAATTGCCTTTTGTCAGACCTGACCTACCTGTCAAAGGCAGGACACCTTTACTGAGTAATAACTGTTGTCATCATGCTCTTTGTTTCGGTCTGCCTCACAGTATTTAAGTCAGAGAGTTGTTTACTGAAGCAGCTGAATTCATTATGAAATGGTATTACTAATTATGGCAATTTAGGAAACATGCTTTATTTATTTATTTTTAGCTCAGTGGTAATTGAGGATAAGCTGGTATGGAAAATGTGACATAAGGAAACAAAACAAACCACTTAGTGGGAAAAGGGAAAAAATCTGGTAACTCCACATTTGCAGGGGTTGGGGGGGCACCTTATCATTAACTAAGGGGAGAGGAAAGAGAATACAGAAATCAGGAGATAATAAACAGATGAACTTGGCTGGAGTGGAGGCTTTGTGTTGGGCATGACTAAAGTTAACAAACTTATATTAAGTATCTATTAAAAAATTATACAGTCTCTGACCTTGGCTTGGTTCTGGGCATTGCATTTGAGGAAGGACAATCCCAAACTGGAGCATTTCCAAAGGAAGATGAAAAGGACCAGGGCAGTGAGAGGAGACAAGGTCATGAATGAAGTATGAGGCTCAAATAGTTGAAGGAACATGGATGTTTAACTTAGTAAAGACAAGATTCAGGATGAATAAGACCTCTGCCTTTAAATATCTGAAAAGCTGCCATGTGTGACAGAGCTAAGAGCAACTAGAAGAAGTTGTAGAGAGGCAGGTTTTGACTGGATGTAAGGCCACATTTTCTAACAATTAAAAGTTATTTAAAAGTGTAATGGCCAACCACTGGGGGTATGCAGGACTTCTAATGGCCAGAGAGGGCTGATTGTTAAATTTCCAGTGTGAGTATTTAAACTGAAGAAATTTAGTAAATGCTACAAATCTGGGCTTGATTTATTGTTTTGTTGATTTTCTACTCTTAAGAAAATGTTAATCATGCTAAATAAACTTAAAATTATGTTTTTTTATAATCCCCCCACACCAAAACCAGTTGTTAAACATTTCCCAGCACACCTTTTGCCTACCAAACTATATCAAAAGAAGCAGAATGTATTTGAGAAGTGTTGCATGTGAGGCCAATCAAGTTTTACCTATTCAATGAATGAGAACTAAAAATTCAAGCAATTTACAGCAATTCTTAAAATTATATCCCAAACATTGATCTGAAGTTATCCCAGCTGAATAACTTAAGGACTTTTTGTGCATCTTTGAAACTGGAAAAATTATTCTGCCTGTCTCACATGTTACATGCATTGAAACATTATGATAAAGTTCTGTTATGGTATTTAACAAAGAGGTGGGGTAGAAGAGATTGAATTTACCTTAACACTATTTACAAAAATGACCATTTGAATAGTCATCTGTTTAGTAATTGGAATAAATCATGCCCATTGAAATGGGGAAAGTCAGGTGGCTTTTCCAAAAGGGTTAGAATTTTTGGATTCTTGCCTTGGCTCCAGATTGTTCCACATGCACATGTTTTATGTTTCGGATACCATGAAACATTTCAAAAGTGAAAAATTCAATCACATTGGCTACTTTGCTTCATGAAGACACCATTGATAGGTTTTTTGATTCAATTAAAGTAGTCTTTAAATTACATCAGAAAAAAAATAAGTTTATTGGTAGAGACAAGGACTTTATTTGTTTTTCCAAATGAAGGTTTCAGTTAAATGCAAGAAACCTCAACTGTGCAGGAATGGTAAATACCTTCTCACATTGCAAGAGGAAGAGGATAAAATCAGTGATTTACCTCTATCTTATGATTTAAAATGTCAGATCACTATAAAAACTCTCTCTTGCTCAGTTCCATCACTCAATTGGAGATAACTAGCTCAAAAGGGTAAGAGGAATATTGGCAGTAAAGTCAATTACTATAATTGATTGTGTAGCATGTCTGTTATATTATCATAATGTTTAGTAATTAGAAGCATATAACAAAGTCAACTGTAGCTGTAGAGAAGCAATGTACAGCAAGCAACATGAAACCCAAATAGCAGTATTCACTGCCATTTCATGATTTTCAGAATGTACACTGGAAATTACATTAGCCTAGATAAGAGAAAAGGGAATGTCTGCTTCTTAAAGTAGCAGTAGCTTAATTGGATTTGGATTTGGCAAGAAGAGAGGGATGCTGTAGCCTACATGTGATATGGAAAAACTAACAATTGTTGTTAGTGGATTTATCCTTGAACTAAGAAAATACCATTCTGAAACTTCTTTTTTAGCCTTACTCTTGACATTGCTCACTAAAATGACCATCTTGAGTGGGTTAACTATTGTATTCACTTTTATTGGGGAAGTTTAGATTGGTTTTTTTAATGGTCTTGACAGGCTGTTAGTCAAAACAAAGTGGCCCAGACTCAGTTCAGAAGGTCCTTTTATAGGCACATCTGCACATGCTTCTTGTTTCAAGTTATTGAATATTTAAAAAATCTGTGCAAAATGCAATTTTAGTAAAATAGCAAGATTTGGTTATAGACATATTCTAATTGCATTCATTGATAACATTTATTTTAAAGGGTTTGCAAGATGTCAGCCTACTGTGACATCATTTGTAAGTTGAGAAGTGCAGTGATAGTCACAATTAAAAAACTGATTCCTAACTAAATTTAACCAATCAGAGAAAAATACATCTTTTCCTTTGGCCATTCTCACTATAGCTGTGCTGACAAGTCAAAATCCAAGATATCTGATTATTGGCTATCAAGTAGATGAAAATTGAAAATTTATCTTTTAATTAAGTTTATTCCATCTGTTTTGTGTGAATGTATATAGTTTCACTATTAACATTTCTTATAGAAGAAATGATGCCTTTTCTTAGAAACCACTATACTCCTATTTGGGAAAGGAAGGGAATTCTCATTCATATCTTTCTTCTCTGTTCTTTTGAAGGCATTAAAATGAATTCATTAACATTGTATTGGTAGGCATACATTGAGCCTCCCTAGAACTCAGATCATCTTAGCTTCATTTGTGTCAACAGTCACAATTACTTTGACTGAACTGAACACACTGTTCCAAAGGCTGAAATCATTATCACTATAAGGGTTGGCATTCCATTGATGAATAACACCAATATTGTTGCTATTATTGTCACCAATTATATAGAAAACATTTAAAAGACTTTTGGCCCTAATCATTGGTATAGAGAATTCCCACTGAAGAAATTCCCTCTTCCAATATAGATGAGCAACTATCTGCTATTTATGTTCTTAGAGTGCTATCGGGGCACTAAGAGATTGAGTAACCTTCTTTGGGTTCCTTGAGTAACCTTTATTGCTAGAGTGTGCATGATGCAAATCTTGAATCCAGGTAATTTTGTCTCTTCATCCAATATTCTGTATTACCTCTCATATAACATTACATGAAAGATTTCATATCTTGTATGCTATAGAGTAGTTTCCTGTGCAAATATTGTTTGGACTAGAGGATGTCTTCAGTTCTTTCTAAGTCAAATATTCTGAATCTTCAGTAGATTAATTAATTAAAAATAGTAATAACATTGAGCAAGATTCTATACTGTTGGCATTTTGGATTGCATTGTATTTTATTTTAGATTCACACAGGGGATGTTATAGTGATTGAATAAATGAGTATCAGACTTTGTGTTTACATTAGAAGTACCTGAAGCGCTGGGTTCTGATCTGGTCTGTGCCACTGATTTGCCCTGTAAACTTGAGGTCACATAGTTTGCCAAGATCACAGTGGGCCCATCTTAAAAACATCAGGACAGAATCTTAGGGCCATTTGCTTTATTTATTTACATTACTTCTATTTACACACCCTGTCTTTCTGTCAGTATTGTCTACTATCTGTTCCTCACATTCAGACTCTACTTTCTATGTCAACGTATTTTCACACTGTCCCCCATATATACTCCCTACTTACCTCTGTCTTTTAACTCCCACTAACATATTTCAGACAGCATTACATTAAAACAGTCTTCTTTTCTTCCATTATTTCCTCATCTCCTTCAAATTATCTTCTATATACTTTTTTAATACATTGTATCAGCCAGTATACAGTAGATACCTTTAGAACTAGGGTTTATATAATCAGAATTCAGAAAAAATTTTTATATTAGGCTTTTGTCAAACTTTTGAAAAATTGAAATTTCTAGAGAACTCATCAATTTTATATCTAAAACAGAGATACTAATTATATATTCCAACATGAATGTTAGATTCATGTTATCCATCATATTATTATTATCTAATCAGAAAGAAGGTTCTGATGTGAACCATAATGCTATAGTTACATTTACATGTCTCTGTTTTTTAAAAACTTGAAATTTTTTATTGAATTTAATTTTCTAGAAAACACATTAAGTGTATATTCCATGCAGATGCTTCATTATGGTCATTCATTTAGCTTTTCACAAAAATGATGTTTTGGGGCAGGTCAATCTACTTCCACTTCAACTCAGAATGAATTGATTTGCAAACATTTCAATTATTCAATGATTAAACAACAAAGAGTCAAGAAATACCAAAATGTTCCCTATATAAAATGAATCAGCTTATCACTAGTGCATAAAGGCAGCATGATGAAGGTCAGAAGAGTTAAAAACACAATCTACAAGTTCCATGTTGTCAGTGACACTTCTGAGTGCAACCCAAATCAGATTGAAATGTAATTGAAAATATATAACAAAATAAAAATATAATCAAATATAGATAACATTACATTTTAAAATTGTCAATATATGAATCCATGTGTGGATTAGTGGCTATCATTTAAAAAAATAAACCCTTAATGTCTTAGTAACAACTGTAAGACAGAAGGCAAGAGTTAGGCAAATGGGGTTAAAGGACTTATCCAGGGTCACAAAGTTAAGCATCTGAGGCCAGATTTGATCCTAGATCCTCCTGATTCCAGACCTGGTGCTCTATCCACTGTGATTCCCAGCAGTCTCATGGCCATAATTTCTGTTTAATTCCACTTGTATAGTAGACTTGAAATAAAAAAGGAAGGTTTTTATCTTGCCTCAGACACTTATTAACTGTGGGAAATTGATGTTATACCCAGTTGTCTTGATATTTAACTGCACTTGCCCATGAATCCACAACATTTTAATCTATTTTGTCTCTACTTTCATATGTAGCTATTATTTTTAAGAAGTTAAGCCCAATTAAGTTGCTATTTTGAAATAAAAGCACTTCAAGTAGATGGCTAGCTTTTTATTGTGTCTATGAATTTAAACATTTTTTAAAAGCACTTTTTGTGCCATAGACAGTAAAAGTCCTTATGAATAGGTACACACACACACACATGAGTGCACACACACACACGTCCTATTTATTCTAGGATCCCATTTACCACTTTGTAAGACTTTCATTTGCTGGTCTACCAGGAAATCAGACATCTTTATTATGTGACTGAATTCATTTTTCCATAGAAATCAATCCAAACAGAAACATCAATCAATACCACTATTACCATTGAATATTACTCACAATATTGTAGCTAATTTTATGGAACTCCAAGACCTGGATTTAGAGCACACTTTTCTTAAGACAAATATCAATGTATCATTAACTTGATGATAGAAAACCATTGGTAAACTCATTGATAGAATGAGATAAAACATATCTATTGCCATGTTGTCTTAACACAATCCTTGGCTCAATATGTAGGAAAATCTGCTAATTAACACATGGATCTCATTGAGTTGGGACAACTCAATTATGGTGGTTTCTAGTATCAGTCTGCTTACTAGTTTATATAAATATTGCTTATTTTTTTCATCAAAACCATGTACAAGCACCCATATGTGGGTGATGTGATAAAAGTCATTTTCCAGTTCAAATTATAAAGACATGTTTAATAACACCACTGAATCTGAGACTTGGAATGGAATTCAGAAGCCATCTAGTTCATTTTTCTCCTCAGTGTAAGAGACCTCTCTACTGTATCCTTCACCTACCCCCCCCCCTCAGTTTCTGCTTGAATGTGTTCCTCCAGGGATGTAGGTTTATCATTTGATGAGGACACCTATTTTATTGTTGGGCACCTCCATTTCTTAGAAAATTTTAATTTTGCTAAGTTTAAATTTAGCACCTTGTAACAATTATTGTCAGATAGAGTAGAGTTGAAAGAGACCTAGTCTTATATAGTCAGGGGTCAGAAAACTTAGAGTCTGTCATCTGCTTTTGTATGGCCCCAGGAACTAAGAATGTTTATGTGTTGGTAGCTGGATCTGGCATTTGGTCATTATTAGCTGACTTTTTATTTAGTCCAGCCTCATAATTTTTCACATAAGGAAACATGCTAGGGATAGATAAATAACTTGGTTGATGTCAAACAGTTATTAAATGGCAAAACTGGACTTTGAACCTCGATCTTCTGACTTTAGAGTTCTTTCTACTACAAACTTCTTTAATGGTCTTAGTTATGACATCTGAAGCTAATTAAATTAAATTTAATCTCTTTAAACTAAGAATTAAAAACTACTAATAGTAGCATTAATAACAACAGACATTTATGTAGCATTTTCCTGTTTGAAAATACTTTACATATATTTTCTCATTTGAATGTCATAACCCTGTTAAGTAAGTGCTCAACTCAAATCAAATTCAAGTAAATTAATGATCTCATTCATTTGGATATTCCCTGCAATGATGCAATTTGGAACTAATCCATGCCTACTCAATTTGTGTGACTCTTGTCAGTGTATGCCCATAAGGAAGAGATATATTCTTCTTCCATGGAAGTGGGAGACCTCCCAATACACCACAGGTCTTGCTAACTTCACCAGATTACCAGTGAACCCAGTCAGGTTGTGCATCTGCTGTCCTTTGCCCTCATTTTATGTCCACACTAATTCCTTTCCTATCAAACAGTTTCTTTTATCTTTGTTATTCTTTAAGATTCTTCATTTGGTATCTGTATTGTAGCCTACCAACACCTCTATGTGCCCATCTATTTACTTATGCTCGATATTCATTTTCACTTCATTGGAGGTTTTTTGTTACATGACTCATAACCACACAATATGAATCTTACAGTAGAATTTTGGTATTTGGCATTTGGAATATGAGCATTTGCTTTGGGCAGAAATTTGGGAGCCATTAGGGAATTCCTAAAAGTATTCCAGGATGCTCTCTTCCCTCTACTTAATTCTAAGCCTAACTTCTGTCTATCTGTATTGCCTATGCCAGATATATATCTATGTTATATAATTACCTACAAACTGATAGGTTGGTCATTGAAATATTTATCATATTGTAATCTAGGCAACAGACATTCTTCACCCATTAGGTCTTTTCTTTATGGATGATTGGTCACATGTTCACGGATCACTTCCCTTTTAGGAGACTTTACAGCTTTCTGGGACTTGATGCAATCAGCACAATATCATCCACAAATAGGAGTCTTCTTCTATTTAAATTCAGCTTTGAGTTTAATTCCATCATGGTAGTGGTCAACTTTGTGAAGAATATGTTTCCCTGCTTTATGGATCCTTTGATGCCTGTGATCAAAGAGTTGTTGATTAGAACTATTGAAGAAGATGTGGAATATTTTTCAAAAAATATTTATTTAAGCAATGCAGGCATTATCATTTTATAGAGGAAAAAGCAGATTTGAACCAGTTGAGTGACTTATTCAGGATCATATGGTTTTTAAGTCTTTGAAGTGAGATTTGAACTCAGTTGTGCTTGATTCCAATTCCAATACTTACAACAATATGCTACACTAGCCCTCAAATATTTAAAGTATTTTAAGTATCCTACCATCATTGTTTCTTTATCTCTCCACTCAAAGTCCTAATGACATGGCAAACATTTCCAGTTCCACGTAGGACATATTTTCTCCCCATATTTCTCATCTTGATTTTTTTTTTATTCACTCTAGCTTGATGATAGTCCCTTTAAATTGTAGCACATAAAACTGTTCATAATATGTCAGATGTCTATACAGTCCATAGTAGAAAAGTGATCTTTCTTCTTTTGCTAGTTTCTATATTTTTATTAGTGAAGATTAATCAAGTTAGCTTATAGGAGTAGACATGCCAGATAATGTTGGCATATTGTGCATGTAGTAACTACACTTTAGTATGTATCTGGTGTAACAGGGGGCCATCTAGTACTGTGGGCCATTTTTCAATATTTTTTGTTTCATGGATTGCCATGCCCAAGGAATGTATCACATAGTTATCATTCTACCGCTGATGAACTTCTCTATCCTTAATTACTAGGTTCTTAGACATCAGACATGATTTAGTGCCAGGATCATACCTGAAGCATTGTCAATGTAAAACATCTTGCAGAACTTTTGCTCTGGTCTCATAACCTTTGTGAACTCAGGATCAGTTCCCCACCACAATGTCACAACATTGGGGTAGGATTTTTCTGGATGATCTCTTATTTATATAATTGGTTTCTTGAACCTTAATGCAGGACTTTACATTGATTTATCTTAAAATTCAAATAATTCTTTTAGATCCTTTTACTCCAGCCTATTTCATCATAATTTTGAGTCCTGGTTTTTTATCATCTAACATATTTATCCTTCCTCCCATCTTTGTTCCATTTGCAAATTTGATCAACATCCCATCTGCAAGTCCTTGGTAAAAGAATGAATTGGATAAGGTCAAGGTCTCTGGTACACCACAGAATGTTCCTAAAATAAATACCTCTCTTATCTGTGGACTAAGCCTTGGCTTTTCATGTAACAGCAATGTATACTCACTGTTAAATTAACAATGAAGTAGATGTTGAATGTCTTACCCAAACATAGCTTATTCTATTGCTTCTCCAGTACATAAATTATCCCTTAATAATCACAAAATAGTAAGTTATAGTTTTTTAAAATTAAAGTTAAACCAATTTGACTAAAATAACTGACTAAATTATTCAGACTTTTCAGTTGCTTTTAGACACAGTTTAAAGTCTGACAATATTAATTTTCAAATTGGAAGATGAAAGGCAGATGAATGGTCATGGATTGAATGCAGATAAATAAACTAATATTAAATATATCCTGATTTGTACATTGACAGACTTTAGATCTCTTTCTAGTGAGGTTGGGAGGGATGTAGTTAGAGCCATCAAGGATAATTCACTTTTGCCATTCTGGTCCCCTTCTCTCATTGAATCTCCATTTGAAAGAGAAGCCTAGGCATTCCAAACTTCCTTCCCCACCTGGCTCTGCTTCTGATTTTATAGACTTCAGTATCACCCTCTGATGCTTTGTTTTATGTGTTGTCTACTCACATTAGACCATAAGCTCCTTTAAAGAAGAAATTATTTTTTTTTGGCTTGTTTTTGTAACCTGATATTTACCACAGTGCCTGGCACATAGTAGATGCTTATTGTTTCTTTCCTGTTTCCTACCAAATAGAATTACTAATTGAAGATATCTATTATATGCTCCCCCATCCCCTATCATCTTAGCTTGAATCATGCATGTAGCTAGTTATTTAATGTTTTCTCCTCTATTACAATATGGGTCCTTTGAAAGCAGGGACTAAGAATGGTCTTTACATTTTTCTTTTATTTGCCTAAACTTAGCACAGTGCTTGACACATGATAAGTGCTTAATTTTTTTTAAAAGCACTTGTTAAATTTCTTTTTATTTCCCCTAAATTAGATGTCTTTAAATTTTCTCATTGTTACTCATGGTCTCCAGGCCTCTCATCATTCTGGTTTTTCTCCTGTTGACACACTTGCCAGTGAACTTCCTAAAATGTGGGTTTTTTAACCAAACAGAAAGACTCTCTCTGCTCTCACATCTGAGTTATTCTCTCTACTTTCATGACCTTCCTACTGTCAGGCCTTATTTACTTCTCACCTGTTATTTCAATTGTCTCAAAATTGGGCTTCCTGCCTCGAGTTTCAGGTCTCTCCAATATATCTTCATAGCTCTGCTATACAGATATCTCTAAAATCCAGGTCCAACCATATCATTCCTTTGCCTAAAGGGCTCCATTCTCTCTCCTCTTGTTTCTTAGATAAGACAGGAGCCTCTCTGTTCCCCATTGAATCTATCTCTAACCTCCTTTTCCAGATTTATTATTCATCATGTCCTTTACATACTCTGTATTTCACCCCCTCTATTACTCATACACAATATTCCATGCCCTGTCTCTGTATCTTTTCAATATTTTCACCACTCCTACCCTGCCTGAAATGAAACTCTCCTTACAATAGTCTCATAGAATATCAACTCCTTACTAAACTCTAGTAACTCCTGCTTCATGAGACCTTTCCTGATCACCCCCTTTATGCCAATGGCACCATTTCCTAATATTACTATATATTTATCTTTCATATATATTTTTTCCTATATATGTATATTATAGAATGTAAGCTACTTCAGGGCAAGGAAGATTATTTTTTTCTTTGTATTCTGATTCTAGCCCAGTCCCTGAAATATGGCAATTGTTTAATAAATACTTGTTGATTGAGTGATAATCCTAAATTTTTCATATTTAGCATTAGTTTAAAATATTTAAAAGAGAATTGAGTTATTAGGCTTTATAGGACATGTACACTGATCAGTTTGTCAATATCTATGTATTAAATGCCTGCTCTATGCCAGTTACTATGCTAAGAACTGAGCATACAATGGCTAAAAACAATGGCTGACTACAAGGAATTCACATTCTAATGAACAAACTGTTCTAGTTAATGATGCATCATCAGATAACCTTAGGACAATAGATTTAAAACTAGAAGGGAAGTTAGAGTTCTAAAAGAACATTCTAACTACAAATAATGAACAAATATAGGAATAGATTACATATTTTATTACTTAATTCAATTGACAAAGCTTAATAAATTCAAGCCTGAAAAATGCTCTGAGATCATCATAATAAAGAAATAAAAAAGGGACTAAGTGGCTCATAATTAATCATGATTTATATGTAATTCCATTTGTTACTTGCATCCTTTTTATTCATTTTATTTTTCCTTTTTATTTGGTGTACTTAGGAATACTTTGTCATTTTAAGAATTGAGATACAGGCTTTTAGTTATGGAAAGAAATTTAAAATTATACTCCTTGTGTTTTTTAATATAATACTTCATTATCTGTCATGATTTTTTACTTTATTATAGTCTTTACAAATACTTAGTAGTTATCAATCTAACATGAAACAATAAAATTCCTCTGACTTTTTTTAAAGTTTTGCAACTACTATCCTATTATCTTACTTCCCAAAGCACTAAAATTCTTTTATTTTTCAACCAATGGTTGTAGGAGGAATGCAGGAAAGGGACTCACAAAACTTGGATTCTCATCCTGACTCTAATATTCATTAACTAGTAAAAATGATCCTAAAGAAAGAATGTCATAATGGAAAGAGTGCTGGGCATGGAATTGGAATTCTGGTTGTAATTCTGGCTCCAACACTTTCTATGTGTGTGATAATAGGCAAGTCACTCAAAATCTCTGAATTTTAGTTTCCTCATTTATAAAATGGATATGATAAAGCTCGAGTCTTTTCTTCTCCAAGTCGTTCAATTCAATTCAATTAAATTCAATTAAATAAATTATAATATATATATATAATATATAAATAAATAAATAAATTAAAAATGTTGCAGAAATGCACAATTAGCAGCTAATTAATTTAATGTTGAATTCAATAAATGTGAGTTGTGATTATCAGTAAGCATGTATTAGTGACTATTATTCTAAAATTGGGAAAAGAAAAATGAAGAAATAGAATATAAGATGATTCAAACAAAAGCAACAACAGCTTATCAGCTTAAAAACACTAAATTTGAGCCATTTTTCTACTTGAAAATAAGGAAAGTGAGCTTTGCCTTTTCCTTCATGAAGCACTCAGTCTATGGCTATGCTGTTTGTGATAGAAAATTCATCTCATTGCAACTTTCACTGAAACTTCACAGTGAAGTCTATCAGCAAAATAATAAAAGACTTAGCACTCTTTTTTGGCTCACTGCTACACATGCCATTTGGTAGATAGAATGCATCAGCAGATTTGATCGAGAGTTAGAGGAAAAATGGAGAGCTCTGATCTGAGACTCAGGCTCAGGAACTCCAGATTTATGGACTTCTTATCACTATCACTAAAAATAACTTGTAGTATGAGATGGATTTGGAGTGGTCTAAGCTAAAAGATAGGGTGTAGATATTCTGACTTTGAACATCCACCTTGCAAAGATTAAATAGATGGCTCTTCTGTATTCAGGAAAACAAGGTCATCCAGAGGAGAGATCATAGCCCTTAGAATTGGAAGGCACCTTGCAGATAATCAATCATCTTATTTCACAGATGGACAGACTGAGGCTAAGGGAAATGAAGTGTCTTTCCCAAGTTTACATAGATAGCAGAAATCAGAATTTGAACCCAGGTCCTTTGATTCCAAATGAAAAACTCCTTCTACTATCACCTATCCAGCCACCATTGTTTTACTCATCCACAGATCTATAATAACAACAGCTTACTGAATGCTTCCATCTGGATGTTTCTTTAGGCATCTCAGAAACTTAACCTATCTGAAACGGAATTCAAGGTTCTTTCCTTAAACCCATGCCTGCCTTTAACTTCCTTATTCTGGTTGATGGTGCCTCTATTCACAGAACTTTGCAACTTCAGTGTTATCCTTGATTATTTCCATTCTTTACTCAAGTCTGATCTGTGGTTACGTTTTGCTGATGCAATCTTCATATCATCTCTCATATCTGCCCCTCCACTCTGCACCCACAACTAGCATCTTCTCTTTAGGCTTTGCCATGATTATTACCTCCTAATGATTGTCACTGATTCTAGTCTTTTCTTTCTCTAATCTATCCTTCACAAAGCTACCTATTGATAGTCCTATAGCGCAGACCATGATGTCACACCTTCTCAAGAAACTCTGTCTGATGGCTCAAACACTAACTTTTAAAGGCCTTTACAGTGTGGCTCCACTCTGTCTTCTAAAGGTTCATTTCCCATACTTCCCATCAGGGACTTTTCCTTTCAGTAATACTGGCCTACTTACTATTTCAAATTCTTGACCTTTTGTCTCTTGTGTCTATACTTTTCACAGGCTGGCTCCATTCTCTTGGAACACTCTCCCTTTCCATGTCTGCCTCTTGAAATCTCTAGAGGCCTTTTGAGGCTCAGCTTAAGTGCTTCCTCCTGCTTCAGGCTTTTCCTGATTCCCTTAATTTCGTAGTACATTCCTCCCAACACTGATATTACTTGCTATTTGCTTGGTATATGTATTTTATATATGCCAGTATATTTGTTACCCCTTCTTACATTAGAATATGAGCTTCTTGAGGGCAGGTCCTATTTTGTTTCTATCTTTGTGTCCTGAGCATTAACAAAGAACCTGGCATTTTATAAATGCTTATAGAACTGAATTTAAATGCTTCAGTTCAAGAAAGAGATTAATACTCATACGTTGAAGCACTATTAGAGCCAAAAAAGAAGACAGGAAAACCATTCTCAAATAGATCTAGAATAGAAATGTGAATTTTTTTAAACCGGTCTTGTTATTTCAGAGGTGTAGGCAACTTCTGATAAACATTATCATTTATACTCTCATTTTCTCATAAAACTGAAATGGTTAGACTAGAATGGTTACTAAGATCTCTTCTTTCTCTTAAATTTTCTTTTACTTTTTTACATAGTTATACTTTATTCAAGTTATACTTAATTCAAGGATCTCTAATTTCATTAATAAGAATATTTCCTCCACATAGATTAGACTACTTCTTCCTCCCCTCCCTCCATGATAATTTTTATGGGTTTCTGGGGAGAAAAAAGTTACTACCCATATGACACTTTGCAGATGAAAAAAAATTTTGTAGCGCTGTTGTTCAGTTAAAAGATATATACTACAATATCGACCTTGAATTCAGTCTTTCTAGATGGTAGGACATGTTAGAGTTATCCACTGACATTGTTTCTGTGAACTCTAGTTCAACTCCATAAGATGAGGAAGCATAAGAATAGGTATCAAAATATTTAAAACAAATTACCACAAGGAAATGACAAAAGCTAGGGAAAGGAGGCAGGAAAGACTAAAGGTGGCACAGAGCTAGAGATTGGACCTTTAATTCCATTGGTAGGGAAATCCCAAGTGAAGAAACCCCTTCTACCAATGTAGATTGGCAACTTCAATATAATTATTGAAATAATAATAAATAACTTTAGAGAGGTTCTTAGGGCACTGAAACATTGATCATATAGCCATTATGTATCCAGTGGGATTTGACCCGGGTCTTCCTGGTTTTAAGTTTAACTCTGTAACTATTTTACTAGGCTTAAAATAAAAATTTAAAAAAAAGGAAAATTTAACTAAAACAATACTAAAGGAAAGCTATACAAATATCTCAAGATGGCTAAAAAAGGGTCAAAAGTTAGCTAGATCATCATTACAATCCATTCTACTAGCTATTTGTGTGTGTGGAACAGATCAGAATAGGCATTATATTCTGCATCTCTAAAATTAGACTGGAAGCAAAGTTAGCTCTATGAGAGCAGACAAACTCTTCATAGGCTTTGTAGAGCAACATTGAGGGGACAAGTAGTACTTATTTATGATAGTTTAGATCTAATGCCCTTCCTTTCTTCCTTTCTTCCTTTCTTCCTTTCTTCCTTTCTTCCTTTCTTTCTTTCTTTCTTTCTTTCTTTCTTTCTTTCTTTCTTTCTTTCTTTCTTTCTTTCTTTCTTTCTTTCTTTCTTTCTTTCTTTCTTTCTTTCTTTCTTTCTTTCTTTCTTTCTTTCTTTCTTTCTTTCTTTCTTTCTTTCTTTCTTTCTTTTTCTTTCTTCTTCCTTTCTTTTCTTTCTTCCTTTCTTCCTTTCTTTTCTTCCTTGTCCTCTTCTTTCTTTCTCTTCATTCTTCCTCCTCCTCTTCTTTCTTTCTCTTCATCAATCCTCCTCTTCTTCTAGTTCTTCTATTTCTTCTTCTTTTTCTTCTTGTTTTTGTTCTTCTTCTTCTCTAATTCTTTGTTAAAGAAATATAACCTGAGTTAACTCCAAACTCACCTTTCTTCCAGCAAGAACTAAAAGTAAAAATGAACCCTAAAGTACATTTTTAAGTAACCTTGTCATTATTTAATTTTCATTAGCATCACTAACCTGTACCCTTTCCCTATTTCTCTATAAGGAAGATGGCTACCTTTCTTTCATCTCCAGGGATATCATAATACCTTTAGAATTCTGAGCCCTTTCTGTTGAAAATTATTACTGAGATGCAAATATTCAATACTTTCATGATATCTCTTTGGTACTCTTTCAGATGAGTGTGCACAAAGATACTTGTGCGTGAAGGAGATTTAAGTGGAAAAGTCGATGCACAGAGACAGTCCCAATCTCTCGGCATTAGAAGCCTGGGTCCAGTGGTATGAAAAGTTGTTACACATGGAGACTTCCTCAGCTGCATTGGATGGCTGTGTTGTCTTTTGTGCTCCAACATGCCCTAAGCACTCCACAGTGCTTTGCTGTGTTGCCATCTAAGCTGTTGAGCCTTCTTATTGGTTTCTTCTGCCTGTTCCATGGAAACAGTCTTCACATGCTGGGTGAGCAAAGCCCTGGTTCACCAGGGGCCGACAACCCGATGGCTACCCTCACAAGGTTTAGCTGGCCTGTTGAAGCCGTTGCCCAGGGTGTGGCCACTGCCGCATGCTAGCAGCTACTGGGAGCCACAAGTGAGAGCTGGGTGTCAGGTGGGGGTCAGAGGCTGGAGAACTGCCCTAGAAGGGCATGACAAGCCCTCCATACCAGAGATACTACCCCTGCCTGAACACCCCATACACCCACTGAACACCCACTACAGAGGCATCTCGTACGAGCAGCCTGTGACAACTACAAAGGCATCTCGCTACTCTCCACTGCTGGAAAGATCCTCGCCCGTGTTATACTCAACAGACTCCTGTCATCTGTTTCAGAGTAGAACCTGCCTGAATCACAATGTGGCTTCTGACCAGATCGCAGCACCATCGACATGTTCTTCATGGTGAGGCAAACGCAGGAAAAATGCCTTGAGCAGAACCTGTCTTCATAGATCTGACAAAGGCATTTGGCACAGTGAACAGGGATGCATTGTGGGTGATCCTCAGCAAGCTCAGTTGCCCAGCAAAATTCATCAAACTGATCCAGCTCTTTCATGTCGACATGACAGGGGAAGTCCTATCTGGTGGAGAGACTTCCGACTGCTTCAACATCTCCAATGGTGTGAAACAAGGCTGTGTCCTCGCTCCGGTACTATTCAACCTATTTTTCACCCAAGTATTATGACATGATGTGATGGATCTAGACCTGGGCATCTACATCAAATACCGACTGGATGGCTCACTATTTGACCTTCGCCGCCTGACTGCAAAAACAAAGACAACAGAGAGACTCATCCTGGAAGCTCTCTTTGCAGATGACTGTGCTCTCATGGCCCACCAAGAAAATCATCTCCAAACCATTGTGGACAGGTTCTCCACCGCAACAAAACTGTTTGACCTGACCATCAGCCTCAGCAAAACAGAGGTGCTGTTCCAACCTGCACCAGGGAGGCCAACAAACCAGCCGTGCATTACAATCGACGGCACGCAGCTATCTAACGTCAACACTTTCAAGTACCTGGGCAGCACCATTGCCAACAACGGGTCCCTAGACCACAAGATTAATGCCAGGATCCAAAAGGCCAGCCAGGCACCCGGGCGGCTGCGCTGCAAAGTCCTCCAACACAGAGGTGTAAGCACTGCGATGAAGCTCAAAGTGTACAACGCAGTGGTCCTCAGCTCGCTCCTGTACGGTTGTGAGACATGGACACTGTACTGGAAGCACATGAAACAGCTGGAGCAATTCCACCAACGCTCTCTCCGGTCAATCATGAGGATCCGATGGCAGGACCGAATCACCAATTAGGAAGTCCTCGACAGAGCCAACTCCACCAGCTTCGAAGTCATGGCCAGCTACAATGGTCTGGACACGTCATCCGCATGGACCCACAGTGAATACCAAGACAGGTATTCTATGATGAACTGTCAGCTGGACTCAGGAAACAAGGCCGACCAAAGAAAAGATTCAAGGATCAGCTAAAGTCCAACTTGAAGTGGGCTGGCATTACACCAAAGCAACTAGAACTTGCTGCCTCTGACAGAAGCAGCTGGTGAGCCCACATTCACCATGCCGCCACCACCTTTGAAGATGAGCGACGTTGACGTCTTGCCGCTGTGCATGAACGCCGACACCAGTCCACAGCCGCACCTCCCATAACAACTGGCGTCCCAGGCCCCATGTGCCACAAACTGTGCGCCTCAGCCTTTGGACTTCAAAGCCACATGAGGGTACAGCGTAGATGAAACTGCACAAAGACAATCGTCATTCTTGGTCACCGAGAGACTACCACTATATATACTCTTTCAGAACTAACCATTCTAACTCATAGTCATAATCTTAAGAGTTTGAAGCAACTTTCCAGATGGTCCAGTCATCTTCTTTTACGAAGTTAAAGCTCAGAACAATAATTACCCAAGTGAAAGGGCAAGTAATTAGTCTTAGTGATTGGACTGGAATCTAATGCTATTTGTATTCCAAAGCTCTTTCTGTTATATTCTGTTTCTTAAGTTCTTTCCAAAGGGCGATTCTTGGGCAGTTACCTAGAGCTTGAAGTCCTTGCTCACTCGAAATGATAGCCCATTTTTATCACTGTATTCACTCAGGGACTCTTTCTGGTTGTTAAAGATTCTTTCATTACAAAACTGGATTTTTAAAGGAACCAAATCCTTTTAATTCAGGGAAACTAAATGCCTACCAAATCAAATGGAATATATTTTAAATGAGATTATGCAAGTTTTAACAAAATAGCATACTTGCTATCTTTCTCACCTATTAGCTAGATGACCAGTCAAAGTAGATACATATAGAGCAGAGCAACTACAGAAAATTCTTCAAGCATGTATGCGAGCAGGTTGAAATAATATGGCACAATAATGGACAGTTGAAAAACAATAGGAAAAGGAAAAGGAATTTGACATGAAACCATTTGGAACAGGTGGGAAATGATATGGTGAACAATTTAAGAGGCAGCCATACACCACACACACACACACCCACACATACACTTTGAAAATGGTGGCAAATTTGAATGTGTAGCCAATTACTTCTAGACTTTATTTTCAAGTCTTGGGAATGCTACAGATAAGTTTTATAGTCATAAACTTTGAAAAAGCATTTAACCATACTGTATTGTCAGTACAATGAGGGGAAATAGGATTATATGTTTTCTAGGGCACTTTTTGTCTGTGATTTTATCATGCCAGACCACATTTAACCACTAGTTTGAGAAATATTCATCCAAATGATCCCAACCCAAATGTTTTTCAAGTATTCAATGACCTGGATATCTTATTGCCAATGCAATACATGTAGTAAATCCACTTAGATACTGCTTGAAGTGTTTCTCAACTGTAATGTTTGCCCAAACTTACCCATGAAACTATTCTTATGTGAATAAAGTAATTCCTGGAATAAGCTTTTGTCATTTAACAAGCTGAGTTTCTTTCCCAATTCTCCCTCCTCTGTTATTTTTTTTTTCTTATGTCTGAAATGATAGCAGAATGAATGAAAAAAAATGCATTTCCTTTGGAGAGTTCTGGATTCTCAGCTAGGGGCCCTGAGCAAATGAGCTATTGACCTTTATTTTGTACCATTAGAAATCATTTAAAAACACTCTGATTCTTTCTATAATCAGGACAGAATATGATGGTCAATGTCCCTGGAGCCTCATTATAAATACATAGTCAGATTTTATGGTGATTAGATCCTTCTAAAGAATTGCAAGCTTAAAGACACATGAAAACATGAGGCATTTTTAGGTACAGGATTTTACTATTTGCTTTTAATTCTATCAACTTATCTTTACTTTATATCTGAAGGTCGTCATTTATAAGGGCCTCATCATGCAAGCAGTATGAAGCAATGGGAAGAATGCTAGACCCAGATTCAGAAGATCTTTGAATCATATCCTTGAATGTAAAAAGAGAAGGTTGGTCTTTAGGACCCAAAGGTTCCTTCTAATGTCAAGCCTAAACTCCTGTGTATGTTGTATTTCTTCTTAGTACTTTATACCATGCTTTTCATACAGTAATTGCTGAATGATTTTATTGAACTAAAATATTTTTTAACTGTTTGGCTTATAATGGCTAGAAAATTACACTGTTGTTAAATATTGCTCTAATTTTTGATGTGTGAGCATGATCCTCCATCTAAAAATATATATATTCCAATGAAGCATTATTTTCTCTTTTTTTATTCCAATCCCTTTTTTATTGGTGTAGGCAACTCCCTTTATTAATGTACATTAGCAGTGGTACTGAAATTGACATTCTTAGTAGGTAACATGGGGGACCCTAAGAGGGTAAGCTCCTTCTTGAAGGCCATGAGTTCTCAAAGCTGATGACAATGGAGCCCCAATCTATGATAGAATTTACCAAGCTTGAAAGGCTTTGAATACAATTTGAGTAATAAAGTGTGTCTATCCCAGGACTAGTTCAGCAAAGAGGATCTTTTTGAAAAGTTTAACTTCTAGATAATGAATTTTGGGGTATGATGACCCAAAAAGCAAATAGGAATACCAAATGGTTCTCTACCCTTTGCATCTCCTTTCAAGTTCCACAATATTTGTGGCAGAATTTAGGGCAATGAGGCAGAAGACATTAAGAATCATGCAGTTTTTAGTCTATGTAAAATGCTAATTTAATGACTGGAAATAATAATATGAGAACTTTGTCCAATAACCAATAAGTTACTCTAGGAATGAATGAACTTAATTATATCAAAATATATGCTTACTATAAATTCAGCTATAGGACAATAAAGAAATTCCAGCTAAACTTAAAGATGGTTCATTGCCAAAAATTGATTTATGAGGTAAGATTCATTATATACTACATGAAATAAACCAGCATTTTATCTAAAGATAATTCTTAAACTCTAGTCCTGGTACCCAGAGGAAGGATGACTACTATTCTCACAGGTCTAGGGGTAAACCTGAGGACTTGGATTTCTGTCATTCAGAAGCCCCCAGTAGTGTGCTTTTCACCAATGGTCAATTAACTTTTTAGCAAATGCAAATATTAACATGGGACAGCAAGAAGAGTTATTTACAAAAATATTTTCTCCAATAGTACGTGGGAAATTTTTACACAAATACCCACAGAATTCATGTGAAGTGTTGGTATAAATATAAAGTACAAAGTTGATAAGGCACATGTGGAAAGTATGCCTGTAGCAAAGAGATAGCTTATCTACTGGAAGTCTTTTTCTCCCTTTTTAGAGTCTTCATGAAATTTCCATTAGCTGTAATTCTATTAGCTTTTATTTTTTTCCATAATGAGAGGTCTCACTCCCTAAAGTTGTTGCCATCTTTAGATAGTGGATATTTCCATTGTCACTAGCCACTTTAGTGTCAATACTACTACTGCTATTCAGCTCTTAACACTGAGGATACCTTTAGATCCACTAAATTCACAAGATTTCTTATATACTTTTATCTCTGAAATTTAGTTTTAGTAAGATTAGAAAAAAATAAACATAGAAAGAGAGAGCCTCTCCTAAGTGAAGAAAGGTTGCCACTCCTTTCCCACAAAGTTTTGAGACCAGTATAAGTAGTTCTTTCTCTTTGCAGGCACAAAGCAAAAAAGGAAAATACTTACCAAGGCATAGTGTGGAGGAGAGAAATTATAAGGCATGAAAAAGGACAAGAAGGAAGACAAGAAGCTGGAGATTGATCAGCTGTCAATCAAAGGAAAATTCCATTTGGAATTGGGAAACAGTTGAAGGCAAGAGCCAACTGCTTGACTGTTTTTCTGGGCTTGGCTGATGGTGTTGACCATTAAAAGAAGAAGTTGGATTTATCTCTGGGACTTGGGATAATCAAGCTGGAGGTGGCCTGGTTGATCTGAAGTCAGAAGAAGAAGGACACTAGTCCTTATATCTCTTTCTGACTTGCTCTGTTACACGCTAGTGACTGAATTGCCATTTCTCTCAATATCCTCCAACCTAAGACTCACTGTAGATAATAGGGAAATCCCACCCCTCTTACCTTCATATTCCATATTTCCTGTTTTCCCCAATAAACCCTTACTTGAGATTGAAACATCATAGTTCACCCTGAGTGACTTATGAGGCTGAAGAAGGGGAAAGAGGAAACTGAAGGGAAAAAGAGGGGAGGAAGGTAGATTGGAAGAGGGAGGAAGGGAGGTATAAAAGGGAGGAGGGTAAGCAAAACTAGATAATTACCTGATCTAGTGGTTATCTAGTTTCCATCAAATATACCCTCCAATATTATCTATTACAATAGGCTGTTTCTTTTGTATACTGATTCTGTTATGACTTATTTACGAACAAGTCATCAGCTTCCAGTTCTTCAGTCAATTAAAAGCATTTTCATCATAAACAGCACTAGTCCCACAGTTAGAACTAGATATAAACAGGCTCACCTCAAGGTTCTACATAGTGACTTGGATTGAAACCAGGCAGAGAATATCTGCACATATCCCACTCCACTCTACTCCATAGGTCAATTCACCTGAAAAAAAAAAAAAACATATTATTGAGGACATTTGATCAGCTTCTCTTGTAGCTCTCACGAGGATCATGAGCAAAAACACCACCATAATGATTATTGTAACATATGTTCCAATAAGGAAATGGAGAAATTCTATCAAGAACTTGAAAACCATTCTCAAAAACAATGCCATGCTAAAATGACAACAAAGGAAAGTAATGAATGCTGGAGGGGATGTGGGAAAGTCGGGACATTAATTCATTGCTGCTGGAGTTGTGAATTGATCCAACCATTCTGGAGAGCAGTTTGGAACTATGCCCAAAGGGCGATAAAAGACTGTCTGCCCTTTGATCCAGTCATAACACTGCTGGGTTTGTACTCCAAAGAAATAATAAGGAAAAAGATTTGTACAAGAATATTCACAGCTGCGCTCTTTGTGGTAGCAAAAAATTGGAAAATGAGGGGATGCCCTTAGATTGGGGAATGGTTGAACAAATTGTGGTATCTGTTGGTGATGGAATACTATTGTACTCAAAGGAATAATAAAGTGGAGGAATTCCATGTGAACTTGAAGGACCTTGTAAAGATTAAAATTTAGGGGAGATGGGGAGACTGAGGCAGGTAGAAATTAGTTTCTCTCTGCAAGGAATATATATTTTTTAGAGGTTTATTAAAGGTTAAAGATTAAGAATATACAAGTAAGAAACATGTGCCTAGGCCAGAGGCCTAGACAAAATAACCTCACATCATGGAAGAGACGCCTCTGCTCCAAAAACGGAAGTCCAAAAGGGCCGAGCCCTTCAAAAGCCTTTGCTTAAATATCTTCTCGATCTCGGCCCAGGTGAGATTACAAGGCATTCTGGGGAAGTGGAGCAAAGGCTCATGGGGATTGTAGTCCTGTATTCGAGTCTATTTTTTACATCCCCCCCCTGTGTGATCATTTGTGGAAAAATTAATTTTTCCCCAAAAGGATCATAAAAACATAATAAACTTAAAAGATTACAATAGTGTGAGGATAAGAGAAAAAAGAATAAAACCAATAATTTCTGAACACATTGACAAAAAACCGTTAGGGGGCAGTCCCCTTTGGCATAAAAGTATACATACAAATAAATGTTCAATCTACCACACCCAAAGTTCAATTTTTGTGCAACTTGTGGTCTGGAGGCTTCTTCATGGTGGCTTCTCCAACAGTTCAGTTCTGGATTCAGAGAGGGAGCATCTTCTTTACCTAAAATTCTTCTGAAAAGGAATTTAAACTTGCAATTTAAATAATGATTTTTTTACATTCCCCCGTGTTGTGGGTGATTTAAAGATTCAGAATCAGTTAGGGATGCATGGCTGAGGTATGAGGTATATGAATCAATTGGCAAGAGATATTAAAAAGGCATCAGAAAATCAAAAAGAAAAGAAAAATTTCTGGATGAAAATATAGACTATCAAAGTCTTATATGTAAAAATTCCAAGTAAAAGAAAAATAAATCTATAACAGGTCCTTGAATCAGGGCCCAATTAAAATGATCTAAGCAATGATGCATTTACCCAGTCAGTGCCAGGACTACAGAAAATTACCACACTATGAGAGGCAGAAAAGGGGACCAGATTATAGAAGCCAAGTAGGAGCCAAGGTTTCGGGGATACTCATTTGTATTTTCAGAGTGAGTGTAGATACAAGGAAAGCCTATGTCTTAACACATGTTAAACATAGTAACCTTGAGTCTTCACACTAGGTTCAAGACCTTTGTATTGGCTTAGAAGTGCATCAATCCATCCTAGATTGGCCTTTCTTTGGCCCTATGAAATGGCTCTTGTGTGTATCTCTTGTCCTGGAATCAGACAGAATCATTAAGCAAAGTCCCATAATTTATTTAAATAATTAGTGGCATCATTTTCATAGTCACAAGCTTTTTAGGGCATGCATTAGAAAATGTATCTTAAACTTGTAGCACTGAAAATCAAAAGGTTAAAGAAAATCTTAATACTGGTGACATGTGCTTCAAATATAAAAAGGAAAGAAAAAATAATTAAAAAACTGTAAAAGTATATTGCACATGCAAGAAAATATAATAATAAGAGCTTTAAAAAATTCAAAAATATAGCTTATAACCATTGACACTCTGTGTCAGTTAAGAAAATATAAAATACAAGGCTTTCTCACCAAAAAAATGAGATCCATTTCCTCTTTGTATCTGGCCATGATCACTGTGAGTAGAAGGCAAATGAATTGAACAAGGTTAACAATTTTTTCATCTCTAAAAATACAGTAGTACAAATATGTAGATATCAAAATCCCCAAAATTCTCAATAGCCCAATTAATTACAATAGCAAACAAACACACTTTCATATTTCACATAAGTTGCTGTATGACATTTTTAAAACCTATGAATTGATGGACATTTGTCACAATTTTTACAAACAGAGCAATCCTTCAACCTTGGTATTTAAACATATTTTAAAACAAAGTAAAACTCATCTTGGGTTTAGAACATAATCAAGAAATCTATATATCATCCTGGTAGAAGTAAAATAGTGAGCTGAAGAGCATAAATAAAGGGGTGCTCCTTGTTCTTGGAGGCTTTTCCCAAGGGTACAAATGCCCTGAAATTAACTGCCCAACTTCCATTCACATGTGGGAAGGTTGGGGGTTATAAAATACATTTCACTTCAGCTACTAGAATGGGCCTTACCTCGTGGTAGGGGCAGGCAAAAATAACCAGACTGTTAAAAAAAATTCCCAAAATCATATTTAAAAAACCCTTAAAATCAAATCATTTGAGGTATTTAGCACATTAAATTTTCCAAAGGTTGTTAATACAATTATAACCAGTTCTGAAGTCCATCTATCCTCAGCAAAATAGAAAAAAGCTGTTTTTTCATATATGGGCTTATTCACAATAATATTTTTTCAACACAGTTATAGGGGGAAAACAACAGAATTTTAAAACTCAGTACATTCAAAATAAATTCAATCAACCTTCAGTTCACAGAATAATATTCAATCCAGTAATATATGAACTTAAAATCACAAAGTTATATCTTAAACAAAAAATGCAATAGAATACAGATAATTTTATAAACCATTAGAGTCTGAAATGCCTTAGAATATAGCCTTTAGTCTCTTCAAAGTTCCTTGGGGTTTTTTTTTTGTTTGTTTGTTTTTATTTATCCATTTAAATGTCTATTGTCCGAAGGTAGAGTAGTAAAGGCTAGGCTATGGGGTTCAAGGGATCCGTCCAGGGCCCCATAGCTGGGAAGCATCGGAGGCCAGACTTTAACTAGAGACCTCCCGTCTCTGGGCCTGGCTTCCAGTTCGCTGGGCCACCCATTTTCCTCCCAAAAGTTAAAGTTGAATCTTTGGGCTGAGTCTGCTCCCAGACAGGCAGGTAAAATCAATGAAACTGCCAGAAGAGTCAAAAATCCTTTTAAACAGCCCATTGCTATTAAGTTTCTGTTTGAAAAGATCTGTTTCTTCTCTTTAGTCTTTTCTGTCTTTCCCCTCTCTGATCCCGCAGTGGCCAATACCCCCAGCCACGTGGAGGCTTAGCCTAAGGGAAAATTGCCCGGTCTCCTTTCCCTCTGGTCTCTCCCCTCCGCCCACGTGGCCAATACTGTTACCAGCTGGTCGCAATGAGTCCTCAGCGATCTGCTCCAAGGATCTGGGTGATGAGCCGGCTGGGTCGGAAGCCAGATGGGTGAGAGACAGACTGCCGGGGTGGGTCGGGCTGGGAGCTGGAGCACAGCTCAGGCACCAGGTGAGAGGCCAGGAGCAGAAGCAGGAGCTGGAGAGGGCCGCTGGCAGGAGCTGATCAAGATGGTTTTCTAAAGAGCATCTCGGAGAACCTTGGCTTTAAAAAAAAATTCTCTAGGCTAAAAATTTTTTGAGAAGTTCTCATCCAATCTAGTGGTCGCCAACTGTAAAGATTAAAATTTAGGGGAGATGGGGAGACTGAGGCAGGTAGAAATTAGTTTCTCTCTGCAAGGAATATATATTTTTTAGAGGTTTATTAAAGGTTAAAGATTAAGAATATACAAGTAAGAAACATGTGCCTAGGCCAGAGGCCTAGACAAAATAACCTCACATCATGGAAGAGACGCCTCTGCTCCAAAAACGGAAGTCCAAAAGGGCCGAGCCCTTCAAAAGCCTTTGCTTAAATATCTTCTCGATCTCGGCCCAGGTGAGATTACAAGGCATTCTGGGGAAGTGGAGCAAAGGCTCATGGGGATTGTAGTCCTGTATTCGAGTCTATTTTTTACAACCTCCAGAAATTGATGCAGAGTGAAAGGAGCAGAACCAGGAGAACATTGTACACAGAGATGGATACACTGAGGCACAATCGAATGTAACGAACTCTTCTACTAACAGCAATGCAATGATCCGGGACAATTTTGTGGGACTTATGAGAAAGAACGTTATCTACATTCAGAGGAAGAACTATGGAAGTAGAAACACAGAAGAATAACAACTACTTGATCACATGGGTCGATGGGAATATGATTGGGGATTGTGAATTTTAAAATCTCCATCTTGCTTGGTCTAGCACCCAAAATTGTGCACATCCACACTACACAGGCATGTGCTAGTCAATGACAAATCAGAAATAACTAACTGCCCACCTGGGCTGTCCTAAGCCAAGCTTAAGCTACCATTGGCACTTGTGAGGCACAGGAAGTGAGGTAGGGAACAGCCTCTGGAATTCGCTCATTTCCTGTGGACAGGGCTAGAGGCAAGTTTGTGCTAGGAGCTTGAGGAGGAAGCAGGCCCACAGACAGCTTCCCTTCAGATTGGTCACATGAGTCAAGCACTGATTTCTTCTCTACCTTGGCCCTTTGTGCCTAATCTCCCTCTGGCTTGGCCAGAGGTTGAGTTAACCCCTTTCCCTTTTCTCCTCTCTCCTTCTCTCCCTCTCCCCTTTTCTAACTCCCATTGTGATTAAACCACCATAAATTCCATTCTGACTTGAGTGTTTCATTTTTAGGAATTTCATAAGTAAATTCCTTGGCGACCATAGTTTTAATATTATAGCAATCTTGAAAGGTGATATTTTCACTACAACAGGATGTAGACTAAATGATCACTATTGCAAATATCAATAATATGGAAATAGGTCTTGATCAATGATACATATAAAATCCAGTGAAATTGCACATCAGCTATCAGAGGGGGTTGGGGGAGGAGAGGGAAAGAACATGAATCATGTAACCATGGAAAAATATTCTAAATAAATAAATTAATTAAAAAAATTCCAAATTAAAAAAAATGCCATGAACCCTCGGTAATTTATGATCCACTCCCCTCCAAAAATAAAAAATAAAGGATGGCCAAAAGTATGTTGAGATGTGGTTCAGGCTTCAAAAACGAAAGTAGATGAAGACTTGCAGATTAGTAAACGGGGCCAAGCATGTGTATTGTGAACAAAAAGCCAGAAATCACTGGATCTGGTGAGTAGTTTGCAGCATCACAAACTGATGGGGATTATATCTTAATATTCAGGCAATGACTTGCTAAGGATTCATGAAGCATGTCAGACTCAGTGGTGTTTAGTTCCCCTGTTTAGTGCTACAAAGGTGAGAATATGGTTTTGCAGTTCTTTGTCCCCATCACTTAGTATAATACTCAGCATACTGTAAGCCCTTAATAGTCTCTTAATATGTTATAAAGAACTGACTGACAGTTCTTCAGCTGGTTAGAGCAAAGAAAGAAGATGGCTTCAAATGAGAATAAAAGATGAAGATATTGGACAATATTACAAGAGTTCCAGACTGATGTATTTGTCAAAGTGTTGACTGTGTAGTAGGTCACATTCTGTATTGTTTCAAAAGGCCCAAATTCTTAACTGACACTATTCCTCTCCTACGTGGTACAGATAGAGAATATATCTTTAGTTCTCTTCTTCTGTTTAAGTGTCTTCTTCTCAGGAGTCAGCTAATCAGCACCTGGCTTTCCCACCAGACACAGGAAAGGTTTACTCTGCTTGCCCTAAGCTCTTGCCTCCCCATCTTTCTGCTCATGCCCTGAGCAAGGACTCGTCGGAAGGATTATAGTTTGAAATAGTGATGAAGTCCTAAACTCAGGGTCACAGACTTGGCTGTACTCCCCCATGCTGTGAGAACTAGCCTTAGAGAAAAATAATTCAGCTATGTCAGTACTTTTCCACATAACCCCTGAGGGGTTTAAAAACCTCCCCCCTGAAGGGAGGACTCTGAGTCACTCATGGCTTGCTGGTGCTTCAAGCTACTAGAGTTCATTTCCATTTGGTTTTAACTTTGGGGTTTAACTGAAGTCCAAGTAATCAAAAATTTGATGTCTGGGGGAAAATCCCAGGGCCCAATGTGAATTAAAGTCACTGCTTTTGAGGGTTACTGGTTCTTTGTAAGTCCCTCATGTAATAATTTCCTGAAACTATTTATTAGAATCCAATAAATGAATGAATGAATGAATGAATAAATAAGTAAATAAACAAAACTGAATTGTCCATCTACTAATACACTCTGGAAAATGTGAACTAGAGAAAAGTAAAGACATTTATTCTCATAATCATTTCTTAGAAAATATTAATCAGTATAAAATAATCGGCAAGTAAGGTGACCCTTAAAGCCCAGAAACCACTTCAAACAGCAAATATTTTTCATCTCTTTCTTCTCTTCGTCTCTTCTCAGGAAGAGAGACATGGCAGCCAATGGCAATATAAGCTAACAGTACAATCTCGTTTGTAAAACATTATAATAGATGGCAGAATATTAAAAGTTTTGCATAAAACAACAGCATAAGCATTGCTGAGGAAAATAAGCTCTCAGAAATCTTGATATGAGACCCAGGTGAACCTAATGAAATTAGAAGGATATCAAATGAAATATCTGAAAATTAAATAAAGCCATTAGTGTTCCTTTGAGGGAACTATTTTCATCACTGATGGAAGTAGAGTCACCACATACGTATATGGCCCAAAGAGTAATAGAAACACACATATGTAGAAACATGGAACAGAAATAGACTATTGTAGAGTATTGCCACTGATGACGGGGGCACAAGAGTAATGTAAATGATAATATCAGGACACATCAATCCTTATGATCATGTCATGAGAGTAAAGGAAATTAGTGTATTGCTTAAGTGTTATCCTAGTTGCCATACATTATTTAAATAATCCAAATAAAGCCTCCTAAACAATTAAATAGATCTTCTATGGAAAGTTTATGGTAAGATTATTCAGCCTAGGAGGAGAGGACAAAGGTGGGTTGGAATCTATACCAGTGGAGTGAGTACTCATATCTTTGAGATTATGAATCCATCATCTATCGAATTATTGTAATAAGTCAAATCTTTTAGCAGAGGTCTTTAGTTCTAATTTTTAATGACTTTATAGAATATCATTTACTTTTTTCCTCCACTGTCATTTCATAACAATCTGTGCTCTCTCCTCGTGAGTCTTGTCTTGTAACAAAGAAAAACATTGAAGTACAGAGCCAAACCACAACTTTATCTGACAGCATTTTCTATATTTCTTAGCCATAGTCCACTACTTTTTTTTTTTATCAAGAGGGGAAACTAGTGTTAAAATGTCTATTCTAGTGGTAGCTACATGGTACAGTGGATAGAGCACTTGATCTGCTGTTAGAAAGGCCTGAGCTTAAAGCCAGCCATAGATGTGTACTATCTGTGTGACTGGGCAAGTCATCTACCCTCTGTTAGTGTCAGTTTCCTCAACTCTGGAATGGGGATAATAGTAACACACACTCATAGGGTTGTAGTGAGGATAAAATGAGACGATACTTATAAATCACTTAGCCCAGTGCTTGGCATAGAGCAGGCACTATATAAATTGTCTTTCCTTCCTCGTGTTCTTGTATACCAAGACTGGACTCTCCAATTGGTCTGATTTTTGTTTTTATTTACACTGTTGAAGCCTTGTGTGTATTATGTATCTGGTTTTTACTCTCTTCCTTCTGCATTAATTTATACACATCTTCTCATTTTCTATGAATTTATGTGTAATAATATTCCACAGCAGTTACATGACATAATTTGTTTAGCCATTATCTAATTGATGGGCATATGCTTTGTTTCAGGATGTTTTGCTATTATAATAAGTGTGTCAGGGAGAATGAATAGACCTTTGCCCTAGACACTGACATATTGGGGAAACATGATACCTTCTTACAGCAGTTCACAGACCATCATTTCTAGTGCTTTAAGGTCTCCGATGGTCTGTTCCCTGGAAAGCCTAGTAAAGGGAGAAGGAGCAGGGTCATAGGTTAAAACTGATCCAGCCAAGAGGGGAAGATGCCTGACCACGCTTTCTCATAGAATGAATGACTGCTCAGAGTTAGTCTATTTTTCTTTGGGCTCTGTCCTCTAAATCCCCTCAGCTGAATTCATCTCAAGTGCCAAATTTTCTTATTATGGCTCAAATGACTGCTATGAATATTTTGGCAAAGAAAATCATTATTATTATTTTAAAACCCTTATCACTGTCTTGGAGTCAATACTGTGTGTTGGTTCCAAGGCAGAAGAGTGGTAAGGGCTAGGCAATGGGGCTTAAGTGACTTGTTCAGGGTCACACAGCTGGGAATTGGCTGAGGCCAGATTTGAACCTAGGACCTCCCATCTCTAGGCCTGGCTTTCAATCCATTGAGTTACCTAGATGACCCCCAGAAAATTATTTTTTAAAATTTCTTTCAACTAGTAGTGAGATCTATGAGGCAAAGGGTAAGACATTTGGTTTTTTCTTGAACTTTTCTTTCAATATTCCAAATTGTGGACCAGAATTACTGGACCAATTCACTGTTTCACTAATAATATTTTTAAATGGCTACTTTCCTCAATTTGTTCCCAGATTTTTATAGATAATTATCTTCTCCATTTTTTTCCTTCAAAAATACAATTAAAATTCAATATATTTAATTACTAGTCAGTTGTTAAGCTCTTTCAAGTTATATGTTGCTTCCTCCACAGGGAAAAGAAAACAATGTAAAAATAAATGTGCAAGTGAGCAATCATCCAGCATCTACTGGAAATATCATATGACTGGGTCTACACAATTGAATAAATGTATACTTTAATTTGTTGATTATTGGGAAGTTAATTAGATATAAAATAATCCATTTATTCTATTGTGTTATCAGTTTTCTCTGTAGTATAAAGGGAAAAATGTATGAGAATCAGAAGACACTTGGTATCATGTCCTGGAGGGGGTGGAGGAATATGGTTCACTGATTTGAGTGCTGGCTCTGGAGTATGGAAGATCCAAGTTCACATGTGACATTGCACACTTGCTGCCTCTGTGACTTTAGGCAAGTCACTTAACCTTTGTTTGTCTCAGTTTCCTCAACTGCTAAGTGGGTATTAAAAACAACACTTACCTCTCAAAGTTTTAAGTGTTAGAGAAATACTAACTTTTGTTCAAGAACAAATTTTACTTTGCCTGTAATATAATTTATTATCCCATTGTCCCTCATTTAATAGATTATCAACCAGAGAAAATAAATAGATCTTTAGAAGCTGATTTTATTTTCCAAGAAGAAAGACACACTTATTCTTTTTGTTGTTTGCCAACTGGGCCTTAAGCATATTTCAAATAGCCCTTGATCCTTCATTAATCCTATAATCTCTCTGGGGCACAGGGTCTGAAATGCTGAAAATGAGCTGATTAAAGGTTTCAGATCCTACAACAAAAAGGGAAAAAGGCACGGAATGTAGGATAACTGTATTTGGAAGCTTCTAAAGAGACCAACTACTTACAGCCGGAGGTGATATATATTCCAAATTAAATAGAGAGGGAAATGTAGGGGTAAAGAATGAAATACTTTTGAGAATCCCTGCAATTAATTATCTAGGAAGGCAACTTTAAGGAATAGATTTATGAAGGGGGTGTAGTGTGGCAATAGTCTCTCTTCTCTTCTCTTTTCTGTATTCTCCCATCCTATCCTGCCCTGTCCTCTCTTCTCTGCTTTTATTTATTTTCATTTCTCTTCCTTTGCTTTCCTTTCTGTCCTCTCTCCCTCCCTTCCTCTGTTCTTCTCTCCTTTCTTTCTTCCACCAAAAAAGCCCCATGAAACTCTTGTTTTTCCTTGAGAATTGTATAAAAATTTTTCTGATCACAAATGCTGTAAATATTTTTAGGGGAACAGAAGGGAGATGCTTCAATCAAAGTTATCATTTATATAGAGCTAAAAGGTATGCAAAACACTTACTATATATTACCTTATTTGATTTTGATCACAACCTGGTGAGATTGATGTTATTACTATCCACATTTTGTAGATAAAGAAACTACAGAAAAGAGAAATTAAATGTCTTACAAGGTAAAACAGTCAGTGGGTTTCTGAAGCAGGATTCCAATTCATGTTTTTATGCCCCCAGATTCAGCATTCTCAAGGTACCCATTTAGCCATCCCAGGTTGTTGTCTCACCTCCTTAAAAAAAAAGAAATGCTACCACCACTCTCTTGATTATTGAATTCCTCATCTGGCTCAGTACCTTTGTTTCTCCTCTGCTCACTCCAGTTCTGGAACTACCAAACCAATTCAGCCATTGTTCTTGTGTGATCAGGGGTTTAGATGGACTATGATTATTATTAAAAAAAACTCCAATAGATCTTTGATCGTATTCATTTATATTTTCCCTCAAATATTGTAAATTACAACTCATTCTACAATACCTCCCTATCCTATTGGACTCTTTGTCCAGCTCTTGATGATAACTATTAGCAATAATAATGTATATAGAGAGGAAATGACATCCTCATGGTGATAGTGATGTCAGCCTTTTAAAACAATATGATTAATTAAACTATTGACTTCATATCCTCTGAATTACAAAAGAGTGATTCATTCAGAATCAGGAGGATAATCAGATCTCTTCACTTCACTTCTAGAATAATCTTTTCATCTGTAAAATCATAGTTCAGATTACATGACCTCAAAGGTCCTTTCTACAGGGGGATCTAATGATTATTGATGCCTTAATTAAAATATTTTTAATGATTTCATGAAGAATAGAAAAGAAATATACATAGGAAGAAAATCAGTGAAAGTGTAATGAATTCAGTGTATTCTTGTATGTACATGTTGATTTTCCAGTAGACTATGTCCTTGAATTTGTTTACTTTTTCAGACTGAGTTAGAGCTACAAGAAAAGTTAGAGACCATCTAGTTCGGTGGTGGTGAAACTTTTAGAGACTGCATGCCCAAACTGCACCTTTAAGCCACCTATGAACCCTCTACATTACTCTAGACAGTGGATGGAGGAAGTGCTTACACTAGGCTACTAGGCAGAGAGGCAAGGCATGTGAGAAATGTCCTCAGGCACTGTGGAGAGGGGGAGGAGAACATCTCCCTCTTGTACTGGGAGGCACACGTGTCATGGATTCATCAACATAGATTCTAGTCCAATAGAAAGAATCTCAGCGGTCACCTAATCCAACTCTCATTTTATCGATAAAGTGATTTGATTATTCTTCTGATTCGGAAAGAAATCTCAAATGTAGAGCTACACTGGCCATGACTTTTGTAAGTACTGACATGAATACTGGACAGGAATAGGACACAGATATTTGTAGATTTGGGCAAACATTTTCCAGTGGTCCTTGGAGACTCATTGGAGTGTTTTGTACTGGCCTTAAAGCTGAAATTACTTGTGGTAACAAGAAGCAGAAGAGAAAAGGAAGGGACTAAGGAGAGGAAAGTCATCAAAATCAGGGCTTCAGGACTTGCAGAATCTCAGGGGATTGATCATGTGCCAAGAGCTGTAACCTCCTCCTGGTTGAAGTCCAGAGCCCATTGAATGGCAGGAAAAGTATATATGCAGAGCTCAGGAGAGCCCAGAAATTGCTAGTATTGATTTGATCCTAGTGTAATCTGTGTCTTTAGTGAAACTAAAGTTGAAGAGTTTCTTTAGTATCATCTAGAAGAAAACACACTTTCCTTACTTGCACCTGCCCTAAACTCTATATTTTTACCAATTTTCAGAAACTGGCTAGAGGGAATAAACTAATCTTAGCCTTCTTTTTACTTCCCTCTTTAGTTTGTGGGAGGATTGGATCTAAGAGAAAAATCCTGGAAGGGACAAGATCAAAAGTATAGGAGTTTGCTTATGTAAAATCCCTAGTTAACACCACCAGAGAAAGATTTATGATGGTCTTTAAGGAACTGAACTGTTAAGTTCAACTGTGTTAAGAGAGATAAAGAGCATAATCTTCAGATCAAGCTACATCTACTACTATTCACAAGGCTGGTGGGGGGATGGTGGTGGAAAAGAACGATGTGTTATTAATCATTTCTCTGAAAGCTCCCATTGGTTTTAAAAGGGAAAGTAATATCTCTGAAGGGGAATGCTTGTTAGGGTCACTCTATCTTATGGGAAAGAAGAGGCAGCATGTTGTGTTTTCAGTTTTCAGAAGGTCATTGGCTCATGGCATAACTGACAAGCCAGATAGTAAACACTACCTGATGGTTATTCGAACATAATACTTTTGACTTGTCACTTATCAAATAAAATGAGTGCCCAAGATAGTATTCTTTCCTGACTCATAAAGTCTTACTACATTTCTATTCCAGTTTTATTTCTCTTTTGTTTGGTTGTGTGAAAGATTGTTACTTTATTGTCAACCAACACTTTGGATGAATGTCTCTAATAGTTCTAGAATGTGTTAGGTTTGCTATTGCACCATCAGACTGGGCATCCTTAATCCATTGCACATATTGTTATTTTTCTGTAGTGGGATCCTGAACCACTCATTATAAATCAAGCAAATCCCAACCATAGGCAGGCATGGAGGATAAGACAGGAGTTTGGCACACCTGTAGTAGAAAAGATTCCTATTTGGATACCCACTGGATTAGATAACTTTTGAGGTTCCTTCTAACTCGGAGACTCTGTGGTTCTGAGGATATGAATAGCTTATGGTGAACTCATACACAATCAGAAAAAAAACCACATCCTGCCTCAATGGAAACGATACAATAGATCATTCATAGCCTATATAGTTAAAAAATGTTCAACCCACAATTTCTACCTACTTTTGATTCTAATATAAGTGATTTTTTTCAGTATCAGCTTTGACAAGCTGTTTCCTTTCCCTGTGTTCATTTTAGAGCTCTTACTGCTTGTCCCTGGAATGTCTATGATATTATGGAACAGAGGTTTCAAAAACTCATTCACCAGGCATCAACACTCCCCAGGATGCTGAACTAGAATAAAATATAATTGGGAAATATTTAATGAAATAAAAATAAGATAGAACATAGATAGTTTCGAGATGTGGTTTTCTAAGCCAATATGCAACCTAAAGGAATTCTTACATTTAATGTCTCCTATAGTTCCAAAGAAGATGATATCAGTGATAAGTAAAATTTGCATCCTCTTTTGGTATACCTGGAAGAGAAAATTCCTTTGGTACATCTAGAAAAACAAACTTCAATGCAAATGATGTTTTCACTCTCAAAATCTTGCTCAAATGAGAGATCCTCTAATAGAAAGGAGTGAAAAAACCACAGTTGTTGCTTGATGGTCCAAGGCACTTAGCTTGTTTTTCCTCTGAAAGAAAGGTCTGACTAGCTCTCAGAACACATAGAATTATACAGAATGAAACCATTATGCTGAATCTCAAATCTCTGAGAGGAAATTCTAAAATGGTTCTTTTTTCATGTAGCAATTTAGGACTTGAGACTGGGGGTCATATGAGGTAAGCAAGAGAATGGCTTTTACTTCTGTACCTTTGGGGATTTGGGGGTTACAAGGTGGTGGGGGTGGGTATTGTATTACTGCCAACATGCTATTTTTTAAATAATGAAAACAAAAGAATTTTTAAAGTCCCCCTTTCCTCTGGCAGAATCCAAGAAGGGGTGTGTAGGTGGATGTTGATTTCTCCTTTTTACTTGGTGACAAACTCAGTTGGATTTGAATTAGCCAAGACACAGATCAATTTGGCAAAACAAATCAGTCAAACTAGTTAAGTGGCATTGGGTGGACTTCCAAACCCTGATTTTTTTGATGTTTTTACTTATTGGCTGGTTTTGTTGTTACTGAACTAATCCAACTTAAGCATTCAGGATTAGTGATAGACTTCCTGGTTTGGATTCTCCATTATTATCTCATCAGGCTAAAAAGATAAAGAAAAGGATAAGCTTTGAAAAAGAGTATGAGAATGAGCAAGAATACTGCACAGGAAGACAGAAGACATAGGTATGAAGCCTTCCTCCAACATTTTGATAGATTTATGATGATGGACAGGTCTTTTCATCTCCCTTGAACCTTGTTTATTCACCTATAAAATAGAAATATTAATATTGGTAAACTTAGCTAACAAAAGTTTTGTGAGGATTATATTACCTAATAGTATATGGAATATGTTACATAAACATCTGCTTATTAAAGAGACATGGTGATTCACTAGAATAATTTGTGGTAAGGTATTAACAAAAATTCTATGGCTATGGTAGTGTGGGGAAAATATTGCACAGAAAGGGTCTGAAATGTTGAAGTGAAGATTGATGGACAGCAAAGGCAGTTGGAGGGGGGAGGAGCGACCTAGAGAGTGACCATTGCTTTAGAGGGGGACTCTTGCCTGGACTTGGGGACTGGAAAGAGTGCCTTTGGCCCCTTGGGACAGAACTACCTATATTCCTGAATTTTTGCCAACTGTGTGCTCTACCTGGATTCCTGTGGACCATGTCATTGAACAAAAGGATTTAAGGGGAGCAGTTTGAAGTGTAAGGTTGGTCTTTAGGGGCATTAACCTGAAGAGACAGACCCAACGAGCTCTGAAGGTCATAATCTTTTTTTCCCTTTTGCTGTCTACTGCTATAGCCTTTGAACTTAAGAAAGCTAGCAAAGATATAGCATAGTCAGGAATAAAAGAAACCCTCCACAAGTCTGCGAGACCTGGCCTCAGTTCAAAAGCTAAGAGAGACTCAAACCCAATCTGTGGCAAAGTATAGGGAAATCCCTATTCCCTCTACCCCGATACCTTCCCAGTTTGAACTTGTTATTAAATTCATCTTCAGTTAAATAAACACAGTCAGATATCTTTGTAATGGTGAGGAGATCCTGAAGGGAGTAAGGTTTTTTAGGGGAGAAGGTTCTTTGAAACTTTAAATACCCTAAATCTGAAGTGCCAATCTGTGCCTCTTCCCTATTTCACCCTGGTATGTTATCTATAAGAAGAGTATTTTCTTACAGTAGGCAAAGGGCTTGAGAAAGGGTAAAGTTGGATCCAGAACTAATTAATGGCACAGAAGTAAAGCAGGAGCAAACTAAAAATAACAAGCCTATCTCTAATCAATAAATGGCCAAAGCATATAAATAGGCAATTTTATGAGGATGAAATATAAGCTATCAATAGCCATTGGGGAAAATGTTCCAAATTACTAATAATTAGATAAATACAAATAAAAGAAATTCTGAGTTTCTATCTCATACTCATCAAATCAGTAGAGTTGACAAAAGAAGGAAAATGGCAAATGCTGGCCAGAGAGAGAGAGGAAAAAAAACCAGGTACAGTTATCCATTCTACATTGTAATTTTCCCCATAGCAGTTTTGCTATATCATGGGTTAGAATAAGAAATTTATATAGGAATTTTTGGAGAGTTTTGAGGGAGTCATAGACAACATGCAAAGGACAGCAGATGACACAAAAAAGGCTTAGAAATTTAAAAATGCAAACTTAGCTGAAAATTTCCAATAAGATACAATAAGATACATAAGGAAAAAGAAAAAAAAATCAGACTTCTCTGATAAAAAGGGAGGACCGAAAATTTTAGGTGAATTTTCCACATCAGTGTGCCTAACTCCATGATGGAAGGAATAACTGTGTATTAATATTCTTTTGATGGGGTTGAGAATTGCCAAGTCAGTCTAGAAAAATATTTGGAACTATGTCCAATTACTAATCTGTGCATACCCTTTGGTCAAGCAATAAAACTACTAATTTTATAACTCAAGGAGATCAATGAAAAAAAAGACACATGTACAAAATATTTTTAGCAGCTCTTTTTGTGGTGGCAAAGAATTGGAAACAAAGTAATTGTCTCATAAAATGATGATCATAACTATCATACTTGTGGCACAATAATGATATAGTATGTTAGCTCTATCCAAATATCTCATTTGATTCCATGATAACGCTGGTAGGTAGGTATTATTCTTATTCCCATTTTACAAATGAGGCAGACAGAAGCTAAATTATTTGTGCAGGGTCACATAATTAGCAAATGTTTGAGTTTGGGTTGGAATTAGGTATTCCTGTCACCAGATCCAGTGCTCTATGCATTGTGTCATACTATTTTCTAGTAAGAAATGATAAAGGAGACAATTTTGGATAATGTTGGGAAGACTTTTATAAACTGATGAAGCATAGTAAAGTGGGCAGAAAGCATTTTATATAACAATAATGATAATAATAATAATATGACCACTTTGAAAGACTTGAGAACTTTGATCAATGTGATGAACAATCAGAATTCCAAAAGACTCATGATGAACCATACTACTCATACCTAAGAGCAAGGTGATGGACTCAGTGTGAAGACAAATGTTTATTTAGACATGGAAACATAAGCATTTGTTTTGCTTAACTTTGTATATTTGTTGAAAGGACTTTCTCTTTCCTTTTCAATATGCTGGGGAGAGGAAGAAAAGTAGCTTTTTATTAATGGAAAAAATAAAAAATTGTTTTAAAATTTTAAAAATAAAAGTATTTTTAAAATAGCAAAAGGAATCCATTAAACACTATAACAATTTGTAATATTTCAATATGGTAAAATATAACTTTTTCAGAAGGGGTACCCATAATCTGTTACTTTTATATAATCATAGAATCTAAGAATCATCTTGTCCAATTACTATCCAAAGTATGTTCATTTACAAACAAATGGTTACCTGGTCACCATTTAAACAATTAGTGTATCGATGCAACAGAGTGTAGTTGAAAAACCTCTTTATATGGAGACACTCATTCATTACACCTTTATTAAACACTTACTATATGGTGGGCTTTGTGCTGGGTACTACAGGATACAAAGACAAATAAAATAGTTCCTACCTTCAGGACTCTATTTTCTATTGGAGGAACACACTTTATACAAATAAAGGTAATTTTTTAGTGGGAAGGCATTTAAAATTTGAGAGTATCAAGACAGAATTCATAGAAAATAACATAAAAGCTGATGTTTGAAGGCACTTTAGGAATTCTCAGAGGCATCAGTAAGAAGGGAATATATTCTACAAATTCAGTGCAGTTTATATAAAGTCATAGGGATGGGAAATGGATGGATTATAGAATACATTCTACATTAGCTCGGAACCTAGCATATATATATATATATATAGCATTGGATGCAGCATAAAGAAGGCCTGGATTCAAATCACGATTAAGCCACTGACTAGCTGTGTGAGGCAGGGCAAATTGCCTAAACTCTCTCAGCTTCAGTTTTCTCATTTATAAAGCAGACATATATGACATCACCTATATCAGAGTTTTTATGAAGATAAAACAAGAATATGTATCAAATGGTTTGTAAACTTTAAGTAATATATAAATGTTAGTTAGACTTTATCTACACAAAAGGAATAATATGAAGTAGGCTTACTCAAACCCTTGTTGTATTATCTATTATCTGGTTGACTGACTTGCTTCTCCATGAGCCTCAGCTTCCTTATTTGTAAAAAAAGGGGAATTTCCTTTCAGTTCAAAATTCCATGCTCCTGAACAATTTTGTACCCCTAAAGTTGCTTAATAAACATCCAATGACCAATTTAATGATCATGCTATGGATTTTCATTAGGTAGAGAAGTGTGATTCTTTTCATGGTTGCTCTAAGGTACATCTCTCTCTTTTTTTGAAGCTAAGTAGGAGAACTGTTTAAAAGGAGACAATTTCCTTTGCTGGACTCTTTCTCTACTTACACTGGAAAAGTGTCCTAGGAAAAAATATTCCAAATAACTCTAAGGTGTAGCTGTATAGAATTCTATATTATAAGTGCTGTTCCCACAGGGAGTTGTAGTTAGATATGATTCTTTTTATTTTAGGATGATCCACAAATCCAAAACTTTAGAACATGACCAAGGTCAGAAAAGAACTTTCTATCATTCCTTCATGAAAGCAAAAGACAAAACAGTGTGACAGATGTAGCAGGGAGCTAATAGCAAACACCAGTAGCAGACTGACTTTCCTGGTAGGAAGTAATCAGGAATTAGGAAGGAAAGAAGGAAATGTTCTTGGAGAAAAGCTTCAGGACAACCACAGCTGGTCAATTTAGTCTATTCTCTGAAACCACTAATTCATTCCATGAAAAAACAATCTGTTAAAAAACTTATTTAATTTCTTTGGGGGATGGATGACCCTGAAGTCTCAAGGGTATATATTCTAAGAGGGGATTCTTATCCTGGCATCTGGTAACTTGTTTTTAATATTTTTAAATTATATTTGAATGTAAATGTTTTCCTTTCTAATCTTAGGTATTTTTCTTTAAATATTTAAAATCATTATTTTGAAAAGGAGTCCATAGTCCATGGCAAAGGGTCCATGACACCTCAAAGGTTAAGAATCTTAATCTAATAAATGGTCAGAAGAGATGTAAGATTAAAATTAACATCCAATAACTCCAAGTATTATATTTTATAAGATTTACAAATAATCACTTGATCTAGAAGAAATAGAAAGAACCCAAGTAAAAAGAAGTTTTCCTGACCAAGATTAGCAGGAGAAGAGAGAAAGGGCAGGGTAAAAGAAACTTTTATCTCCAAAATATAGGGATATAATGTGAGGATGAAAGTGGGATTCTGGAAAACAGTCCTGGGGCACAAAATTCTAATTACATAGTAGTAACAGACTATGTGTAAAGCAGGGGCCAGTGTAAACCTCAGGATAGGTTCTATAACTGTGTATATATAGATAGCTGGTAGTCAGACTTTTTACCAATATCTACTAGATTTGGAGTTCCAATATTCAGAAAGAATGGTGATCAGGTGCAATATAGCATTTCAAAGTCTACTCCACAGAAATCCAAACTCTTAGGAATGATATATGTCCTCTGAAGACTTCCAGGGTTACCTGGATAGCAGGATGAATGATGACATAGGAGTGTCCTGCATCCCTGGAGCCATTGCTAATGGCCCACACTTGTCTCAAAACAAAGGTGTGCTTTTGTCTCAGCTTTATATAGTCTGATCCTGTCTAAGGTTGGTAGATTAAAATTTATATCCCAATTAAATTAAATTAAAATGACACTAAGACTTTTGGTCTTCCTTATAGAAATCCTGCACTCAAATATCTCTTCGTTGAAATTTCTGGTTAGGCAAGATCAATTTAACCAGTAACCAGTAGGAGGCTATGCTTCTCTCCACCTGTTGTGCCGAAACATTCCTTTAAACTGAAGGACAGCTTAGAGATTCTTGTAATATTTATTAAACAGAAACCCGCCATATGCCAAGGCAATTTTCCATGTCCCAAATTGTGAACTTGGAAGTTATACTTTTTGCTCTAAAGATGTCTGAAACTGACCAAAACATGAGAAACCAAAAAATGATTCTGCCCTTTTTGGTAGTCCTTGTGGCAAAATGAAGCATTGTTCTTTCTCTCAAGGTGTTTATAATCTGGACGAACACAATTAAAACATCAATAAACTTTTAGGAGAAAAAAAATCAGTTGATAAATTATATGACGTAAACTAGACATTTAAAAAATGCTTAAAATTCCTATGAAAACTATAGGTAGCTACATATAGTATAGGGTACATAGCACTGGACCTGGATTGAAGATCTGAGTTCAAATTTGGCCTCATATACTAGGTGCATGACTCTGGGCAAATCATTTAAGTTCTACATGTGTTGGGTTTTTCCATATAGTGGGGATAGTAACAGGACCTATTTCCTATGGTTGCTGTGAGGATAAAATATGGTAATATTTGGAAAGTGCTTTGTGAACCTTAAAGTACTATATAGTACTACATAAAGTACAATATAAATGCTTGTAATCACTATTGCTAATATCGAAATAATCACTATTGTTAATTATTATTATTATTATTTTTAAAAATAAAACCCCTTACCTTCCATCTTGGAATCAATACTGTGTATTGGTTCCAAGACAGAAGAGTGGTAAGGGCTAGGCAATGGGGGTCAAGTGACTTGGCCAGGGCCACACAGATAGGATGTTAATTACTATTTTAAGGCTAAAAAGCCTATTTTCTCTAGTTCTCCATTGCCTGATTACAGATCTATGTAGCAAACACATGAAGTTAGTCATAAAAGATGGGTTGAATTCTATCTCCAACAGAAAATGGCAATGACCCTGGGCAAATACCTTAAACTTTTATTGGTGGGCAGCTAAGTACATTGAGAGCCAGGCCTAGAGAAAGGAGGTCCTGGGTACAAATGTAGGCTCAGACACTTCCTAGCTCCGTGACCCTGGGCAAGTCACTTAATGCCAATTCCCTCACCCTTACTACTCTTCTGCTTTGTAACCAATACTTAGAATTGATTCCAAGACAGCATGTGAGGGTTTTAAAAAAAATCTTATCATTTCCAGTAAATTCTGTAAGACTACAAGTTGCAGAATAGATATTAAGTTACCTTGGCAGAAGGAGTTTTCTCATTGGAGCCTTCATATTGCAATGAATCCACAGACCTATATTTTAAAAACTCTCACAAAACCTAGACAAGTTTTAGATATGGTTTTCTGTAGTTATAGTTTACTTAGGTTTCAGCAAAGCATTTCATGAAATCTCTTGTGTATTCTGATGGAAGAGATGGAGAGAGATCTAGACTAATAAAATTAAAACATTTTTAATAGAGTATCTGAGTCAAATGCCAACAAGGTAAAGAACTAGATATTTTCTCTGGTTACTCAGCTTCTTTGGAGTGATCCATAGGCTTGTTTATTAGCATTCACTCAACATTTTCCTTGCTATGGCCTCTGATCTCAGTCCAATATCTTGGGGGCAGCAAGAATCGTATTTCTAATATGCCTAGTAACTTCTGGAAATGTGGGAAACACAGGAGGGGAGTTTGATGCTCTACCTATAGCGTTCTCACTCAGCCAGAGAACTAATGAATAACAAGAACTAAGTTAGGGAACTAGCAATAATAGATGAAATTGGTTTGAAGGAAAAGGGACTAGCATCTTGCTGGGTCTAGTACCTGCTGGGTCTGAAGTCAGTGAAAAGAGAATTTCTTAGTGTGGGAAAAAAGCAAAGCAAACAGTAAAGTCCTGTCCTTAGGGGTAAATCTACTATAAAATGGTAAGAAGTAGGAAAGTCAAAGACAAGGGAATAGAGGTTTGGGGTGGGAGGAGAGATTAAAACCTTCAAAAATCTCATAAGATAATGTAGTTAAAAACTTAGAACACAAGTATACTAACAGAGAATATTAAAAAACATAAGCAAATATGGCTTGTAAATATTGAAGATGAAGAGAAATAAAATGAGCATCTCATGAAATACAGAAGGCTATAGATTTCCAAGAGAATATAGAACTCCAAAGAGATGTTCTCAAATGGTTCAAAATCACTCTTGAAATAAGTTAAAAGGGGAAAAATTGAAGAATTTTCAACTTAATTTAGCAGAATAGAAAATCTCCAATTCATGATGGTGAGACTCTTGAATGATATGGAAAAGGGAGGAATACAAATATATTGAAATGGAGAACAATCTGAAAGAAGGGAAACAAAGGAGAATATTTTCTTCATAAGTAAAATGCATTTGTCTTGAATACAGGATGCATAAATAATATAAGCATCACAAACCTCTTAGAATATGAGCAAAAAAATCTACATACCATAATGCAAGAAATAATGCAAGAAAAGTACATGGAACTAGAGTAAACAAAGCATAAATAAAAAGCATTCACAGATTATATCTATAAAATGAAATGAAATCCAAGCTTCAAAGTTTAAGATAGTTAAATCAAATAATTCCAAGGGAAAAATAACACATACTGCAGCAAACCATGAGAAATACTTTCAAGAATAAAAGAAAACATTGAAATAATGCAATATTTGGCACCCACCAGAAATCACAGAAGGAAATTAAATAATACACTCTGAAAAGAAAGGAGTCCATGTTGCAATGCAAAAAATATACCTAAGACTAATCCAATAGAATGTTATTAAATAAAAGAGAGGCATTTAAAGTATTACTGTTAGAAATAAATATGTGATTGGCTTGACTTCTAAATATCTCAAATGTCAGAAAGAAAAGAAAAAGAAATAAATACAACTACCAAGGAAATCAGAAGAAATAACCAATTACTCCATCTCTAGAGATTACTAAAAGAAAACTAGACAATGTAGAAATACATTGATAGAGTTAAATATCAAGAGAGATACTATTAATAGTTGTCTTTCTAAAAGTACACAAGGAGATAAAGATGGCAGAAGAGGTTTTTAAAATGGGAAAACTGGTGGTGGTAGACCATGCTTGAAACACTAGAGATTTAAAAATTTTCAATTTTCACCCCCTACCCTGAAGGGTAGATGATAAGTAGAGAACATGAGGTACTCTAATCAATTCAAAATAAACAACAAAGAGAAAAGAACTGCTATTTTTCTGAAAAACGGAGGAGGTGGTATAGGAGAAAGAGTTATTAAAAAAGAAAAAGGAAAGATCTCAACTTAGTAGTAGTCCCACTAAGGAATACTCCCATGGAGAGAAAGATGTATTCTGTAATGGAATGAGGGGACTTTACAATGAGTACACCATGTTGGAATTTTGTGCTCACAGAGGCCACTTCATTTTGGAGAGTTTTGTGCCAACATGGACAACATTCTGTGTTAAGATAAGGGAATCAAAGCTACTGAAATCCAAAAAGATGGGGTGCATAAACCCAGAGGAAAGAATGCATGGCAAATGGGAAAGAAATTGACCATGGCAGGGGCAGAGGGCAGAATTGGACCCCACAATCTTAACACAAATTTCACTCTACTTATTTTAAATATGATGGATAAAACAATACAAAAATAAAACAAAAGAGAGTAACCTTACATAGGAAAACAAACTTTTGCTTAAAAGAAAGATATTTTTAAAAAGTCATACATAGAATAAAAATGAGAGGCTGGAAGAAAATTTACTAAAAGATGCATTTTTTAAAAGTGGGAATTATAATTGTGCTGTTAGTAAAAGAAGAAAAGAAAAATTCATAATACAGAAACAATGAAATTATATTATACTGAAATAAAGCATAGAAAAAATCCAAGACAATAACACGATAATTATGGGAGACTTCAACATCTGTCTCTCAAACTTAGACAAATATAATAGAGGTTTGGGCTGAATTTATAATAAAGTTAATAGAAGAAAATATAATATTCTAAACAAAAAACTCTCCAACAACATGTAAAAGATAAATGAAACAATTTTATACAGAAATTATATTTTTTAAAATTTAGGAATTTTAATTACTGACAAATCAATATAGGTCACCAATGTGATATGGCAGCTAAAAATACTTATGATGTTTATCCTTCACTCAAAAAAGAATAATGTTCAAAAAAGCAAAAGAGGCAATATATTTTTCTTTAGTGAAGATATAACAGCAAATCATGAAAGAAACTCTAGTTTATCTGGACAGGTAACAACTAGAATACTGGGTATAATCCTGGCCGGGTTCCATATTTTATTTTATTTTTATTACAAAGATATTTCATTTTACAATTACATGTAATAACAAATTTCCACATAAGGTTTCTGAAGTTATATAATCCAAATTGTTTTGTTTCCTGAGTCAGCAAATTGATAAGAGTTATACATATATTATCATACAAAGCATTTCCATATTAATCAATTTTGTAAGAGGATCATCACATAAATAACCCTCCCCAATAAAACCCCAAATAAACTAAAGTGAAAAATCATGCTTTGATCTTCATTATGACTCCAATAGTTCTTTCTCTGGACATGGACAGAATTTTTTGTCCCTCAGAATTGTTTTGGATCATTGTATTGTTGAGAGTATCTAAGTCTATCAAAGTTGATCATTCCACAGTATTGGTGATATTGTATACAATGGTTTCCTGGTTCTACGTATTTCCCTCTGCATTAGTTCATGTTGTTCTTTCCATGGGCTCCACATTAAAAACAAACAAACAAAAACAACTGGTGCACATCTAGAAAAGGATGACTGGGACACTGAGACAAATAGAAAATCTTTATTTCACTAAAGAAAATTTGGAATGTTTAACTGAAAAAAGCCGAAGACAGGAAAATACATAGCTATCTTCAAATGAAGAGCTGTATTTGGAAGAAGATATAGAGAAGAAAATGAAATCGTCTACCTTGGTCTCCCTAGATTTGGAGAGAGTAGATTTCAAAAAGTTCAGAGGAAGTCTAGTAGGTAGTGCTAAAGTTCTGTACAGTGTGTCAGTCTAGGAAGGAACAGAAAATTTCAAAACTGAAATTTTGATAGTAAAAAGAAATATTAATAAGAAAAAAATAGTTCTTTAAGGACACCAACATAGATGCACAAACATCTCACCAATTTTAAAAAAATATGCCAAAAATAGAAGCAAAAGCATGTAAAAGAAGATAGATATGAAACTGACACGATAATATAAAAATAGTGGTAGGAATATTAAAGCTTAGAATGATTTTAAATACATGAAAAAACAAAAAGAGGTGTCTTTAGGGAGTTACATTATGGAAAGGAGAAAGATCAAAGAGGAGAGAAGACTTTTTGGGATGGATGAGACAATGATACATGACAACAAAGGTAGAAATGATGAATTTGTCTTTTTTTCTTTTTTTCCTCTCCCAAAAAGAGTGAACTTTGGACAAAAAAGAACCAAACAAAAAATGGTTCACAAACAAGAACTTAATGAAATATGAAATATTTTTCCTTGATGAAATCAAGGATCATAAAGCATGAGAGAAACAGGACTAGAGAAGATCACATGTTATCTACTATTCAAAAAAAGAGAAGACTTTGCAAGATACAGTCCAAAGAACTTGACTTCAATTCCTAGAAAAATCCAAGAATGGATCACAAAATTATTAATTCAATGAGCTTTACTATGTTCTAGTCATTGTATTAAGGAATACAAATACATACCAGCAGAAATAAAGACAGTATTTGCCCTCCAAGAACTTATATTCCAGTGGAGTAAGATTTATCTAACAAATTAAAACAAGGAGTTGGGAGGGGGAGAAAAGATGAAGTCTTATAAAGTGGGGACATTTTGGACAAAGTTGCTGATGGTCAAGAATCCATCCTAAAAATAAATGAAGACATAGATGACCTAGGACTTAAAATACAATTTGTGAGAGATACCAGCCAATCAAAGAAAGAGACACTTGGAAGGAAGTTTCTACTAGAGTGTATCCAGGGACCTAATTTTGACCTTGTACTCTTTTTTTTTAAACCTTACCTTCCATCTTGGACTCAATACTGTGTATTGGCTCCAAGGCAGAAGAGTGGTAAGGGCTAGGCAATGGGGGTCAAGTGACTTGCCCAGGGTCACACAGCTAGGAAGTGGCTGGATTCATATTTGAACCCAGAACCTCCCATCTCTAGGCCTGGCTCTCAATCCACTGAACCACCCAGGCGCCCCCTTGACCTTGCACTCTTAAACAGTTTGGTGAATGATTAGATTTAAAATACAGAAGACAGACTTATTAAATTCATAGATGGTACAAAATTGGGAGAGGTAGCAGCTAATACATTGGATGATAATCAGGATGTGAATATTTTCTTATAGACTAACCCATGGAATTAAGTAAATTGAATTTAATGGAATTAAATGTAAATCTTACAATTGTATATAGAATAATTTCATAAGCATAGTGTGGAGAGTCATGATTGGATTACTTATCTAAAAAAGATCTAGGGATTTTAGTGAATAAATGAAAGAATAAAAATGGGGGATAGGAAAAAGCATTATTAAATGCCTATTATGTGCCAGTAATGACTGTGCTTTTCAAATATCTCATTTGATCCTCACAACGGCCTTGTGAGGTAGAAACTATAATTATCTCCACTATATGTAGTTAAGGAAATTGAGGAAGATAGAGATTAAGTGACTTGTCCAGGGTCACACAGCTAGCAAGTGACTGAGACTGGATTTAAACTCACATTTTACTGAATCCAGGCTCTGAATTCTATTACTCCTCCACCTACTATGTACTAAACCCTGGGGATAAAAAATACAAAAGTGAAGTTTGTCATAACCATTCTGGAGAGTAATCTGGAAGCACACCCAAAGGGTCATAAAATTTAGCAAACCCTTTGATCCAGCAATAGCACTACTAGGTCTGCATCCCAAAAAAGCCTGGAAAAACATATGAAATGATGCAAAGTGGAGTGAACAGAACCAGGAGGATAATGTGCACAGTCATAGCAATGATATATGATGATCAAGTGTGAATGACTTAACTATTATCAACAAGGCAAAGATCCAGGACAACTTTAAGAGACTCAACACACACACACACACACACACACACACACACACACATACACATACACATACACACACACACACAGAACTTTTGTTGCCATAGAAGGAACAGAGTCTAAATGCAAATTGAAACATACCATTCTTTATTTCCTCCATAAATTTTTCTCTAGTGTGTCTTCTTTCAGAACATGGAAAACATGGAAAAATGTATTATATGATAATAGATACATAATCTATATCAAATTATCTGCCTTTTTGGGGAGGAGGAAAAGAGAAGGGGAAAGAGAGAGAGAGAGAAAGGGAGAAAGAGAGAGAAAGAGAGAGAGAACATGGATTGAAAAATATCAGATAATGAATATTTAAAAATTGTATTGACATGTAAATTTAGAAAAAATTATGTAAAAATGAAGATTTTTCCTATTGTTAAGATGTTTAATAATAGAAGGAAATAACATAGGCTAGAAATTAGTGACCAGGGAGAAATATTTTGGTTTGAAAAGTTACAGGGGATAGTGTATTAAGGTTTAAGGGAATAGACTACCACCCCCTTTGCAGAACTACACAAACTCAAAAGAATAATGCTTATGCCAGAAGAGATCAAGTTATCTTAGGTTTCTCTTGAGAGAGGTACTGCTTCCAGAAGTAATAAAGTGATGGTCTCTCTGAACTTTGCACTGATCAGACCATATTTAAACTCATGCTTAGTACTGGTACTACAGTTTAGGGAAAAAAAAAATTGATAAACTGGAGAATGTCCAAGAAAGCCAACTAAGATAGGGAAGATCTTGGATCTAGACCATATGACAATAATTTAAAGGAAAAAGGAAGAGTTAGACTTTTTATGTTCCCAAATTATAACAATAGGTACAAGTCACAAAAAGTTAAATTTAGGTTTGATGTTGGGAGAAAAAAGCCAAAATTCCTAATAATTAGAACAATTTACAAGAGATATTTAAATGCCTATGCTATAAATAGGGAATAACAATAATCTAATTGGATAGCTTCAATAGAGACTAAATGGCCATTTCCTGGTTATGTTTTTATAGAAAGTATTCTTTTGGCTGTGGCTTGGTCTCAGTGGTTACTCAAGTCTCTTTCAACTAATAAATCCAGTGATTCCGTGATTTCTTTATGTTTGACCCCAGATGACAGAACTAGGAACACTGATTGGAAGGTAGAAAGAGAAAAATTTAGATTTGGCATAAGGAAGTTCTGAAGTTTAATAAATAAGCTGGGCAACACAATAGACATTCACTTTAGTAAGATCATTTTGATCACTGAGTGAAGTATAGACTAGAGTAAGGAGAAAATTGAGGCAATGAGAACTTATTAATTTATGTTCAGTTCTTGATGACCTCATTTGTGGTTTGCTTGGCAAAGTTACTGGAATGGCTTTCTATTTCTTCTTTGAGTCTTTTTACCAGATCAGAAAAATTGAGGCAATTGGGATTAAGTGACTTGCCCAGGGTTACACAGCTAGTGTTTGAAGCTGTATTTGAACTCAGGTTCTCCAAACCAGGTGCTATATTTACTACACCACCTATTAACATGAGAAATTATTTTATTTTTCTCATGTTTCATTAGGAAAGCCTGGAGTCAATTTTCAATGTCTTTGTAAGATGAATTATACTTCAAAAATATGTGAGCCATCTTTTTGGTTACCACAAAGGGATCGTCTTCATATGTGAGTACATTTCATGTCAATTCATTTATGTCTTGGGGAGTAAAAGGTATATGGTATCTTAGGGTCACCACATCTTCAGTGCATCATATTTCAGGCACTTCCCTTAAGGGGAAAATGAAATTACTTGAATTGGGTAAGGGTGAGTCAGCTTGGGGAGGAACAGTTTTGTTAGGAGGATGAGATTTCCCTGGGGTTGGAATTGGTCATGGGCTGGGACAAGGAACAGGAGAAGATAGGATGTCAGGAGAGGATCAAGGGAATTAAGGTCAGCCAAGAGTTGTAGAACATGAAAGAGGTAGTTCTGCAGCTGACATAAAGGAGAGGGGCCTTCCATCTCTATTTTGGGGGAAAGATTTTCCTCTCTTAGTGGTTCAGGAAGAGGCTTGTAAAAATCAGACATGTTTTGGATGGGGTCAGTATTTGACATTTGACCATGTAAGAAGTTTGCAATTTTCCATTTTGAAATTGTCCAATTGGATGTGCATGTCTACCTGCATTTTAGCTTTAATTTTTCGTATGGTAGCATTTTTTTTGTCACAATATTTAGGAATAGAAAAATAAAATTACCTAAGAAGATGAGGGATAGGAGGCATTCTGAAACCTTTAAGGTTCCTAATTGTGCAAAAGTCAGAAGGATTTCATGTAGAGTAGCATACATTAAAATATATATATATATATATTTATATACATATATATTATTTGCTAAATTGCTTATAATACTGATTTTAGTTAGTAGATGACTCTATGGGTAGGGGGTTAACATCAGGGTGTGAAAATTAAAGGTAAGGGTGTGGCCCCTTTAAGGATGTCACACCTTGACTTGATTAACTCTTTGGTTGGAGGATGGGAAAGGTAATCTTTTGTTGTAGGCTAAGTATAGGAGGAGCAACAGGAAGCAGATGACTTCCCCCTCAGGGTGAAAATGCCAGACCATGTGCTTCTATCACATGCTTCCAGGGAGCAGCTTCCAGGCTGCTTTTTTGAGTTGTTTACATGTGAAAAAGGTTTTTATAAATTACTTTTTACCTTATTTGGGCTGTGAAAGCCTCTTAGGGTAAAGAGGACCAGTTTTTGTTGTTTTTATTACTTTAACACTACTCTTTCTGACTGATCTCTCCAGGTTTTACTTCTCACTTAAGTTAATACTAGAGACAGTGGGGTTTGGAAAAAAGAAAGGTTTTTAGAGGTAAAAAAGGCTAAAACTTTATTAATTTTAGCTTACTCACTCTCTCTAATAAAAAATCAACTGCAGTTTTATTTTGTTTAGTTTTGTTTGCTCAGAGATTTTAGGCTGAGATAAAATTCTGTTTGGGCAGAGCAGAATTACTTTCTATCTTGAGAGCGAATGAAAGCTTTTCCCCAGGTTGTTGTCCTCACAGTTAATTAAGAAATAGCCTATTTGCTACCAGTAAAGTAGCTGAAAGATAGAAATCCTCCCCAAGTGAAAAACCTGAGGGTCTGCTAATTGGTTTATTTTTGGGGGGCAGGGTAGAGAACAGTTTTCTCACGTGAGGCCTCAGGGTCCAGCTGCTAAAATTAAAAGAAAAATAGCTGTGCTATATTTATTTATTTATTTATTTCACTTTAAACATTATTTTATTTGGTCATTTCCAAACATTATTCATTGGAAACAAAGATCATTTTCTTTTCCTCCCCCCACCCCCTTCCCACCACCTCTCCCATAGCTGACACAGGATTCCACTGGGTATCACATGTGTTCTTGGTTCGAACCCATTTCCATGTTGTTGGTATTTGCATTAGAGTGTTCATTTAGAGTCTCTCCTCAGTCATATCCCCTTCCCTCCCCCCTGTAATGAAGCAGTTGCTTTTCCTCGGTGTTTTTACTTTCCACAGTTTATCCTCTGCTTGTGGATATTGTTTTTTAGATCCCTGCAGATTGTTCAGGGACATTGCATTGACACTAATGGAGAAGTCCATTACCTTCGATTGTACCACAGTGTATCAGTCTCTGTGTACAATGTTTTACTGGTTCTGCTCCTCTCACTCTGCATCACTTCTTGGAGGTCATTCCAGTCCCCATGGAATTCCTCTACTTTATTATTCCTTTTAGCACACTAGTATTCCATCACCAACATGTACCACAATTTGTTCAGCCATTCCCCAATTGAAGGGCATCCCCATATTTTCCAATTTTTGGCCACCACAAAGAGCACAGCTATGAATATTCTTGAACAAGTCTTTTTACTTATTGTCTCTTTGGGGTACAAACCCAGCAGTGCTATGGCTGGATCAAAGGGCAGGCAGTTTTTTATCACCCTTTGGGCATAGTTCCAAATTGCTCTCCAGAATGGTTGGATCAATTCACAACTCCACCAGCAATGAATTAATGTCCCAACTTTGCCACATCCCCTCCAGCATTCATTACTTTCCTTTGCTGTCATGTTAGCCAATCTGCTAGGTGTGAGGTGATACCTCAGAGTATATTTATTTTTAAGGGGGGGAAAAGGAAAAAAAAATTGAACTTACCTCCACAGCTGATTTGTGTAGATTCAAAATAAGCTATTAAAAGCTGACTTAGGGATAGTCACAATTAATTAAATTAAATTAAAGGGATAGTCACATATTAAAAGAAAAGTTGAAAGATTTATGGTATTTCTTCACAACTGTCAACTAAGTAAAATGTAGGGGGGGAAGGGGTTATTTTAAAAAGGGTTGGCCTGGATTATTTAAGAGTGTGTTTGCCAAGAATTTAATTTATTCTGAAGAGATTTATTTACAATTTATTTACAAAATGTAGAAAGAGTGAAATAAGAAAATCAGAGAGAGGATAAGGTAAGATATCTAGTTTTAAGCATTAAGTAATTTACTCCTGGCCCCTGGCTTAGTCCAGGCAGGGAGAGTTAATCCTTAGGCCTCCGCAAAGCCAAGGATCTGGGGAAGTCTCACTCAAGAGGTACATCTCTCCCGAGTTTAGCTTTTTTCAGAAAATCCAATATGAAAGGAGTCAGCCTTTCACTCACCACGTGCCAGTGGTCCCCACCCTTTTTGACTAAAGGCATCACATATGTAGTACCAAATGATGAGATGACTAGTGACCACTCATAATATAGACCAGTTTTGCTTATATATCTTATACAAAGTATTTATAGGTCATATAATGAAAAAAATCTATAAACACCTAAAAGAAAACAATATATTGTTTGACAAGTAAAATGAACATGACAAAAGTCCAGAGGGTAGAAAGAGCAATGCATTATCAATTCTGTAATTATTGAATGTCTCTTAAAAACACTATAAGCACTATTTAACTATGTCTGTTTATTATTGCTAAATCTTTGAATAAATTTTACACCAATGAGTAATGTACTGCAAATATATGTATGTATATAATTAACACAAATATAATAATTTTTTGAAAACTACATAGAAGGCTCTTCTTTTTTTTTTTATCAAATGCAACTAAGACAATGATTGCAAGAACAATTTGTAGAAAATGAGGCATTGCTCATGGAGATAATTTAAGCCCAATGGGTTCTGAGCAGTGTAAAATCCATTACAATCTCTCTTAAGAAGAACTAAGTATGGCTTTCATTGAACTAAAATATTTTATTAAGCACATTATTTATTGAATGATAACCAATGAAAAATAAATCAAAGTTTCTTCATCTTTTTTAATATTTCTGCAATGATATAAAAATGTCATTTTAATTCATTGAATAGAAAATTCTTCACACATACCCAGGAAGGACAGAAACTAAAGGCCTTAAGTTTGAATATGAAAGTCATAATGAACCTGCATATGTTAGCGATGCCTACAAATACCTTAATCTTCTATAGGCCAGATACGTAAAGCACAAGATATCAAGGATAAAGCTGGGGCTTAATAAATGAAGAAATTTACTGGTATTCTGAAATTAAAGTTGAATTGTAAGGTTATTAAAGTAATCAAAATCTATGTAATATAAGAATTTAAATATATGTTTAGGACTTCAGAATAAGTCATGATAAATTTGAAAAGCTTTCTAATGAAAATCCAAAGAATACTAATAAAACATATAATCAATTATTCTAAGACAGCTATACAATAGTTAAAACTTTGAAACCAAAATGAAGGTAAAAGTTTTATATTCAGAAAGGAAAGAAGAAAAAAGAAATGAAGTAGCAAATATTTATTAACTTCTACTATTATGATAGCTATGGTGCTAAGCATTTTACATTATTATCTTATTTGATCTTCACAATAATCTCATGAGATAAGTACTATTATGATCCCCATTTTACAGTTGAGGAAACTGAGACAGACAGAGGTGAAATGATTTACTACTGTTACAAACCTAAGAAGACTCTGAGCCTATATTTGAACTTTAATCTTCCAGATAAACAGTTTCAGGGTACATTTAAAAAACAACAACCTTGGGTTTGTACCCCAAAGAGATAATAAGGAAAAATACATGTAAAAGAATATTCATAGCTGCGCTCTTTGTGGTGGCCAAAAATTGGAAAATGAGGGGATGCCCTTCAATTGGGGAATGGCTGAACAAATTGTGATATATGTTGGTGATGGAATACTATTGTGCTCAAAGGAATAATAAAGTGGAGGAATTCCATGTGAACTGGAACAACCTCCAGGAAGTGATGCAGAGCAAAAGGACCAGAGCCAGGAGAGCATTGTACACAGAGACTGATGCACAGTGGCACAACCCAATGTATTGGAATTCTCCCTTAGTGGCAATGCAGTGATCCAGAACAACTTGGAGGAATTTATGAGGGAGAACACTATCCATATTCAGAGGAAAAACTGTGAGAGTAGAAACACCGAAGGAAAACAACCTCTTGATTACATGGGTCGAGGGAGATATGATTGGAGATATAGACCCTAAATGAACATCCTAGTGCAAATAGGTTCTGTTAAAAGTCACGTGTAATATCCAGTGGAATTGCAGGTCGGTTACAAGAAGGGTGGGTGAGGGGAGGGAGGAATAGAATATGATTTTTTGTAACCAAGGAATAATGTTTGAAATTAACCAAATGATAAAACATAAATTATAAAAACAACAACCTCTAGAAATTTTTTTCAGCAGGAATTATTTTTATTGACTGTGTTTGGGGGGAAGTTGCTACATTTACTTATATAACTTTAGTTTTGACCAGTAGTACCAAAACCTCCTGATTCACGTTCAGTGTCATCTAAGCCTTGGACTTCTTCAAGTTCTGGATAAAAAACCCGTTTCCAAATCAGCTGTGCAATCCAGTCACCCTTTTTTACTTCAAAGGTTTCCTTGCCAAAATTAAATAGCACAACACCAACATTTTCCTCTGTAATCTTCATCTATGACACCAGCTCCTACATCTATGAAGTGTCTTGCAGCCAAGCCAGAATGTGGAGCAACTCGACCATATCAGTCAGGAGGAAGAGAAATTCCTGTTTTCACGAGGGCTTTATCCATGGCTGGTATTGTATAATCAATGGTATTTTGGAATAAACAGACAATTACTTCAACAAACACGATCCAGGGTTACTAATAGGTATATACCATTGATATTGACAAATGTAAGGAAAAGTGGCTTACCTCCATTTGGAACATAGGAAGCAAAGAAAGAAGGAAGGAAGGAATGAAAGGAGGAAACAAGTATGTGTCATGCCCTGTGGTCTTCACAAATGTCTCATATAATCTTCATAACATCCCTGGCAAATAAGTTCTATAATTCTCTCTTTTTCACATGTTAGTGTAAAATTAAATCTGGTGAGTTACATAAAATATAGATAAAAAACTGTTTCAATATAGGTTCAAAACTTTTGGATACTTTTAAAATAGATTTAATCAAAAGTATCCTCAGTGATGAAGTGAAGCTCAAATGTGAACTTCTCTTCAGACCAGGTGCAAAGACCCTAAAAAGACTCTTTTTATAAAAATAAATGTTTATTGAAATATATAAAGATAAATAAAGAATTTCCAATTCTAAGGTATTCTAAATCCACCCAAATAAATTCCCAGGTTCCATAAGGAACTGCTTCTCCTGTGTTTCACAGGCTACTCTAATCCTCCCTGATCTGACTAACCCAAATTTATACTATCTAAATAAAAACTACCACTATTATCCTTATAAATCTTAACTTCACCTTCAAATTATAAAATAACAAAGGCTAGCTGGTTGAGTCTCAGCAAGACTCAGAGTCCAAACTAAAGAATAGGTTTTTCTTTTCTCTTCTCAGAGTTAAACAATCTATAAAACCACAATAGATATTCAATAGTGTTTCCCAAGTTGAGAAAGGAAAACACTGGGCTACCTCAGATCTTTCCCTCGGACAGAGAGGCAAAGATGTTATCTACTCCAGCCTGAGAGAGAGTCTCTGAGAGTGTGTCTCTGCCAACTGCCAGAGAACAACTACCAACTGCCAGAGAGAATAATTGACACAGAAAAATGGTTATAACTGTCAAATCTGAAATTAACACACTCTCTCAGCTCTGTTTCAAACTCCAGTCACTTTACCTCTTATTCCCAAACCAATAAAACAATACTTATTTTCTAATATCATCCTTACATTAGGAAACAGATAGGCAGAGGTTAAGTTACCTATCCAGGGACATCTACTAATTATTTAGATCAGCCTGGTGTTTGTAATTACAGGTATCCCTTTTGTCCTATGGTATCATAACTTTCCCCATTGCAGTTTCAATATGGTATGGGTCTGCAAAAGAAATTAAATGACAATATTTGGAAAGTTTATCAGTAGCAGCAGATGACATGCAAAGGCCGACAGATGACCTAGAAAAAATTAAAAACTCAGAAATACCCAGAATATATGTATTGTATAATATCAACATATTTAATCTTTAATGCTAGAAACATACACAATTTTTAATAATGCTAAAATAAGCAAAAAGTTAAAGCTTTTGAAAAGAGTGTGAAAGTGCCAGCAGACAACACACAAAGGCTAGAAATGTTAACATTGAATTATGTATAGCTTATGAAGCAATACTTAACTAAAATGTTACATTAGGATACTGTAAACACCCCATAGAAGAAAGAGGAAAATTCAGACTTTTTTGGTACAATGGGAGTACCAAAAATTTTTATGTAGATTTTCTAGATTGAAAGGGGATCATGCCTTTAACTCCCATAATGTGGATGTGGAAGGGATATATATATATATATATATATATATATATACATATATATATATATATATATATATAAATCCCACTATATTTCATTGTATAACAAATGATAAACTCCAATTTTGTATTCTCAAAATATGTTGAAGAACTTAGTCAGTACACAATGCAATAAATAGACCTTTTTAATGGAGTGAATTGTTACCCATAATTTCCTAGATATAACATTGACTTATAAAAACTTAGGGAAAGTTTTTCAAATAAAAATATACTCATAGACTCCAAGCTACATGACATTCAAGTAGTAATTAATAGTACTTTTATGAAGTGCATTAAAGATTACAAAGCATAATATATCCATTAACTCATTCAATCCTAACTTTAAACCTGTAAATAATTTGCTAGTATCATTTCCATTTTGTTTTTTGTTTCAATTGTGTCTGACTCTTCATGATGCCATTAGGAGTTTTGTTTGGAAAAATACTGGAATGATCTGCCATTTTCTTCTCCAGCTCATTTCACAATCGAGGAAACTGAGGCAAATGGATTTGAGTGACTTGCCCAGGGTCAGAAAGCTAATAAGTTTTCAAAGCCTATTTGAAATTTGAATTTATCTTCCTGTCTCTAGCCCCAGCACTCTTTCCACTGTACCTCTAGCTGTTCAGATTCCTATTTTACAGATGACTAAATTGAGGCTTTAAGAAGCTAAGTGACTTCTCCTTAGAATTATGTCACATTACTTTGATTCAACTTGGATAAAAATATGCCAAGAAAATCTATCCAAATACTCTCAGGTGAGAAGAATGTTTTGCAAAACTAGAATTTTTTTTCTGCCAAGTATTCCATCAGTAACAGAACATCCAAAACTATCCAGTTAACGAGATCTTAGCACTTTGTTCTCAATGTGTACCTGAGATTAGTTAAGTGTAAAGAAGAGATTTGAGCCTTAATTTTCCTCCAAAAATTGGATAATTCCCAAAAAACCTGGTGCAAGAAGAGATAAACTTGACTTCAACCCTGAAGAAAACTGAAGGAAAAGCCTTCAAGTAAATGAAACAACATTTAAAAGTTACATAACAACTACTATTTTTCCAATGTAGAATATAACTCTGGTCTCAGTGGATTTTGAATGTCTCTGATGTCACTTCCACAGACAAGACTGGCTCCTTTAGAGACTCGTTATTATTAGTTCATTTGGAGGTGAATGTGAGGAAGAAGCAGATTACTTTCCAGAGCAATAAGGGCAGGAACTAAAATTCCAGATGTTTCTGGAAGGCTCAATAATGTTTACAAGCAACACCCTTCCAAGAGTACCACTCAGTTCCTGGTTTTGTGCTTTGCTTTGGAGGAAGGCATCCAGATGGCCATTTATATACCTTCAATCATTTGCTTGGGGTTGAAAGGAACATCCTTTCATCAGAGAACTGTTAAATTTTCTTCACATTTTGAGAATTTGAAAAAATCTAGAACAGGACCACAAAGGACCACAAAAAGGGGGAATCAATACATAGGAGCTGAACTAGATCCAGTGGTGACTGACTTAAATAGAAATGCATCCCTGAATCATTGACTAAAAAAACCACAAATAAACATTAAGTTGTATTTTATTTATTTTGTTAGATATTTCCCAATTACATTTAATTCTAGTTCCCATACCCCTCTTTAGTTTCATAGGTCACATACAACCCATAGATAGGATTTTGGCACTTCTGGACTAGGTGGTCTTAAAAATCTCTTCCAGTTTTATCACAAAAGGATATGCTAACACAACTCACATTGCCTACATTGAATTTATAGTTATTTAATTCTTGCACCTTTAATGCATTCAAATTCCTTTCAGGATAAAATTCTACCTTTTTAGCATAGCTGCTCCATCATTTGGTTACAAACTATCTTTCTAATATTGCATCAATATCCAACTAAAATCTTTTCCTTTAGCCAACCTTGTTTCTTCACAATCTCTAAAAAGTTAAAGATAAGGACTAATCTGCCATTTCACTGATAAAAAGGACTTCAGCATGAGTAAGCTCCCTGTAAGAATATAATTAGTACCTTCTCTTCAATTCATAATCTTAGAGAAATATGCCTAGAGCACTTAGAAGTTAAGTGACTTGCCTAGAATTACATAGCCAGTTGTTGTTCAACCTTCATTTTCCCAAGAGGACCAAAGTCATCACAGGGTAATGTCTTGACTTGCATTTGAACTGGAGTTAAGTGAGGCAGAGTTGTACAAAGTCATCAACCTTACTCTCTCTTCCAGAGACATCCAAGTCCATTGTCAAGACAAGTAAGGATTACTCCAGGATGCAGTGGTTAAACTTGATGTCTTCATTATTTGACCAAACTTTAAGCACTCCACAAAATCTACTCTATTGCAAAGAGAGGACTTAATCCCAGATCGTCTACCTTCAAAGATGGCTCTCTAGCTCTTACATCATCTGGACACTAATATCATTTGAAAAAAATCTGCTTATTTCCCTATCCTCTGAAATGCTCTTCTTCCTGCTGCCTATATCCTACCTACACTTCATTTAACCATGTTTGCTTCAGTTACTCATCTGTAAAATGAGCTGGAGAAGGAAAGGGCAAACTACCCTAGTGTCTTTGCCCAGAAAATTCTCTCAAAATGGGATCACAAAGTGTTGCACATGACTGAAAGAATTCAACAACAATGCTTGTTGGTTAACTTTATTAACTCATCCAACCTAGAGCTGAACCAAGGTCTACCTTGAGGTAGATCTCAGAGGATACTTAATCTAACTTTCCCATTTTACAGATGAGTGAGAGAATTGAGACTATAAGTAAGGAATTCAATGTAAGCTGGTCCTCTTTTTCCAGAATTGATGTTCTTGGCACTACAATACACTCTCCCCTTTCACTTGTTTCCCAACTAGAATCTAAGTTCCTTGAGAAGGACAAAAATAATTAGTATAGGGTGCTTAGTTTTTCTCACTCAGTGACTCAGTATGATGGTAATTCTCCCTGGCAGCACTCCACTTTATGGTTCTATTCATGTCCTATTCTTTCCCCCTAGGTTGCTATCTTCAGATATCATGCTTCCTTCAACGAATTGTCTTACCATACCACCTGCCTGACATGGACATTCCTAACTGTGATATACCCCTGTTTTGCTACCTGCCTTGTGAATATATGCCATGTAGGAGCAGTGGTGATGGTAGTGCATACCAATTTCTCTTGCAATGGTCTCAAGGTGTCCAGGAGTTTTTTCCTTTGCTTATCCCCATTGAATTCAATTTTCTCAGTTGCCAGAATTCCTAGTATTGGTTCTAGCCAGAGACCTGATTGATTTTTATTCTTTATTCATTTGCCTTTATTTTTTTATTTTGTTATATTTTATATTTTATTATATTTGCCTTTATTCATTTGCAGGGTGTATGGGGTGTTCAGGAAGGAGTAACATCTCTGGTATGGAGGGCTTGTTGTGCCCTCCTAGGGCAGCTCTCCAGCCTCTGACCCTCACCTGACACCCAGCTCTTACTTGTGGCTCCCAGTAGCTGCTAGCATGTGGCAGTGGCCACACCCCGGGCAACAGCTTCGACAGACCAGCCAAACCTTGTGAGGGTAGCCATTGGGTCGTTGACCCCTGGTGAACCAGGGCTTTGCTCACCCAGCATGTGAAGACTGCTTTGCCGAACAGACGGAAGAAACCAATAGGAAGGTTCAAAAGCTGAGATGGCAATGCAGCAAAGCACTGTGGAGTGCTCAGGGCGTGTTGGAGCACAAAAGACAACACGACCATCCAATGCAGCTGAGGAAGTCTCCAGATGTAATGACTTTTTGTGCCACTGGACCCAGGCTTCCAACGCTGAGAGAGTGGGACTGTCCCTCTGCATCGACACTTCCACTTAAATCTCCTTCACGCACAAGTATCTTTGTGCACACTCATCTATCCTAATCCCATCCACCCTCTTCAAGAACTGCGGCGATGGGGGAGTGGCGACGCAACAGGTGGAGGTGACCACTGGCAGTTGTAGTCATGATCCTGCACGTAGGCGGCCCATGGACCAGTGGTCGCTCGGCCCTGTAGGGCAGCAGAGACGTTTGGCAGCATCCTGGGCGACTGAGCAGCCCTCTCTAGGACAGCACTGCCCACCCTAATCAAGGGAGGGGACTAGAAAAGGTGTCCTAAACATTGCCTGCCCTACAAACACCCGGTCAGTACACCATGGCTGGCGGGTCATCCCTTTAAGCGGTTGAAGTCAAAGGAAACAAAATACAAAGAAACTCCTACTAGGAGCATGGAACATCAGAACATTACTTGATAGAGAGAATACCCCAAGACCTGAGAGAAGAACAGCTCTAATCGGTAAAGAACTGGCACAATATAACATCAACATTGCAGCCTTAAGCGAAACACGCTTACCAGAAGAGGGATCACTCAGAGAACCTAGCACTGCATACAACTTTTTCTGGAAAGGTAGAGCCACAAATGAAGACAGAATCCACGGTGTTGGCCTGGCTATCAAGACCAGTTTGCTCAAACAGCTGCCAGATTTGCCTGTGGGCATCAGCAAGAGGCTCATGAAGATCCGTTTGCCTCTCAGCAAAGACCGGTATGCCACAATCATCAGCGCATATGCCCCAACACTGACCAGCACAGAGGAGACCATCGAGCAGTTCTACTTTGACCTGAGTGCCATCCTGCACTCAGTGCCCACAAATGACAAGCTGATATTACTAGGAGACTTCAATGCCCAAGTTGGCCAAGACCATGAAAGATGGAAAGGAGTGCTTGGCAAACACAGCATGGGCAAAATGAACAACGGCCTACTGCTACTCAGCAAATGCTTAGAGTTCGAACTCACCATCACGAACACTGTGTTCAGAATGGCGAACAAATATAAAACAACGTGGATGCACCCACGATCAAAACAGTGGCATCTCATTGACTACATCATTGTACGCTGGCGAGACATCCAGGATGTACAGATAACCAGAGCCATGAGAGGAGCTGAATGCTAGACAGACCACTGATTGGTTATAGCAACTCTTCAAATGCACATTGCACCTCACCATCCAAAACGCGCCCAGACAGTTCGCACATTTTACAACGTGAGTCGTCTTAGAGATCCATCTTATTTGCAAACATTCCAGTCCTGCCTGGATGACAAGCTGTCTGTCAAGGGACCACTCACTGGAAACTCAACCGAGAAATGGAACCAGTTCAGAGACACAGTGAAGGAAACATCAAAGGCAGTCCTAGGCCCCAAGCAACGCAACCACCAGGACTGGTTCGATGAGAATAACACTGCTATTGAAGACCTATTGAGCAAAAAGAACAAAGCCTTTATGGAGTGGCAAAATAACCCAAACTCTGCTCCTAAAAAGGACAGATTCAAGTCTCTCCAAGCCACGGCGCAGTGTGAGATCAGAAAGATGCAAGACCAATGGTGGGAAAAAAAGGCAGAAGAAATTCAGTGCTTTGCTGATACAAAAAACTACAAACAATTTTTCAGTGCTCTCAAGACTGTCTATGGGCCATTAAAACCCACCACCACTCCCTTGCTATCTTCTGACAGTGACACTCTCATAAAAGATAAAAAAAGGCATCAGCAACAGGTGGAAAGAACACTTCAGTCAGCTTCTCAACCGACCTTCTTCAGTTGACCAAAGCTCCCTTGACCAGATCCCCCAAAACTGCACCATTGAACAACTTGATGTCCCTCCTTCAATAGAGGAAGTCCAAAAAGCCATTAAACAAATGAGTACAGCCAAGGCACCCGGTAAAGATGGGATCCCAACCGAGGTGTAAGGCCTTAAATGGAAAGGTGCTTCAGGCATTCCACATAGTGCTGACCAGCATATGGGAAGAGGAAGACATGCCCTCAGAACTCAGAGATGCCTTCATCATAGCCCTATACAAGAACAAAGGAACACAAGCAGCCTGTGACAACTACAGAGGCATCTCACTACTCTCCACTGCTGGAAAGATCTTCACCCGTGTTATACTCAACAGACTCCTGTCATCTGTTTCAGAGCAGAACCTGCCTGAATCACAATGTGGCTTCTGACCAGATCGTAGCACCATCGACATGGTCTTCACGGTGAGGCAAATGCAGGAAAAATGCCTTGAGGAGAACCTGAGTCTTTACATTGTCTTCATAAACCTGATGAAGGCATTCAACACAGTGAACAGGGACGCATTGTGGATGATCCTTAGCAAGCTCGGTTGCCCAACAAAATTCGTTAAACTGATCCAGCTCTTTCATGTCGACATGACAGGGGAAGTCCTATCTGGTGGAGAGACTTCCGATTGCTTTAACATCTCCAATGGCGTGAAACAAGGCTGTGTTCTTGCTCCAGTACTATTCAACCTATACTTCACTCAAGTATTACGACATGCTGTGATGGATCTAGACCTGGGTGTCTACATCAAATACCGACTGGATGGCTCATTATTCGACCTTCGCCGCCTGACTGCAAAAACAAAGACAACAGAGAGACTCATCCTGGAAGCTCTCTTTGCAGATGACTGTGCTCTCATGGCACACCAAGAAAATCATCTTCAAACCATTGTGGACAGGTTCTCCACTGCAACAAAACTGTTTGGCCTGACTATCAGCCTCAGCAAAACAGAGGTGCTGTTCCAACCTGCACCAGGGAGGCCACCTAACCAGCTGTGAATTACAATCGATGGCACTCAGCTTTCTAACATCAACACTTTCAAGTACCTGGGGAGCACCATCGCCAACGATGGGTCCCTAGACTACGAGATTAATGCCAGGATCCAAAAGGCCAGCCAGGCACTTGGGCGGCTGCACTCCAAAGTCCTCCAACACAGCGGCGTAAGCACTGCAAGGAAGCTCAAAGTGTATAACGCAGTGGTCCTCAGCTCACTCCTGTATGGCTGTGAAACATGGACACTGTACCGGAAGCACATGAAACAGCTGGAGCAATTCCACCAATGCTCCCTCCGGTCAATCATGAGCTTCTGATGGCAGGACCGAATCACCAACCAGGAAGTCCTCGACAGCTCCAACTCCACCAGCATCAAAGTCCTGGTCCTCAAAGCCCAGCTATGATGGTCTGGACACGTCATCCGCATGGACCCACAGCGAATACCAAGACAGGTATTCTATGGTGAACTGTCAGCTGGACTGAGGAACAAGGCTGACCAAAGAGAAGATTCAAGGATCAGCTAAAGTCCAACTTGAAGTGGGCTGGCATTACACCAAAGCAACTAGAACTCGCTGCCTCTGTCAGAAGCAGCTGGCGAACCCACATTAACCATGCTGCCACCACCTTTGAAGATGAGCGAAGTCGACATCTTTCCGCTGCGCGTGAACGCCGACACCAGGCCACACCCGCACCTCCCGTAACAACTGGAGTCCCATGCCCCATGTGCCACAAACTCTGCGCCTCAGCCTTTGGACTTCAAAGCCACATGAGGGTACATCAATAGAGGATAATGCACAAAGGCAATCATCATTTTTGGTCACCAAGAGACTACTACTACTATTCATTTGCCTGTAGGAAGATATTATGACGGTAGTAGAATTAAATACAAATGAAGGTTTTAGTCAATTCATTTTAGTACAACCCAGTCATAGAATAATATAGATGGTACTATCACTTAGTCAAATATCAGTTTGCAGATGAAGAAAATGGAATTATAGAATTTTATATCTGGAAGCTACCTATAAGTCATCTTCTCCATTCTCTGAATAAGAAAATAGGGGGAAAGACCTGAAGATGTTAAATGATTTGCCAAAGGTCAAACTGATAATTAGAGAGCCATTGTCTAGCCTATTTTTTTTCAATACACAATGTAGTATACCTTATTAGATTAGAGACTGGAGGTACATTCCCTACTATATATGTAGAAACATGTGAACTGACCTTTTATGATGGATGAAGCCAAACCTCTAAAAGTAAAACTTGTATCTTTCCCTCTATTGTATTGAAGAGGGAAGGAACAAAATCCTCACTGAGCCTACAAATCCCTTGTTTAGCAGAAAAAGATCCAGACTAACGATCTGTTTTATAGTGGTGCTATCCCACTTTTTTCCCTTTGAGGAAGTCAATAACCTATCCTTCAGAAGATTCATTCAAAGCTATATCTCTGTGACAAGAAATATCATCATCTTGAACCTACAAAGACTTTAGGATCATCTACTTGTGCCTCAAACCCCTGAAGACATCTATAGGAGGGAGATAGTTCAGGGACTTCCTGTTTCCTCTTTCCTAATTTATACCCAACGCCTTTATCTAATAAATAGCTATTTTCAACTTATTGAGAACTCAGACATCTTAAATGTACTAAAAGGGGATCATAAATATCATCAATTAAAGAAGAGACTGAAGGGGATTTTCTCTTACCCTTCAGTTCTAGTCAGATCTGACTCCATTTTCCAGACAGCTCTGCCTGGGGGGGGAGGGATAAGTGGTATTACTCTTTATCTGTTCCCTCTCTCTCAATTACCTGTCAAAACTTTGGTTCTTTGATTCCCTGCTAGTACACTATGTAGGCTCAGTCTCCAACTCTTTTGCATTTATGCATGGAATTTTCCATAGATAAAGAAGCACACTTACTCCCCATCTCTATATGATTCCTAGTGAAGTACTGCCATAATTTTTTTTCTTTCCTTGATTTTGTCTATATGCAGAAGCTTATCTCTGTTCTTGGGGTAGATGGAGTACTTTGTAGTGCTTTGAAGTGCCCAGGGTCAGCTCAGCTGTTTGAGTTTCAGATTGAGCACTTTGTAGAGGTGACCTGGTTGGTCTACTATGTGGAGATTTGCAGCTGTTTAGTTCAATTGGTTGGAGTGGAGTTCCGCCCAATCCTGCAGAGATTGGACCTTATTGGGCTGAATCCCTCCCATTGATGCTTGTTCTGGATTGCATTGATTTCTGCTCTTAGTCTGCTAAGTCTGGATGAAACCAGTTATTCCCTTTATTCTTCTGCTTATGCTACACTGTTTCAGAGTTCTGTTGAGGCTTGTTCTGTGCTCCATCCTCAAATTCCAGTGATATGAGTCCTCCTTGCTGTTTCTTGACTTGTTCTAGGATGAAGCCCTTTTCTTCTGCTTATTCTGCCACTCCAGTATTTGTTTTAAGGTTTTTTTGTTCTTTTGTGGTCTTTTGGAGGGTGGTTGTCAGGCTTCAGATGTTTCTTACTTCTCCATCTTGACCTGATCTGCTACTACAGTGGCTGCTCCTGCCACTGGCCATAAGTTCTTAGTGTCACTTAGTTGTAAGGACAAAGGTTGTAACTGAGTATGTTATAAGCTTTTATTTTTCTGCTCAAAGAAATACATTTTTAGAAAATTCTATGAATCGTCACAAAAACTGACTCTTTTTTGGGTTAATGTTGTGGTTAAAAATAACTTCATGTCTCTTAGGTATTTCCATAAATACACATTGTTTTCTAGAGCTTCCTGTATAACCAATGTGATTTCTGTATTATCAACCATGGAGACGCATATGTGTCCTGTACCGTGGACTTGTTTTGCCAAGAAGTATTCTTGATGAATGTGTGGAATGCTCTTTTTCCAGTGTCAAACATCTGTTTTTGGCACCAATTTTCAGGCCAGCCCCATGCTCAGCACAAAGATGGAATGTATTGGGTTTGTTTGGGTGAAAATCACTCACGCAACCAATTTTTCCCAAATGCCAAGGCTTTTGCAACGTGCATCAAAGTCCATTTTAGGTGTGCCAGAGGAACAAGAGCGATACATTTTCCTGCCCTTATTTTCCCCCATCCTTTGCCAAGTGTTGATATTCTTTGGTCATGCCACCTCACTGTGTTAACTTCCACAACTTTTATGAACAATTGAGATGCAAAGAAAAATGGAACAATGGATAAACAAGGTTACAGGGGCCCCCAAATATGGTTCAGGGACGGACTACCCTGACCCAGGTCAATAAAGTACCTACAGATTTTTAGTTGTTGTCAGAAGCAAGCCAGGAAACTTTTGTGATCTAAATTCAAATATAGAAAAGGGGCACACTTTCCTCTTAGGTTCTTGAGTTTATGCTATTGAATTAGTTCATTTAATATCTCACAATGGAAGATTGTTCATGTTGAACTTTAGCAACATGATTGCACCTGTTGGAATAATACACCACAGGTATGGTACAGCTTTCAACTAGACACAAGGACATATGTGTTCATTTGAAGTGGGAACTCTGTCAAAAAGGTTAGCACCTTTTCTGTAACTTAAAATCAAAGAGTTTCCTAGAGTAGAGATGTCAAATATGTGGCCTGCAATATTCCCTTCCAGAAAATGTGTCAAAGGTGGGAATTGAACCTAAATGATCCTAGCTCCCTTTCTCCTACACCATGGTGCTTTCTGAAGTTCAGTCATATGTTCTATTACATTTGTAGCTACTCTACTTCATCTGTATCTGTTTTTAAATGTTTTCCAACCTTATTTCCTGGAAATGAGTTTCACTAAATGAATGGCCAAAACAAACCCTTTCATCTCACCAGATGGCAATTTTTGCCTCAGTTATATGATGGAAATCCAATCACAGCATTTTAGAAACCATCCAGCCCGATCTGCAACTGACAAAGACGTCTCTCTAGTTTATCCAAAGTAAATGATTATCTTCTCAGATTCTTCTAGTAAAAAGAGAACCATGGGAAATCTATTCTTTTTATTAGGATGCTTTTATCTGCCATAGAAGTTTTGAATGTGAGGTGCATGAACTTTAAAAAAAAACTTTGACAAGTGATTTCAATATGATTAATTTCCTATTTATTTCTATGTATTTTATTCTGTCAATTTTAAATATTCTGGAGAAACCATTGGCTTTATCATATGTTCAATGAGACCAAAAAAAGCTTAATCTTATGAAAAATAAATGTCCTCCATTACAACTTTTATCCATAATTCCTTGTTCTCTCCTAGACCGCACAATAATGCCTTTTGTATGACAACAAAGTTTGAATATATTTGTTATATTAGCCTTCCTTTTCTCAGAATTAGACGCTTTCAGTTCTTTAAACTGATTGATCTCAATGCTCAACATCATCTTGCCTTTTCTAGATGCTTTCCTGCTTATAAATCTTTCCTAAAATGTAGTATCTGTATCTGAAAACTACAGTTCAAGTGTGGTTGGACACTATACTTCTAAATGAGTTCAAAACCAGAGTTTTTATTTGGGGGGGGGGCTATGTTACCTTATTGAGCTTGGAGTCTACTTAAGATTCCCCCCTCTGACTTTTTTTTTTTCAGATGAATTAGCTTACCTTTCCTTCTTTTTACTTGTATAGCTGATAGTGTATACACACACACACACACACACACACACACACACACATCATGCTCTTAGAGTATTCAAGGAATTCTAGCACCTGTGCTTGTGAGGGCTTGCTGGGCCCTTTTTTCAGGGCTTCTCGTCAACCTTTCATGTTAACCTGGCATTCAACTCTCACCTGTGGCTCCAAGAATCTGCAGCATATTCAGTGATCACACTCCAGTAAACCATCATGGCATATGAGCTAAACTTTATTAAGGCTAATCAATGGGCCACAAACCCATTGGGGAGTTAGAGGACTATTTATCCCAAGCATGTGAAGACTTCCTCCATTGTAATGAGCAGATGAGGACAATAGTTACAAAAGTGCATAAAGCAGGCACTAAAATGACTAAAGCTTCATCAGACATTGAAGAAACCAAGACCACCCACTGCATACTGGGCCATCACCAGTGATCCTGACTTTTTTCTTGCCACTGTGGCAATGATGATTGTGGAATAGAGTAAGGCTGATTATTTTGCAACTCTGGCTCACTAATTCATTCATAAGTAAAGGCATTACCCTATGATGTCAATGGTCCTCTTCAAAAAATGAAGGAAAAACAATAATATATTCCCTTTAAATTTCATATTATTAGATTGAGTCTAATATTCTGGTTTGTCAAGATCTTTTAGGATCTTGTTATCTAGAATTTTCACATGTTGTTTTGGAATCTGTGTTTCTGGGCCAGGTAAGACAAATCTGGTCTTTCTTCCATATAACCTGGAAAACACTTAAATGAAAATATAATGGGTTTCCTCCTGCTGCCCTATCCCCATCAACTTCCCTTTCCTATGCATTAAACATAACTAGTTCCTTCAATTTCATGATCCTATAATTTTTTTATAATCTTCACCATACTTGTCATTCTTCTTTAGATATACTCTAGATTATCAATGTGGCACTTATAATTGAAGATGATGCTTCTTACTTCATCTGATTAGGTAGATTCTCTTTGCTTTGGAATTCATAATTTTTTGTTCCCAAGTTGGAACTTGCTATTAGAAAGTGTCTTTTTATATTTCAACTATCCTCTCCAGTTCTATAATGAATAACTCTGCCCCTCAGGAGCCATAGAGACAGGAGGGAAAAGCACTACTGACTCTCTTTTCCCACCTTTTTCATTGAAACTAAGATCTGGCTCTCAATCCACTGGGCTACCCAACAGCCCTTAATACTATTTTTAATTCTTATGAAAATGCTTCAAAGATAATACCAAGAATTTAAGTTGATGAGACTTTCAACTTGTAGGAATTCAAAATCTCTCATATTTGTATTATGACAATAGATTTCATAGGGAATATGGTTTTTGTAGTTCTTTTGGATAATGGTGATTGCAAAATTGGCCCTAGAGAAGGTTGTAACTACATCTGAGAATTCTTAACTTTTGCTTCATTTGAAGATGCCAGATTCTAGTTGGAGGTTCTTTCTTCCCCACTATTAATAGACATTTCCATATGCTTTGTGACTATTTCTAGCCTTGCTTATCTACAAAATCCCTATACATGGCTTTATTCCTAATCACATTATTTTGGGGTATCACTGATTTAAGAAGTATTCTGTAATGCAGAAGGACGAGAGGAAATTTTCATGTTTATCATTTCATGTTTAAAGAGAATTTTCCAGGTAGGAAAGTGAAGACTTCTCATTTCCTGTACACACAACAGGAAATAGACAACTCCACATATATCTATTTCCATCCAGGCAGTTAGAGATGAAAGGATTTTTTATTTCATTTCTTGACTCCTGGACAACATCCTTCAGCAGGTTAATACAAACCTGATCTCTTCCAATTCATAGAATGAAGATTAGAATTTATTAACTTTCAATTATTATTATTATTACTAATCTTTCCACCATTAAAAACATTACATCAAAGACAAATATTTTTGCCTATTTTGCAGATAATGAAAAAAAAAACACAAGAAAAGTCAAAATAGCATTCTATTTAGGCTGCATTAAATATCCTTCAAATTTCACAGAAAACTTCAGATTATTACTAATAACTTTTAAATGCTTATAGAGCTGTCTTTATTTAACCAGAGATGGCTCTAAGAAATTAGAGCAACGTATGAACTAGAGCAACCTCCAGGAATTGATGCAGATGAAAGGAGCAGAACCAGGAGAACATTATACACAGAGACTGATACACTGTGGTACAATCGATTGTCAGCAGCAATGCAATGATCCAGGACAATTCTGAAGGACTTGTGAGAAAAAACACTATTTATATCCAGAGAAAGAACTATCAGAGTAGAAATGCAGAAGAAAAACAACTGCTTGATCACATGGGCTGATGGGGATATGATTGGAGATGTAGACTAAGCGATCACCACAATGCAAATATTAATAATATGGAAATATGTCCTGATCAATGACACATGTAAAGCCCAGTGGAATTGTTTGTTGGCTATGGGGGGAGGAGGGAAGGAATGAATCAGGTAGCCATGGAAAAATATTCTAAATTAATTAATTAGATAAAAATTTTCAATTAAATAAAATAAGAGGAATATCTAGATCCTTAGGGAAAGGTAACACTCACCTAAGGGTGAAAGAGGCTTTCTCTTGATTGTTTATGGGCTCCTCCAAGCCCTTTCAATTTTTAAAATATTCTTTCAGGAAAAAAATAAAGACATCTTGTATCTGATATATAACATTAACATGAGAGTATAGATAAGAGTCAAGACCCTTTAATTTGCACTTGTGGAGACTTAGAAATGAACTCTTTACAGTGAGGTAAGAGAGAAGCCCTTAAGTTTTAACTTGGTCTTTGTAAACAAAGAGTGTGGGGGTGATGAGCCATAATGGCATCATTGGGTTTGGAATATGTTATAATAGTAATGACACAAAAGCCTGACAATAACATACTTTTCAACTCACTAAGGATCTGTGGGTCATCCCTAATCAGTTAGTCAACAAACTTATTAAGTATTTACTATATACCAGTTCCTATCCTAAGTGCTAAGAATACAAAGGGACACAAAAATCTAGTCCAAATTCTCAGGGAATTTACATTCTAATGGAGATTATGTGCAAATAATTATATATGCATGATATATACAATATATATGAAATTGAAAATCATAGCAGTAGTGGGAAAGGCAGGGTACAAGGGAAGGTGCCTCATAGAAGGTATTGAGGAATACAGGAAAACCAGGAGATAGAGTGAAGGAAGGAGAACATACTAGGTTGGGAGACGGCAAGTGAAGTGGTAATTGAGTATCTGTGGGAGGAACAGTAAATAGGCCACAGTTGCTAGATTTTATAAAAAAGGAGAGGAAAGTCTATAAAGACTGGAAACATAGGAGGTGGCCAGGCTATGAAGGGCTTTTAAATCCAAAAAGAAGACTTTATACATAGTTGTTTCAATGCTATGTCTCTCATTGGATTGCTTTATGCATAGGAATTGCTTTTTTCCTTCTTTATTTTGTATCTAGTCCTCAGTACAGTGTTTAACACATTATAGAAACTTAATAAGTACTTGTTAATTTGCTCTAACTTAATATTTTTTCTTAGAGGTAATAGAGACCTATTGGAGTTGTTTAAATTAGTGATGGTAGAAAATGATATTGTCAGATCTATGTATTAAAATGTTTTTTAAATGATTTTTATTTATTTTTTAGGTATTCCCCAATAATATTTTAAACATTTATTTTAAAACTATATATAAAATTATATATAATTATGTATAAATAAAACAAATCTTAACATTCATTTTAAAACATTTTGAATTCCAAATTTTCTTCCTCCCTTCCTTACTGCCATCCTCTTTAAGAAAAACAAAACAATTTGATATTAATCATACATGTGAAGTCATGCAAAATATTTTTTCATATTAGCTATTTCATGAAAGAATATACAAAAAAATAAAATAACAAATATAAAGAATGTGAAAAACATGATATACTCTGTATTCAGAGTTCATCAGTTCTCTCTCAAAGTATATAGCATTTTTCATCATGGGTCCTTTGAAACTATTTTGGATCATTGTTTTCATTAGAATATCTGTCTTTCACAGTTGATCATCTTTATAATATTGTGTATAATGTTAGAAGAATCATTTGGATAACTGAATGACAGATGGACTGGAGTGAAAAGAGACTTGAGGCCAACCAACTGGAAGAATGATGTTGCTTTAGTCCATACCTGAGGGGATGAGGTCCTACATTAACATAATGGTTACAGGAATTAAGAGGAGATGATTATAAGAGATATTTTGCAGGTAGAAATGACAAGATTTGACAACAGACTGGATATGCATAGTAAGAGGGAGGGAGAAGTTTATGATGATAACAAGACTGGTAAAGCCAGGTGAAAAAGAAGTGGTGGTGTCCTTGACATAATAATAAAGTTAGGAAGAGGGGACAGTTTAGATCAGTGGTTCTCAACCTTTCTAATGCCTTGACCCTGCAATACAGTTCCTCATGTTGCAGTGACCCCAAACCAAAAAATTATTTTGGTGGCTACTTTAAAACTGTAATTTTGCTACAGTTATGATTCGGAATGTAAATACCTGATATGCATTATGTATTCTCATTGCTACAAATTGAGAGGTTGAGAACTGCTGGTTTAGATGGAAATATGATAAATTCTCTTTTCTAAATGGTGAGTTTGAGATGCCTTTAGAGAATTTAGGATGAAAAGTACACAAGAAAGTTGAAGATAAAATATATATGGAGAAAAGTTAGGGCTGGACAAATAGATCTGAACCCATGGGAGCTGACAATATCACCTAATGAAATAATATAGAGAATGAAGAGAAGAGAAGAGAGTCCTAGAAAAAAACTTGGTAACTAGCTACATTAATGACTGGAACCTGGAGAAAGATTCCCCCAAAGGGACTGAAGAACAATGATATAGGTAGGAACAAAACAATGTCATGAAAATAGAAAGCAAGAAGGATGGAGGCAATTAAGATATCACCGGTGAATTTGAAGAGAACAGTTTTACTCGAATGATGTGGTATAAAGTCAGAGGAAGATTAAGAGAGCCTTCTTAAGAAGTTTAATCAAGTAGGAGAAGAAGCTATAGGGAATACAGGAGGATATAGCATATGGGATGATAATTAGTAGGATGGTAGGATCAAATGAAAGTTTTTAAGCTTTTGGGGAGGCATGGTCATGTTTATGGGTAGTAGAAAAAGTAGTAGAAAAAGGATCAGAAAATAAGGAAAGCTGAAGATTAGGGAGTGGATATGAGAGAGGTGGCAATCTACTGGACAATATGGTAAAGGATGGTTTAAAGTCTACTTTTAAAGTGCTCTGCTTGGGTGGAAAAAGGACTAGTACTTCAGAGACATGGATAAAGGAGGAAATAAGTGGGGAAGGTATATAAATGATATGAAATTTGGAGGGTGGAAGAAGATGGCACTCTGAGTGAATACTCTTAGTTTTTTCAGTAAGTATGAGAAGAGGTCCTTAAAAGAGAGGGTGGAAAGATGAAGTGCCATAGGAGGCTTGAGGAGGAATGAAAAGGTACAGAACAGCTATTGAGGTGAGTGGGAGACTGAAATGATTAGGGAGATATAAAAAGATTGCCTTCTAAGAGGGCCCTTTGGGGATTATATAACATAAAATCATGTTAAAACTAGTTCCCAAATTCTATGATTTTCCTCAGTTATGTTCAATGAATATGTGAAAAGGAATAAAGTGGTGAATGGTGGGACCATCTAAGGTTGGGTTTTGAAAATGTATTTTTGGTGAAAGGATAAGAGGACAAAGGATTCAAGTGTAATGATAGTATGTGATTGAACTATTTCACCAAAGCATAGAGATAGAGGAGAAGAGTGCAGACAGAAATTCTGCATCATTTAAGAACTTATACTCAATTCAGCCCATTAGTTTAAGAAATACTTTCTACTTCCGGTCAAGATGATGGCTTAGAGAAAGCTAAAGTTCAGATCTCTGGAAACCCTTCCTTACCGATCTCAAACTGTATGCTCCTAGGGCATTCAAAATTCAAAACGAACAACAGGATAGACCCCCGGAACCCTCCTCCTAGACCTGGATCAAAAGGTACGGCCTTCCAAAAGCCAGAACCCGAGATCACTTGGATCTAAGGGGTAGGCAGAAGGAAGGTCCCAGGACCCATCCCTCCCAACCCAGAGTGCTGAGTCAGAGGTAGCAGCGGGAACCTCAGAGCCAGCAAAAGGGCCTCAGGGCGGGCTATTCTGAAGGCCGCATACTGAAAACAACCTAAGCCAGATGCGGGGGTACCCAACACAGACAGCAGGGAAACAGAGAGAGATAGGGGGAGCCTGTAGCTCCCTGGCTAGATCCTTCCATCTGAGTCTCATGGAAGACCCCTGCTTCAGGGAATACTCAGTCCAACCCAGCTGAAGATGATCCTATCAGGAGCCTTCATTGTCCTGGGAAGCCATGGCCCCTCCCCCTCAGAGTGCTGGGTCCTCAGGCCAGCAAAGGCACTGAAATACCCTGTGGAGAGTGCCAAGCCAGGCTCAGAGTGTGGAAGTAAGGCAACGAAGAAGCATCAGGAGCAAACTGAGAGCAGTAATACCCCAAACCCCGGGATTCCCGGGGAAGACAGAACAACAGCTGCATAGAACAGACAATTTGCCTAGGGCTAAAGCCTCTGAACACCAGACAGAGATAAGAAAAGCTAGTCCTCCCCACTCAGATAGAGATGGCAAACAGCACAGAAAAGTCTCAAAACACCAAGAAAAACAAGAAGAAGGGGGCGACTTTGGATACATTTTATGGAGCAAAAATACAAAATACAGAGGAGATAGAAGAGGAAACACAAGCAAATGTTCCAAAACCTTCCAAAGGAAACAGAAACTCTCCACAAACCCATGAAGAATTTGAATCAGAAATGATCAAAACGATGGAAGCCTTCTGGGAGGAAAAGTGGGAAATAATGCAAAAGAAATTCATGCATCTACAAAACCGGTTTGACCAAACTGAAAAGGAAAACCAGGCTTTAAAGGTCAGAATCAGCCAACTGGAAGACAACAAGCAAGAATTAATAAAGCAAAGCCAAAAGACCAAGAAATTAGAAGAGAACATAAAATATCTCACTGACAAGGTCATAGACTTGGAAAATAGAGGGAGAAGAGACAATTTAAGAATAATTGGACTACCAGAAAAGCCAGAAATAAACAGCAAACTCGACATCGTCATACAAGATACAATCAAAGAAAATTGCCCACAGATTCTAGAACAAGGGGGCAATACAGCCACTGAAAGAGCTCACAGAACACTCTCTACACTAAATCCCCAAAAGACAATTCCCAGGAATGTAATTGCCAAATTACAAAGCTTTCAAGCAAAAGAAAAAATCTTACAAGAAGCCAGAAAAAGACAATTTAGATATAAAGGAATCCCAATCAGGGTCACACAAGACCTTGCAAGTTCCACTCTGAATGATCATAAGGCATGGAACATGATTTTCAGAAAGGCAAGAGAGCTGGGCCTTCAACCAAGAATCAGCTATCCATCAAAACTGACTATATACTTCCAAGGGAAAGTATGGGCATTCAACAAAATAGAAGATTTCCAAGTTTTTGCAAAGAAAAGACCAGAGCTTTGTGGAAAGTTCAATATCAAAAAACAAAGAGCATGGAATACCTGAAAAGGGAAATATGAAGGAAAGGGAAAAGGAGAAAAATGTTATCTTTTTCTTTTATTCAAACTCTCTCTATAAGGACTACATTTATATCAATCTATGTATATTAATATATGGGGAAAATGTAATGTGTAAATAGGGGGAAAAGAAACCAAATAGAATAATCTTTCTCACACAAAGATTCACACAGGAAAGGGAGGGGAAGAAAACTCCTATAAGAAGGAGAGGAAGAGAGTTTTTACTTAAACCTTACTCTCAGGGAAACCAACTCTGAGAGGGAAGAAGATCCAGATCCATTGGGATCTTGAATTCTATCTTACCCAACAAGCATAGGGAGAAGGGAAAACCAAGGGGGGTAGAGGGTAGGGAACACAAAAAGGGAGGGAAGAAGAGGGGGTAGGGGAAGGGAACAAAAAGGGAGGGGCTAGAAAGGGAAACATATCAAGGGAATGGACAAGGGGGACTGATTTAAAGTAAATCACTGGATTAAAAGGTAGAGCTGAAGAAGAAAGGTTAGAATTAGGGAAGGATATCAAAATGCCAAGGAGTCCACAAGTGACAATCATAACTTTGAATGTGAATGTGATGAACTCACCCATAAAACGTAGACAAATAGCAGAATGGATTAGAATCCAAAACCCTACCATATGTTGTCTTCAAGAAACACACATGAGGTGGGTAGACACCCACAAGGTCAGAATTAAAGGATGGAGTAAGACCTTCTGGGCCTCAACTGACAGAAAGAAGGCAGGAGTGGCAATCATAATATCTGATAAAACCAAAGCAAAAATAGACCTGATTAAAAGGGATAGGGAAGGTAATTATATTTTGTTAAAAGGGACTTTAGATAATGAGGAAATATCACTAATCAACATGTATGCACCAAATAATATAGCACCCAAATTCCTAATGGAGAAACTAGGAGAATTGAAGGAAGAAATAGACAGTAAAACCATATTAGTGGGAGACTTGAACCAACCATTATCAAATTTAGATAAATCAAATCAAAAGATAAATAAGAAAGAGATAAAAGAAGTGAATGAAATCTTAGAAAAATTAGAATTAATAGACATATGGAGAAAAATAAATAGGGACAAAAAGGAATACACCTTCTTCTCAGCACCACATGGCACATTCACAAAGATTGACCATACACTAGTTCACAGAAACATGGCATACAAATGCAGAAAAGCAGAAATAATAAATGCAGCCTTTTCAGATCACAAGGCAATAAAAATAACGATCAGTAATGGTACATGGAATACCAAATCAAAAATTAATTGGAAATTAAATAATATGATACTCCAAAATCGTTTAGTTAGAAAAGAAATAATTGAAACAATTAATAATTTCATCGAGGAAAATGATAATGGCGAGACATCCTTTCAAACCTTTTGGGATGCAGCCAAAGCAGTAATCAGAAATAAATTCATATCCTGAATGCATATATCAACAAACTAGGGAGAGCAGAGATCAATGAATTGGAAATGCAAATAAAAAAACTCAAAAGTGATCTAATTAAAACCCCCCAGAAGAAAACCAAACTAGAAATCCTAAAAATTAAGGGAGAAATTAATAAAATCGAAAGTGATAGAACTATTGATTTAATAAATAAGACAAGAAGCTGGTACTTTGAAAAATCAAACAAAATAGACAAAGTACTGATCAATATAATTAAAAAAAGGAAAGAAGAAATACAAATTAACAGCATCAAAGATGAAAAGTGGGTCATCACCTCCGATGAAGAGGAAATTAAGGCAATCATTAAAAATTATTTTGCCCAATTATATGGCAATAAATATGACAATCTAGGCGATATGGACAAATATTTACAAAAATACAAACTGCCCAGACTAACAGAAGAAGAAATAGAATTCTTAAATAATCCCATATCAGAAAATGAAATCCAACAGGCCATCAAAGAATTCCCTAAGAAAAAATCCCCAGGGGCTGATGAATTCACAAGTGAATTCTATCAAACATTCAGAGAACAGTTAATCCCAATACTATACAAACTCTGACATAATAAGCAAAGAGGGAGTTCTACCAAATTCCTTTTATGACACAAACATGGTACTGATTCCAAAACCAGGCAGGTCAAAAACAGAGAAAGAAAACTATAGACCAATCTCCCTAATAAATATAGATGCAAAAATCTTAAATAGGATACTAGCAAAAAGACTCCAGCAAGTGATCAGAAGGGTCATCCACCATGATAAAGTAGGATTTATATCAGGGATGCAGAGCTGGTTCAATATAAGGAAAACCATCCACATAATCGACCATATCAACAAGCAAACCAACAAAAATCACATGATTATTTCAATATACGCAGAAAAAGCCATTGATGAAATACAATACCCATTCCTATTAAAAACACTAGAAGGCATAGGAATAGGAGGGTCGTTCCTAAAAATAATAAACAGTATATATCTAAAACCATCAGCTAATATCATCTGCAATGGGGATAAACTAGAAGCCTTCCCAATAAGATCAGGAGTGAAACAAGGATGGCCATTATCACTTCTACTATTTGACATTGTACTAGAAACAATATCAGTAGCAATTAGAGAAGAAAAAGAAATTGAAGGCATCAAAATAGGCAAGGAGGGACCAAGTTATCGCTCTTTGTGGATGACATAATGGTCTACTTAAAGAATCCTAGAGATTCAACCAAAAAGCTAATTGAAATAATCAACAACTTTAGCAAAGTTGCAGGATACAAAATAAACCCATATAAGTGATCTGCATTTCTATACATCTCCAACACAGCTCAGCAGCAAAAACTAGAAAGAGAAATCCCATTCAAAATCACCTTAGACAAAATAAAATACCTAGGAATCTATCTCCCGAGACAAACACAGGAACTATATGAACATAACTACAAAACACTCTCCACACAACTAAAACTAGACTTGAGCAATTGGAAAAACATTAACTGCTCATGGGTAGGATGAGCCAATATAGTAAAAATGACCATCCTACCCAAACTTATCTATCTATTTAGTGCCATACCCATGGAACTTCCAAAAAATTTCTTTACTGATTTAGAAAAAAACATAACAAAGTTCATTTGGAATAACAAAGGATCAAGGATATCCAGGGAATTAATGAAAAAAAAATACAAAGGAAGGGGGCCTTGCAGTCCCAGATCTTAAACTATATTACAAAGCAGCAGTCATCAAAACAATTTGGTACTGGCTGAGAGACAGAAAGGAGGATCAGTGGAATAGACCTGGGGCAAGTGACCTCAGCAAGACAGTATATGATAAACCCAAAGATTTTGGACCAAAATCCACTATTCGATTAAAACTGCTGGGAAAATTGGAAGACAGTATGGGAAAGATTAGGTTTGGATCAACACCTTACAGGCTACACCAAGATAAATTCAAAATGGGTGAATGACTTGAACATAAAGAAGGAAACTATAAGTAAATTAGGCAAACACAGAATAGTATACATGTCAGACCTTTGGGAAGGAAAAGACTTTAAAACCAAGCAAGACATAGAAATAGTCACAAAATGTAAAATAAATAATTTTGATTACATAAAATCAAATAGCTTTTGTACAAACAAAACCAATATAACTAAAATCAGAAGGAAAGCAACAAATTGGGAAGCAATCTTCACAAAAACTTCTGACAAAGGTTTAATTACTCAAATTTACAAAGAGCTAAATCAATTGTACAAAAAATCAAGCCATTCTCCAATTGATAAATGGGCAAGGGACATGAACAGGCAGTTCTCAGCCAAAGAAATCAAAACTATTAATAAGCACATGAAAAAGTGTTCTACATCTCTTATAATCAGAGAGATGCAAATCAAAACAACTCTGAGGTATTACCTCACACCTAGCAGATTGGCTATCATGACAGCTATGGAAAGTAATGAATTCTGGAGGGGATGCGGCAAAGTAGGGACACTAATTCATTGTTGGTGGAGTTGTGAGTTGATCCAACCATTCTGGAGGGCAATTTGGAACTATGCCCAAAGGGCGATAGAAGACTGTCTGCCCTTTGATCCAGCTATAGCACTGCTGGGTTTGTACCCCAAAGAGATAATAAGGAAAAAGACTTGTACAAGAATATTCATAGCTGTGCTCTTTGTGGTGGCCAAAAATTGGAAAATGAGGGGATGCCCTTCAGTTGGGGAATGGCTGAACAAATTGTGGTATATGTTGGTGATGGAAAACTATTGTGCTAAAAGGAATAATAAAGTGGAGGAATTCCACGGAAATTGGAACAACCTCCAGGAAGTGATGCAGAGCGAAAGGACCAGAACCAGGAAAACATTGTACACAGAGACCAATACACTGTGGTACAATCGAAGGTAATGGACTTCTCCATTAGGGTTAATGCAATTTCCCAGAACAACTTGCAGGGATCTAAAAAACACTATCCACAAGCAGAGGATAAACTGGGAGTAAAAACACCAATGAAAAGCAACTGCTTGACTGCAGGGGCTGAGGGGAAATGACTGAGGAAAGACTCTAAATGAACACCCTAGTGCAAATACCAACAACATGGAAATGGGTTCGAATCAAGAACACATGTGAAACCCAGTGGAATCATGCGTCGGCTATGGGGGTTGGGGGAGGAAAAGAAAATGATCTTTATCTCTAATGAATAATGCTTGGAAATGATCAAATAAAAATTATTAAAAAAAGAAATACTTTCATGTCATTATCTTTGGATTCCTGAGTGCTGAGGCATTACCTATATTTTAATAGTATTGTAACCCACATTTCTTACCCTACAATCTGGAACTCTTTTGAAGCTAAATTTTTTCCATATACTCAGAAATATCACAGACCAAAAGAACTTTTCCTCAAAATTTCAAAATTACTATGAGATATCCCTAAAAAGAATTTCGATAGGTTTCTACTTCCACATTGTTTTCATGTTGAAAGGTAACTAACTTTACTCCTTGACACTTTAGTTCTATGCCAACTTTCACATTCTTGTTTTTTTTTTTTTATAATCTCTTGCCTTCTGCCTTAAAATCAATACTTTGAATTGGTTCCAAGGCAGAAGAGTGTTAAGGGCTAGATAATAGGGGTTAAGTCACTTGCCCAGGGTCACACAGCTAAGAAGTGTCTGAAGCCCTATTTTAGCCAGGACCTTCCATCTCTAGGTCTGGCTCTCAATTCACTGAGCTACCTACCCCACTTTCAGAGATAGGAGTTTGTAACTATGTTAACTAGTATCTCGCAAACTCCAGAGCTTGTCATCATTGTTTCATGACGCTATCATCATTTAGAGGACATCACCACAGGGCCACGTTACATGTCTCAAAATCTACAGGAATAGGAGACACTTAAGAGCTCCTACCTGGCCTCAGAACCAACTCTCCCCATACACGTACACCTTGGCCTACTCACCATAAATTAAGAATTGGCGACAGGAGACAGAGCCAAGATGGCAGAGTAGAGAAGCAGTCATCCAAACTCTCCCAAATTCCCCTCCAAACAACTCTAAAATAATGCCTTTAGTGGCCAGTAGGCATAATTGTTAGCTTTACGCTAGAATTGGGCTCTGTTCCCAGGTTATGGGGGATGATATCTCAGGTTTCATGTTTTTTTTGTGTGTGTGTGCTGTTATTTCCTGAGTTATACTAATTTCTTCCAATTTCTATAATCCAGAGCCAGGTCCCTGCTCCCCTTCTCGACCCCTTAGCTCACACTCCAGTCCCTGACTGACCTCAGGTACTCCCACCAGGGCCCTCTGGTAGTTATTCCATCAAAAGCAGACAGCTTTACTCCCTCTGGTCCCCAGCTGTTTGCAAACACCAGTTTCCTTTAGTGCCCTCGAACCAGATCCCAGTGATTCAGCTCTCCTAGGAGTGACCATGGCCAGCAGAGTCCTTGACCCTCAACAATGCACACTCACCAAAGTGAGCTTTTTCCTCATGCCTCTTCTCTTGAAACCACAGCCTGGGACAGAGTGGTATCTGGTCAACACACCTAGATATCCCAAAGTTCTCTACACCCAAGCTGTGGGTGTATGGGAATCTTGGGAAGTGAGGCTGCAGCCTACATGGCTACTCCCAGTGCTCAACAAAGTGAGACTGGCACCCCACCCAGCTATCCTCAGGGTTTGCTGTTTGTTGATTTCATGGTTATTTGCTTGGGGATGGGTTTCTCTTCAAACTTCAGTCAGGTAAGATGGTGGCCAGGGAGGTCAGAAACCTTTCCCCCTAAATTGTCCTTGGCTATTTTTCCTTACTCACGACTCTTATCTATTTCTACCTTTTTAAGAATTATGTCTAAGGCATTATTTTTTTATTGTGGGGGAATCTGGAGAATGAAGTAATTTCTTGCCCTACTCTGCCATTTTCCCACAATCCTTCCTGCAGCATCCAAATTCTTTTTTTATTTTAATTTTAAAATAATTTTCCATGTTTCCATGATTTATTTTCTTTCCCTCTCCTCTTCCCTTCCCCCTCCCCAGAGACAACAAGCAATTCCACTGGGTTGTATTTCTATATTTTCCATTTTTGCTAAAGAGAAATCTTTTAAAACCTAAATCCCAAATCACACACCAATTATACATGTGATAAGTGATGTCATATGTTTTTCTTTTGAATTTCTACTCCCATTGTTCTTTCTCTCAATGTGGTTAGCAGTTTTCCCCTAGCTCCTTCAGGAGTGTTGTGGTTTGTTGCATTGCTACTTGTAGCAAATTCCATTACATTGGATTGTTCCACAATGTTTTACTTTCTGCAACATTCAAATTGTTAAAGGAAAAGTAAAATGAGTTACAGAAGTAAATAGTAAGACTATACTAGGGGACTTTAATTTCTCCCTTTTAGAACTAGATAATCTAACCATAAAATAAAACAAGAAAAAAGTTAAGGAGATGAATAAAATTTTAGAAAAGTTAGATATATAGACCTCTGAAGAAAACTGAATGGTTATTTAAAAAAAGAGTATACTATTTTTCAAAAATACTTGTCCCTTCACAGAAATTGACCCCTTATTAGTGCATTAAAAACCTTAAAAACAATTGCAGAAAAGCAAATATTTTAAATGTATTATTTTCTGACTTTAATGCAATAAACATTATATTTAATAAAGGGCCATTGAATAATAAATTAATTGGAAAATAATTTATCTTAAATAATGAGTGAATCAAAAAACAAATTACAAAAACAATACATAATTTCATTAAAGAAAATGACAATAAGAAGACATATTAAATTTACGGGATGTACCCAAAGCAGTAGTTTGGGGAAATTTATATCTAAATTAACAGAGAAATAGGAAAGCAATGTATTAAACATGCAACTAAAACAACTAGAAAAAGAACAAATTAAAATTCCCTGATTAAACACCAAAATGGAAACCCTGAAAACTAAAGGAGAAACATAAAATAGAATGTAAGAAAATTACTGAACTTAATAAACAAGGAGCTGGTTTGGTTTTATTTTTTAAAAATTTAAAAATTAGTTAATTTGGGTAAAGAAAAGACCAAATTATCTATATCAAAAAATGAAAAGGATGAATTCATCCAGTGAAAATGAAATTAAATATTAGGAGCCATTTTGTCCAGTTATATGCCAATAAATCTGACAATTGAAGTAAATTGAAGTTATAGAAATATAAATTATGCAGTTTAACAGAAGAAGAAAGAATACTTAAGTAGCTCTATTAAAAAGAATGTAAAGCACAGAAATAAGTGGAACTTTCTTAAAATGTTAAACTGTATTTATCTAAAACCTTATCTGCAAGGAGGTTAAGCTAGAAGCCTTTCCAATAAGATTGGGAGTGAAGCAAGGATGTCTATTATCATCACTACTATTCAATATTATGTTGGAAATACTAGCTATTAACATAAGATAAGAAGAAAATATTGAAGGACTAATAATAGACAATAAACAGAACTCTCTCTCTTTGAGCATGATATGCTGAGAGAATAACTATAGAATCAACTAAAAACTAGTAGAAATAATTAACAGCTTCAGCAAAGTTAAAGGATAAAAAATAGACCCACAGATATCATTAGCACTTCTATATATTACCAGCAAAGTCTAGCAGCAAGAGATACAAAGAAAAATCCATTTAAAATAACTGCTAACAATATAAAATGGTTGAGAATCGACTTGCCAATGCAAACCTAGGAAATATGTGAACATAATTATAAAATACTTTTCACACAAGTAAAGTCAGATCTAAAAAATAGAGAAATATTAATTGCTTATGGATAGGCCAAGATAATATAATAAAATGGCAATTCTACCTATATTAATTTTCTTATTTGGTGTCATACCAATCAAATAAAAATTTCATAGGTATAGGGAAAAAGAATCACAAAATTTATAATGAAAAACAAGAGTATTAAGGGAATTGATAAAAAATAATAAAGGAAGGTATCTTAGTGGTACCAGATCTCAAATTATATTACAAAGTAGTATTCATCAAAATGATCTGATAATTGGTTAAAAAATAGAGCACTGGATCAGTGGAATTTGATTAGGTACTGTATTAAGGAAGAGAAAAGACTGTATTTTGGAAAAAAAACTGGGAAATAGTTTGTCAGAAACCAGGTGTAGGTCAACATTTCATACCCTGTACCAAAATAATTTCAAAATGGGTACATGATTTAAGTATAAAGGGTGATATCATAAGCAATTAAAGGGAGCTTGGGATATCTGATCTGTTAAATTTATTGATAGGGGAGAATTTGTAACAAAAAAGAGATAGAAAGCATTAGAGGACACAAAATCAACAATTCTGATTACATAAAATTAAAAGGGATTTGCACAAACAAAGCAATGAAGACAAGATTGGAAAGAAAGCAGGAAATAAAAAATATAGCAAATTTCTTTGATAAAGACCATATTTTTCAAATACAGAAAATTGAATCAAATATATAAAAATATGAATTATTCCCCAATTGGTAAATATTCAAAGTACATGAACAGGAAGTTTTCAGAAGAAGAAGAAATAAAATCTATCTATAATTATATAAAAATGCTCTAAAGGAATATTGATTAGAGAAATACAAATTTAAAACAACTTTGAGGTTCAATTAAGGAATGACCAAACAAGTTGTGGTATATAATTGAGATTGAATACTATTGTGTTATAAGAAATAACAGAATGCTTTCAGAAAAAACCTGGAAAGACTTATATGAACTGAGGCAAATCAATATGAGCAAAACCAGGAGAAAGTTGTACACAGTAATCAACTGTGCATGACTATGCTACTGTGAGTAATACAATGATCCAAGATAACCTGAAGGAATAATGATGAAAAATATTTTCAAATTCTGGAAAAAGGACAGATGGATTCTTAATGCAGATTGAAATGTAATTTTGTTTATTTATTATTCTTGTTGGGGGGGTGTATTTTCTTTTGCAAAATTGCTAATTTTGAATCGCTTTCCATTCTGCTTGTGCATAACATATTAAATTGCTTGCCTTTTCAAAGGTGGGAAAAAGACAGAAAATATGGAACTCAAAAAATTTTAAATGAATGTTAAAAATCTTTGTTTAAATATATTTGAGGAAAAAAGTAAAATTAAAATTAAATTTAAAACCTGGTGCCAATGGTCTACATTAGCAGCCCAATTCAGCATGAGGGAAAAATAATGTCAAATGTTCTGCTTTTGAGAATCTGATTCAGGCTTTTCTATTTTCTACTTTGACATTATTTTTCCCTCATACTGAATCCCTAATATTTTTCCCATGATTTTTATTTTTTTCTGAAATTAGCATTGAAGAATATGAGTATTTCTATATCTCTCCTTTCACCCCACCTCACACCTGACTCCTTGTTTCAAACTGAAAGAAAAATAAGTTCCTGATAGCAGATACGCATAGATAAGCAAAGTAAATTTCTTATATTTTGTTGTCTCCAGAAATTTATGTTTCATTCTACTCATTTCATCCAAACATCAATTTATAAAAATCTTCCTAGGTTTGTTTGAAATCATTCCTTTAATCATTTCTTATGGCAAAATAAAATTTCATTACATTCATATACCATAATTTTTTCAGCCATTCATCAATTTAATTCCCTGTCAGTTAGTTGCTTGTTCTTTCTCACTCTATAAAGAGCTGCTATCTAATGTTCTTCACCAAATCAACTCCAGGTCAGCTTCAAGCAAGTTCCCTTTCTTGACCTTACTCTCTAGTATTCTATTATTATTCTGTGAACATGACTTAAGTATAATATTCTTTTTCTCTCTAGTTCTCTACTTTCCTCAATTAATCAGAGCATATTCTATAAAATTAAAACATGCACAAATGAGAACATACATATAAACAAATGCAAGAGTCATATCTCATACCATTATAACTCAATCACAGATTTAGATGTCTATTCCATCATACCAGAAAAGTGGTGCTTTAACTTTTATTTGAAGACCTCTAGTGAAAAAGAACCCCACTGTATCTTGGGAAACCCATTTACCTTTTGATCTGTTCTAATAGGAAGTCTTTGATTACATCAAACTTAAATTTCCTTCTCTGTAACTTCATCCTACTTCTTGTTTTGCCCTCTATGGGCCAAGCAGAATTAATTTCTCTACTATGCTGCCAATACCCTTAAAACCTCTCCCTCTCTCTCTCTTTCTTTCTCTTTGTCTCTGTCTCTTTGGGTTTCTGACTGTCTCTCTCTTTGTGTTTCTCTCTGTTTTTCTCTCTGTGTGTCCTTGTCCCACTCTCTGTTTATCCCTCTCCTCTTCTTAATTTTGTTCCTTTTCATCCTCATCTGTCTCATTGTCCCTATTTTCTCATCATCTCCCATGCCCAGTTCACTTTCCAGTTCTACTTTCATGTGTTGTCTTCCTCATCAGAATGTAAGCGAATGTAAGCTCCTTGAGAGTAGACTGTTTATTAGTTTTATTTATATCATTAATACCTAGTACAAGATATAGCTGTCAATAAGCACTTAAAGCTCCATTTATCTATCTACTGGTAGTAATTAAATCTACTCGTCTGCCCCATTTTCTCTTCTTTTGGATAAATTCCTCTAATTACCTCAATTTCTCATATAGAATTAACTCAAAACTCTTTACAATCTTGATTGTCTCACCTTTGGAACATTCTACATCTTATGTAAGTCCTTTAAAAATTATGATGCCCAGAAATGAAAATAATATTCAGTATATGATTTGAACAGGAAAGAATAAAAACCCCCCCACTATCAACTCTTTAGACCTTGTCACTATGCTGTTTTTTAAAACAAACAAACCTCCCCCCACATAGAATAAATACTAGGCAATGGTGATTAAGTGACTTGTCCAGGATCACACAGCTGGAAAGTATCTGAGGCCAGCTTTGAACTAAGAACCTCCCATCTCTGGACCTGAACATGCAAGTCTTAATGCAGCCCAATATTATATTAAACCTTCTATTTTATCATTGTATCATACTTTTCATCCATACTTTACTTTTAGCCTGCTGAAATCCTCAACTTTTTTACAAATGAATAACTGTCTAAGTCTCCCCATCTTTCATTTTTATTTAAAAAATTATAGTCACCAAATGATGGAATCACAGACTTTTAAAATTGGGCCAGATAAATCACAGAATTGGAAGGGACTTTAGGCCATCTAGTCTAATTTCATGCCTGAATAAGAATCCTCTGTAATTTGTACCAGACAATTGTTTATCCTGTTATTGTCTAAAGAGAAACCCAAGGAAGCCCATTCTATTTTGGGATAGCACTAATTCTTATAAATGTTACTTGTTGGGCAATTAAATGTCCTAGTGGATAGAATGCTGGGCCTGGCATCAGGAAGAATCATCTTTACTTCAGATAGGAGCTGTGTGATTTTAGGCAAGTCACTTAACCCTGTTTGCCTCAATTTCCTCACCTATAAAATGATCTTGAGAAGGAAATGGTCTACAATTCCAATATCTTTGGTAAAAAAAAAAAAAAAAACCTAAATAGGTCTGTGAATAATCAGATACAATTAAAAAAAACAACTGACAACAATACTTGTTTCGAAATGTTTCCCTTAAATAAGTCTAAATTTACTTTTTATACCTTCTTCCCAGTGCTTTTAGTAACTCAGAGGCCCCAAAGACCATCTAGTAATTGAACAAAAATCCCAAATGTCATAGAAATGACAAGTCGTTTTACAATCCTTGCTTGAAAATCCTTCAGTGAAAGGAAATACACTCAATACTAATAGCAGCCCAATGATGCTTAATATCAAGAGAAAGTCCTATAGCCTAGGTAATAATTGGTAACTGTGGAAAATTGTGAAACTTGAACATATCTTCATCATATAATCAAAGTATTTAAACAAATATCAAATGAGATAATGTACATATATTTATATAAAATTACATACGATATATAAATGTGTGTGTGTATATATATATATATATATATAGTGCTATAAAGCAGCATATAATGCTAGTAATTAGCTGTTAACAGAAAATAGTAATTGGTCTATCCATTTCATGAAGCTAAACGGATGGTATATGGATAGGAGCTTCTTCAGGTTTAAGGACCTGAACATATTCAGTGAGAGTTGGGACACTTATTCACACTGAGGGATATGTGTGTCTTTCCTGAACTAGTGTCTACTTTCCTCTGTGATCTCAACCCTTACATCAAGCACCAATGGATTATCAAGTAGCCTTCACAATAATTATAAGAGTTAGTATTTTTTTATTGTGCTTGGAAGCTTATGAACCATACTACAAAGATTATCTTCTTTGATCCTCACACTTGATCTTGGCCAAAAGGCAAAGAAGTGATCTTATTTGATCCTCAGAAAACTATTTTATGAACCCACTTTCACAGATGAAGAAATCAAGTCTCATAGAGGTGAAATGGTTGGGTCACATAGGTAGTAAGCAGCAGAATCAGAACTCAAATCCAGGCCTCCCGACTTTGGATCTGGTGCTTATTCCATTAATCCACATTGCCTCTTAAAGGGAAATGTCTGTTTCATAGTTTGTGCCTTTTGCATATGTAGCAATTCTATTACTACTTTAAGAGGGAAGGAAAATGCCAATTGTGCTCCCAGTTTATTGAATACAGCCTGCCATAAACTCATTTTATTTTCCCCAGAGCTGGATTTGATTTTCGTCAGTGTTGGTGCCTCAAATAAATATCTGTCAGGAACAGCTGGGGGAAGATTTGGTACAGACATGGGTTACTTTATAAGAAGCTGTTGAATGTGACAAGCAGTGAAAATTTTTTTCTTCAAAACTCATCAGGGAATCCCCTCTCTAACTCCTTATTCCCACCACACACATATCTCTTAGTGTGAATAAATTTCACAACTCTTCCTGAATATGTTCAGGGCCTTAAACTTGAAGAAGCACCTATATATATCTGATCCATTTAGGTTCTAGAAATGGATAGAGCAATTACTACTCTTTCATTACAGCTATCTGGCATTTATATGTTAATACATATTATATATTATACATGTATATTTATATTTTAATTCATTTATTGAAATACACATTTATATACGCATTATATATACATATATACCATACACATATGAATATATACAATATATATATAAATATACATATGTATACATTCTCACTTTCAATTTATATCAATTATTTGATGTAGATATTGCACATAGGCTTTTCTCCATTTTGAAGGGGAGAAAATAAAAGGTTAGCAAAATTGGATAAAATGACCAATATTACACAGTAAGCAATGGAATAAAAGGACTTAAATTCAGGTCTTCTCCATCTGTATCGCAGGCTCTTTCCACTACACCAGACTGCCTTTCAAGTTATGCATCTCTTTATTCTGCCTCTGAAATTTATCACCACTAAGTTCTATTTTCCTCCAGGAAACTCTTACTCTGATGACTCATTGTGGCAGGGAGGTGCCCTTGGGCATTTGAAAGTTTGGTAGTAGAGTATAAAATCTCACAGGGTTTACCTGTTAAAAAAAGGCTAGCCTAAGAAAATCAGAAGAGCTTCTTCATCAAATTGGCTTTATCATTCCAAAATTTCTATGAACAATTTTGAAAATCTTCTAATAAGTGACAGAGGGGTTGTTATCTGTATAGGGATAGTATCCATTCACCCTGATGAAATTAAGGGTCATTAAAGTAGGAAAGAGTTCCATTGTAGAAAGTAACACTGTGCTGATTATTACTTTTCCAAATCATCTTCTCTTATGACTTCTTCTATTAGTAATGCTCTTAAAGTAGATGACAGGGTGGGATATTACTCCATTTTTCTTAGTGAAATTAACAAAGGTACTTTCATTCATTCAGCAATTTTTGAAATAAAATTTGTACCTTATGTCTTAGAATAAATGCTGTGTATTGGTTCCAAGGCAGAAGAGTGTGCTAAGGACCAAGCAATGGGTGACTTGTCCTAGATCATGCAGCTGGGACATGTTTAAGGTCAGATTTTAAACTAGCACCTTCCATCATCTCTAGACCTAGTTTCTTTATCTACTGAACTACCTAGCTTCCCCTTCATTCAATCAATATTTATTGAATACTCTTGTTTGTCCTTCATTTTCAAAGAGGACCAATGACATCATGAGGTCGCTAACACATAAATTGTTTGTTGAGGTAGGAACAGACTTATTTAATTCAAGTTAATATTTAATAGACATGTGTTATATCTAAGTTACTGTATCAAGCACCAGAAAACACAGTCATGCCCAGAAACTACTTTAAAAGAATTATTATTCTACGAGTTTGGGAGATATAATATTTACATAGAAAAGTACAAGATAGAATGTAACAGAAAAGAGAGGTCCAGACAGAGTACTCTAGGAAAATTGAAGGGAAGAGGGCACATTTTCAGGTAGAGAATGCAAAGAATGAGTTCTGCTTATTTAGTTAAACTTGAAAGAAAGAAAAGGGTACTAAACGTAGAGATGAAAAAAGGAATTAATTCCTAGAATGTCATGAAGTGGGATGGAGAATAACTCTCTCTCTCTCTCTCTCTCTCTCTCTCTCTCTCTCTCTCTCTCTCTCTCTCTCTCTCTCTCTCTCTCTCTCTCTCTCTCTCCATATATGTGTGTGTGTGTGTGTGTGTGTGTGTGTGTGTCCAAATGCAGAAGAGAACAAATGGATTACAGTAATAGATTGTCCAATTTTGCTGATAGGTTGAAGATAGCTGTGGGAATTAAGGCTAGAAAGATAGGTGGTTTGGCACCTTCCTGCCCCAGTAAACCTTCTCCTCACAAACTTTTTAGGTTCCCTTTTGTTCATTTTCCTTCTTGAAAGGGTAAGTTCTTTGAGGGTAGGGATTCCTATTTCTAATTCTGGTACTTGGCACAGTGCCAGGCACATGGAAAGTGCTTTAAAATATTGATTTCCTTTTTCCACTTAAAAAGAGGAAAGATTTTATTTAATTAATTGATTTAGAATAATTGATTTAGAATAGATTTTTTCCATGTTTACATGATTCATGTTCTTTCCCACCCCTCTCCTACCCCTACCCACTCCCCTCCATAGCCAAGGTGAAATTCCACTGGGTTTTATGTGTATCATTGATCAAGACCTATTTCCATATTATTGATAATTTCACTAGGGTGATCGTTTAGAGTCTACATCCCCAATCATATCCCCAACCAACCATGTGATCAAGCAGTTGTTTTTCTTCTCTGTTTCTACTCCCACAGTTCTTCCTATGAATGTGTATAGCATTCTTTCTCATAAGTCCCTCAAAATTGTCCTGGATCATTTCATTGCTGCTTGTAAAGAAGTCCATTACATTCTAAATTAATTAGTTAAATAAAAGTCTTCAATAAAAATAATCTTTCTCCATGACATAGGAATATTCACATAAAAAGATAAGAACCTGATAAAAAAGGACGTAACAGTTTTATTTATGTTAAATGCTATGTAATACATAAATACCACAATAAAAAAGGAATATAAAAAGAGGAAAGAACAAATGGCATGTGCCAAAGAATAGAAGTACCATATTTATGGGGTATATTTCAGCACTGGGCAAGACAGACTTGATATCTCTCCATATTCAGGGCTTACTAAATGTTACTGTCATTCAGATGTCAGAAAGAAGAGAAAGAGACTCACTTGAGCTAGTTTAGGACCTCTTGAAAATCCTTGGTTTTGGCTTAGTAGTCAATCAAAAGTCCATTTCTTCATCATGTGGTTAGCACACCAGAATCAATTACAGAAAGCCTGCACATGGTCCAGATACCATGTAGAAATTACATTAGCTGTGCAAGCTTTGTATGCTTATAAAGAATGGACTTACTCAGTTCCTATTAACTCATATTTATTACTTGACTTGTAATAAAAATTAGTTTCTTGGTACCCATTTTCTGAATATTCCTGTTAGTCACTGTCCAACTGTCTTGTGTATTTGAGGCAGTCGTATGCCTGGAATCAAGAGATTATCCCAGTTGGCCTTGAGATGTCCCTTCCAACACTAGAAATTTCTGATTCTGTGAGATGGAGCTCTAGTTGAGCTATGTTGAAGGTGCAGGGGTCTAGCACCCTTGCTTTTTAATCACTGAACCCCTACGTCCCAAGTAATTTTCTGCATTCCACTAAACATGTGTCTCCAATCACAGCTGGAGATGAGAGATCTTTGATATTAGCAGAAAGTGGGATCAGGAATATGACTCTCCTATGGGTATGAGTTACTTCTTGGGAATTCGGGTGCAACTTGGAGTTCTGTTATTTTCCATTTTCCATAGATACATACATCCTGCCCATTCACACAAACACACACACACGCACATGCTCACATACAGGAGTTATTAGGGTTTGTAGTGGAAAACTCTTCACCACATGGGACGCAAATGTGACGTCAAGACTGACTACATGCAGTGCACACTGAAGCATTTGGTTACAATTAGTCCTGACTAGCATACATAAAAATATATTCAAAGAACTCTGGTGCGTGCTGAGAAGAGAGTTGATAGTTCTTTAAAGTTCTGTTCTATTATTACTTTTCTGCTGCTTTCATATTAAACTTCAATTAAATACTCTCATTGGTTCAATGGAGTGGGGTTTCCATTTAAAATTAACATTTGTCAACAGATACATTTATAAACAGCTGTGGTTTTCTTGGGGTATGTACGGTATCATTATCCAGACCATCTGGTCATTCTGCTGATGGTGTTTCCTCTCTGGTCTCTTGCTCTGACAAAATAATTTATCATCTATAATCTGCTAACTCTCTGTAGAGGAGAGCTCACTATCTCTCACACCTCATAGAATCAAAAAAATGAATTTGACAAATGAAAGAGGTCATTGGGGGCGAATGGGCCATTTCAAAGGGAAATGTCTGACAGGGTTACTCTTTTCCCCTTCCCCCACTTTTTTTTTATTAAACATAGATTACAGAGAAAAGTCAGTTCAAAAATAAGCAATGCAAACATCTGTCATAACATTTGAAAAGAAAACAATGTTCACATAGGAATATTTTCCAAGATTTATTTAGTTGACTTATTTGAATCTTTTATTTGAGTAATTTTGGCCACATCTCAGAACTGCTTAAGAAATAAGAAACTATTTTTTAGCATTTATTGTGGCAATATCTCTGTAAACAATTCCTCCATGAATAGTCATTATCACCCCCTTTTTCATTATAGGGGGCTCTTCATAAGCATATGATAAGAATACATTCTATGTATAATATAGGCCACCTGACATAAGGCCTAATGAAAAAGAAAGTGGGACAGAAATTGACAAATGAAGGCAAAGTGTCATGTTTAAAATATTGAAATTCAAAGGAATTTTTTTTAAAAAATCAGTTACACAGGTGCAGAATATTCCCTACATTGTCAGATGTAATCCTTTTGTTGTCTGATTTTGTTTTACACTTTCGTTATCACAAAATGGGATTCAATGAAGTGTGTGGGTGGGGGAGACAGTGTAATGGAAAAAATTGCAGGAATTACAAATTCAAAATTGTATTGAATTTCTCTTACTAAGGCTCATAAATATAATTAATTAAAGGATGAAGAAAATCTATATGTAAAGTTAGAAGCAAAAGAATCATTCTAGAAAACATGACTGCTAAGAAATATTTTTTTCACATTGCTCATCTGGATAGGGTGGGAGGAAATAATTTCCATCCAAGGCAAAAAGTGATTCTACTCATGACCCTGAAAGCTCAGCATCAAAGTTTTTACAATGAAGGTTAGGGAAGAAGTAAGAATATTTTGTTGCTACTGAGTATTTTGAAAAATAAGGAATTTAGTTTCAGAAAGATTCAACATTGATTTGGCAGCAGTAGGCAATAATATATAGAATTTATATTTTAAAAAGGATAGAAATTCATTACCTTTGTATCTGTCCAATAAAAATTAGTATATTTTTATATTTGAACAGTTTTCACATCACAAATGCTTATTGAGTAAATGAAGAAACTTAAAATAAGCAGAGAAAAATTCTCTGTGAAGTTCTGTTAGATGCGCTGTTATGAGTCTTTTTCCTTTATTATATACTAGTTGAAATATTACCTTTAAAATTCTTGCTTACTGACATTTTATGAATGAAAACATTTACTAATTTATGCTAATAATTGAGGTTACATAATTCCTGTCCTCAAAGAACTTACTTTCTAATATTTAAAGTTGTACTTCACATGAAAGGGAGTATTTTAGTGTGGGGAGCCATGGATTGCAGAAATAGTTTCTGGAAAATTAGGATAATTGATTGATAAATCTTTGTAAAGGCATGGCAGGAAGAAGGCCAGAGTAGAGAGTGGTTAATATGGTGAATTCTCACAATTCAGAAGAGACCCTTTAACATCAACTATTCCCAGCCTGTTATTTTTGAAAACTTGTTGAGTATGAGGCAAAATGTCAGGATTTTATATGTGTGTACATATTATTATTACTCTTTTGGGGTGCTATTACTTACTGCAATTATTCTTTTGAGAAATAATTGCTGTTGGTTCTACTCATTTTTGTTAATTATATATTTTGAAAATTGGTCCTTTGTCAGAGATAATTGACATTAATCCCCCTTCCAAACAACAAATTTGTTATTATATTTGTTTTGTCATCCATGTTGTTTCCTACAGAATGGGCAGAGCATAAACAGACTTTTCAGAAAATAGTATAATGAGAGTTAGGTTGAATTGTAAGAGTATAGTATAATGAAAAGAAGAGTGGGCTCAGGAGCTGAGAATCTTGGGGTCTCTTCTTATATCTGCCACTTGATACATAGTTGTCTTTAGGCAAATGACAATCCTTTCAGTTTTAACTGTCAAATAAAGTCACTTCCAGTTCTGTAGTTCTGTAGCTTGTTAGTGGGAAAGAAGCATTAATTTGGAATGAATAAAAGTTACCCCCAAATCTCATTGCTGTTGTTTCCCTTTCTGAGATTTCCTTCTATCTCCTCTGCATAAATCTAGTACATATAGTTGTCATGTATTCCCACATTAGTGTGTTAGTGCTTTGGTGACACAAATGTTTCTTTGGATCCTCAGAGATTAGTTCAGTGCCCGCCAAATAGCAAGTGCTTTATCGATGTTTGTTGGCTGATATTGGATATCGCCTAGTTCAACTTTCTCATTCTACAGAAGAAGAACTGTGATTAATTGAGATTTTTCCAAAGTCACAGAACTTGTAGGCACATAATCTCAACTAAGGTTCTCTGACTCCTAATCTAATATACTTCACACTGAACCATATTTTAAAAGAGCTCTGAAAAATCCAATGTTACTCAAAGGACACATGATATTATTAGTTGTTAAATCTTTGCTACCTTGAAAAAACAAAATTCATCCTTAAATTGGTAGTTCCTCAAACCAGGTTTCTCAAAAAGGACCCCTGAAGCTGACTGAAAACACCCGAGGCAATCTACTTCCTTGGCCATTACTGGCAATAAAGGAAAGGTTCACTAGGACTTTGATGTCAACAATTATTCATTCCAGCCAAAAATAAAATTGGTATAGTCTTAAATATTTCTAATCTAGAAGATATCATCATAATTTAAATCTTCATGGCTATGGTCTAAGACTGAAACATTGTCTTAGGTAACTAGAAATTTTATGAGAAAATTTTAGTCATTTTAGAGGACTTAGCTGCATGACTTACTAGTCATCTAACAGTAAAGAGAAAGGAAAAAAGTTGCTGTAAATGTCTACCAGATTAGATTTCACAGAAAAGAGTGGAAGCAAAGAAAGGAGACCACCAAAAAAATGAGGACATTAAGGAGGGTCAGTGCTTATTTTGATCTAATTTTCTCTGCCAAGGAAAATGATCTTTAACTAGAACAAAAATGGCTAATACTGAATTGTACTCAATTGCTACACTTCATAAAATATAACACGTGGAGTATCATATATTAATTTAAATCTTACACTACTCAAGGTAAATGAGGAGATTATAAAACTTCATATAGCTCTCCTTAATGAGTTCAAGTCAACAGGCTGAAATGAACCACATTTAAAAGAATTCATAAATAGATCACTCTTTCTGTTTATTGGAAAACTGGAGAACAAAAAGGTACTACAGCAGTAGAGAAGAGTAAATGTCCATTTTTTTAAATAGAAAGAATCTGCAAAAAGTAGGCTAGTGAACTTCTCTCAAGTTTCTAGCAAACTTCCATAATGTTTGATTAAAAGGATGCAGAGTAAATACCTATAAAAGAAAGCAAGTATAAGTGATTACAAAGGGTCAATATTGGCACCATTAAGAAGAAGCCATGCTAAAGTAATTGTTTTTATTTTACTTGCCAATCTTGGTTGATCACTGCAACACCACATATATAGTTTATCTAGATTTTAGTCAAACTTTTGACAGATGTGAATGCTATTCCAGTTAGATATGGACAGATATGGGATAGATGAAAGGACAATTAGAGGAATGCAGAGTGGGTTAAATATTCAGACCCCAAAAGTAATCATTAATGAATTTATGTCAAGTTAGAAGCTCTCCAGTGGAGTGACCCAGGGATCTAGAGTTGACTCTTCCCTATTTAATATTTTTAATCATGTTTATCAAATTAAAAAAAATGACAAAGATAAGAGGAAGTAGATAAAACAGTAGATGGTAAAATCATTATTCAAAAAGAATTTGCCAATTTAGAATATTGGGCCAAATCACAATCACATAAAATAAAATTTAATAGAATAAAATATAAACTCTTTGACTCATGAAATCAATCTCACAAGTACAAGATTTTGGAGGTATAATGTAAAAACTTCAGCAGACTCTTTGCATCAATAAACAAAGAAGCACTAGGAAAACATATTCCATTGAGTTACTAGCTCAAATTAGGTCTACAATAATTTCCACTATTAGGTAGTGAAACTACCTTACTACTAAGGAACAACTCCTTACTAATTCCCTATTTATTGGATAAATGAAAAATAATTAAGAGAGGAAGGCACTAGAATTAAACAGGGTTGGGTAAAATTTCCTATAGAACCTGACATTTTAGTTAGGACTTAAAGGAAGGCAGGGAAGCTAGAAGGTAAACATGAGGAAGGAGAATGTCCCAAGCATCAGGAGTAGATAGAGAAAATACTGAGAAAGTATGGATGGAGTGTCAGGTTCATGTAACAGCCAGGAAATAATTGTTATTGGATCAAAAAAGCACCAGTAGAGGAGTGAAGTGAAAAGGGATTGGAAAGGTAGAAGGGGGCGAGGTGATAAAAACTATGAATATCAAACTGAGGATTTTGTATTTGAACCTGAAGACGTCAAGGAGCCACTGGAATTTATTGAGTAAAGAGGTAATACAGTCAGAAAAGTACTTTAGGAAAATCACATTGGTGGTGGATTAATGTGAAAGGAGATTTGAGACAGGCAGAACCACCAGGATGCTTTTATAGTAGTCCAAAAGTGAGATTATGAGGCCTTGTAACAGCCACAATCAGACATACTGTACATTGACCCCAAACAGTGATGCCATTTTGATCATCCAAGTATGAATGAAGATGACAACCACCACCACCACCAACAACAACAACACACATACATACACCTACACTGATGTGTATGTGTAATTTCATTTTTGATCTTAACAAACACCAAATCAAGAAAGCATTTCCTTATAAGCTATCAAACAGGAAAGAGTTGTACAAGGAATTAAATATCCATTAAGGACACCTTAAACTATGTAATAAATCTGGTATGTAATTTAAAAGTGAGTTTGCTTGTCTACAATTCTTTATAATTTTTCCATTCTTTTATTTTTTAGGGGTGTGGAAGAGAACCACATCCAAACTATCCCCTTTTCTTCCACCTTCCTCCCATTAAAAAATAATTATAGTCTACCCAGTCTCCCACATTATTTAGGTTCAAAAATGCACATCTCATTCTATATCTCCAGTCTCAAGCTCTGTTAGTTGGTGGGTGGCTTATTTTTGCATTGTTCCTCTGAAGTTGTGGTAGGCCATTTTATTGACCAGAACTCTTAATCCTTTCAACATTTTTCTTTATAATGTTATTGTAGAACTTGTTTTCCTGGTTTTGTTCACTTTAGTCAACATCAAATCATAAAAGTTTACCTCAGGTTTCTCTTAAACCAATTTTCCTATCATTTCTTATGATTTACCAAAATTTGTTCAGTCATTCTCTAGTTTATGGAAACTCTCCTAGTTTTCAGTCCTTTGCCACTACAAAAAAATACTATAAATATTTTTGTACCCATTTGTCTTTTATTCCTCTCTCTGATATCTTTTTTACATATAGACCTAATGATTTTATTGCTGAGTTGATATTTTTAATAGCAAATTTTCACTCAAGAAAGCTTGTTTTTTCATTTCTTTATATCAAAAGGTTATATTAGGTCCCCCACTGCCTCTATGTGAAAAGAATAATGTCCCAAATTTCAGCCATCACTATCTTTCCTCATCGGCAACATTCTCTTTTTTGGTTAAAAAAAAGAGTATATAAGTAACTTATGAGTAAAAGTGTGCTTTTAAACAGATTACAATATGCCAGGTTGGCACTTGAATTACCCAAAGAGAAGGATATTTATCTCCAACCCCTACAAGCATAATTTGTCAGAAATTCTAAGTAAGAAAAAATATAATAACAGATGAGAATCCCTAGGGGAATTTTCTCACACCTCCAGAGCCTCAACCATCTCATGGAAGAAAGCCAAAAGTCTTGAACACAGTAGACTGTCAACAATTGTTATTTGACATATTGGTCTGTAGAAAAAAATTGGAACACTTCTGTCTCGAAGGATTGGACCAGATAGATGACCTTTGAGATCTTTTCTCCTCTCTATGATTTTATGGATGAAAATGCATTCTCTCTATGTTAACAGTTCAGTGTAAGTAGGGCATTAGGGAGATAAATTGATTGGTAATATACCAACTCAGAGACCTTCATACTTCCTGCAAATATGTACTCTGCTGCTGAGCGGAATTCATGACCTAACCTGCCAGGAGAGTGTAATTCATTCATCTATTTGGGGTGAAAAGCAAACTAATTGTAAACCAGATGTGTTATCAAGGATCAAACTAGATCTCTACCAAGCCAAAACATCTGGTCTATTGAGAATCTCATCTGGATGTTTTCTTTATCTCCTTACCCCAGAGCAAACAACTGATTTGCTTGAGACTCTCCACCAATCTTACCATGGTTGGATTAGTCAACCCCTCTTGTTTTGATGAACCTCTCTGGGCAATTCATGACTCTTATCTGGTGCCATCTTATGCTGTAGTTAAATCTATACACATCTTTGCTAGTAAGTTGTGAGGTTCTGGAAGATTAGGGTTATAAGTTGTATGTATTTATATTCTTATATATAGACTCTCAAAATGGATTTGTAAAATGAATGGGCTCATGATGGCATTCTTAAATATTAAGGAAAATTAAAATTTTGTTTTTATAATCTAAGATCTTGTTTGAGGTGGGTTGACAATAACTCACTGGGAGGAGTGACAGAGGGGAAAGAATTTGAAAACTAGAATTCAAAGCCCTGACTGTTCAAATACCAGTTCTGCTCTTTATTACCTGTGTAAACATGGCCAAGTCACTTGACCTCTCTAGACTTCAGCTTTTTCATCCTTAAAATAGGAGACTGGACTATATACCCAAAGTTCCTTTAAGTTCTAAATCTATGATCTTATAATCTAACTATGAGAGATGAATACTGATATAACAATTGTTCATTGGGAATGATCTTGTCTTCTGTAATGGTATACCAAGAGAGGGATATACCTGTGATTTTATTGGCATGTAGAAATCCCATATGAGAAAAATCTTTGAATTCAGATTGACATCTTTTCTGAACTTTAAAATTTTATCTTGTTTAGTCATTTTTCAGTCATGTCTGATCTTAGTGACCCCATTTGGAGTTTTCTTGGAAGATACTGGAGTAGTTTACCATTTCCTGCTCCAACTCATTTGACAGATGAGGAACTGAGGCAAAAAAGGTTAAGTGACTTGTCAAGGGTTGCACAGCTAGTAAGTGTCTGGGACAAAATCTGAATTCAGGAAGTCAAGTTTTCCTAACTTTAGGCTTGACAATCTATCCACTGTAGTGCCTAGATGTCCTTAAAATTGTACAATTTAAAAAAATATAAAACTATTTAAATTACTGAAAAGTTAAGTGACTAGTGTATAAATGGGGATTTTGAACCTTTGACTTCATTCCCCAGAAGTCTTTAGTATTTCCCCAAATCCCCTATAATCTCTCCTGGGTCTTCACATTGGCAAGATCATGTTATTGGTATTTAACTGGCTGCATGCTCCCCCCACTCTTTCTTTTTGACCTGTAACTGGGCTGAATTCAGGCAGTTCTTTTGCTTTAGTTATTAATAAAACTTCATAAAATATAATATTTAGCTGGTGTATATTAATTTTAATCTTTATACTAGACCAGAGCCACACAGCCAATATGTCTGAGGCAGGATCTGAACCCAGTCTTCTACCCACTACACCATGCTGATGGAATTAAGACATTTCCAACAGAAACTTTTGAGTAAATAAACCAGCCAACCAGTCATGGCCTGCTTAACTGAAAGTCTACATTCATTCTATTGCCTGAGTATTCTTTTAAACTAATTTGACTCGATGTTTGAGTAGCATGTAGACATAATCCAAATGTTATTTTCTAATTTGATTTCATTATAGATAAAAATTCACATTGGAAATTAGCAGCATGGTTCCAATTGATTTTTTAATTTGGTCTCCAAACACATCATCACCAGAAAATATGTTAGAAAAACACCCTATCCTCTCCCTTCCACTGCAAGAAAAACACTGACATCCACAACAATGCCTGCAATCATGATTAATTAATTTGGACACACCAGTCTCCAAGTCTATAATTTCAGTTGCCACACAAAAGCTTCAGAAACACAGCTGTATCTTGAGCATGATAAGGAGTGAGTTTGTGTGAAACAATTGGAGGGTCTGAGGATGATGTCCTTTGGCAGAGGTGCCAAATAGATCTTTCCTCTGAGTCAGTCAGGAATTCAGGTTTCTGGTCACAACCCCCACAAACAACTGCCACAAGTGTTTCAGCAATCGGCAGCCAAATTAACAGCATCTCTATATATTTTCCAAAGCAGAGTCTGTGGATAGCCCATCCACCAATCATCCAATGTGCTACACATCTGGAGGACAGAGTCACAGGGTTAATTTTGGTCAGAGGAAGAATTGCACCCCTGGTTTCAATTTAGATGGAATTTTAGTCAGGGAAAAGAATACATTGTGGGCATTCCTAGTGTCCCTGTGAATGTGTGTTCTTAACCCTGTCTTGCCACCAAGTCACTAAAAGGCTCTGGTCTAGGAACTTAAAAAAAAAATCCTAACCTTGTGCGTTGCATTGATATTAAGTATTGGTTCTAAGGCAGAAAAATGATTAGAGCTAGGCAATTGGGGTTAAGTGATTTTACCCAGGGTCACAGAGCTAGGAAGTGTCTGAGGTGATATTTGAACTAAGGACCTCCTCCCATCTAGTCCTGACTCTCAATCAACTGAGCCACCTCATTGACTCATAAATGATTCCTTTTTTAAAACCCTTACCTTAAACCCTTACCTTACCTTAAAATTGATATGAAGTATCAATTCCTAGGCAGAAGATCAGTAAGGGCTGGACAACTGGAATTAAGTGACTTGCCTACAATAACAGAGCTATGAAGTTTCTGAGGCTAAATTTGAATCCAGGACTTACCATCTCTAGGCTTGGTTTTCTATTCATCTGAGCTATCTAAACTGCTCCTGAGAAATTTCACTCATGGGTTTTTATTTTTCTTTTTTAGCCTTTCCCTCTGTACTCAGATTCTAAGTATTAGTCACAAGGCAGAAAAGTGGAAAGAGCTAGGCAATTGGGGTTAAGTGACTTGTGTAATAGATGCTCCTAGTAAGATATTTATTGTAGCAAAGAGGTGTTATAGTGATAACACCAGGAAATAACTTAGAGGAAAGGCTAAAGTTTGCACTCTTTCCCCCTACCCCACTTCCTGTGTCTCTCCCCAGTTGATCTTAATGGCTTTTCCCAAAGGGTAAGCTATCAGAAGTTTCTTAAGGATTAATCTCACAATATAATTCTTTTCTGAAAGGGTTTTTATTCTTAGTTTAAGGGAATTAAGGGAGGTGGGAGAGGGAAGAGGGAAATTAGTCTCCCTAATCTCCTTTGGGGGTCAATTCAGGGAAATAAAGTTATTTTGTCTATGAGGGGATATTGCTGATAAACCGAAAAGGTTCTTCAGAGCTAAGATCCAATCTTTTCAATATTAAGTCAGTGTAGCCAGGAATCCAAAGCAAGCCTGTTTCTCAGCCTCTTTCCTCCCAGTCAGCATGAAGAAAGTACCTCAGTTCAGTTGCTGGTTTTCCCAACTGCCTTTTCATCAGATTCTATTGGAATCTTCCTTCCTTCTGGTTGAGTGACAGTTCCTTCAAGATTCCATCTCTTGCTTCTTTTTGCAAAAACCATCTTGTGCTACAATCTTCTCTTTACACTTGTCCATGGTCACCCAGATAGAATCAATAAGCTTTTTGTTGAAATGAAATCTAGGATATTCTGAAAACTATATTGTGGACAAATTGCTGTTGTTGTTCAGCTGTTATATTTACCATCACTTGACATCATGTCCATATCATGTGTTGTAAAAAATACTTTGCAATCCTTCAAGTGTTATGTAGATATGTTATAATTATAGCTTTGGCATGTTTTTCCTTCCTTTGGGGCTTCAGATATCTTAAGGATTTTTATCAATACCCACCAACACTGTGATGCAATGGAGACAGAATTAACAAAACTTGATAACTCTCCAGACAGGATTTATTGAGCCTTTGTTCAAATATAGTGATAAAGATTTACTACTTCTTAAGGAAACTCCTTCCAGTTTTGGAAAACTCTAATGATTAGAGAATTTTTCTTCATATTGAGCTCAATTTGTGTCCCAAGTGACTTCTGATATCTATTTTTAGTTCCCTTCTCTGGTGCCAAGGAGAAAAATAAATTTCTTTTCTACTCAACAGTCCTTCAAATATTTCAAGATAAGTAAATCCATGAGGGAGGGGAAGTTCTCTAATGGAGAATAGTCTGCTATGATTAGATCATGGAGTATAGTAAGAAAATATTGAGGGGACAGCTGGGTAACTCAGTGAATTGAGAGCCAGGCCTAGAAGCAGGAGGTCCTGGGTTCAAATCTGACCTCAGACACTTTCCAGCTGTGTGACCCTGGGCAAGTCACTTAACACCCATTGGCTGGCCATTTCCCCTCTTCTGTCTTAGAACTAACACACAGTATTGATTTCAAGATGGAAGATAAGGGTCTTAAAAAAAGGAAGAAAATATTGGGAGTTAAAAGTTGGAAAGGTAGGTTGAAACCCAAAGAGGTCACATTACTTGCCTAAGTCTGTGTCAGAACCACAGCTAGAACCCCAGTTTCCTGACATCCTATTCAGTGCTCTTTCCACACTGTTGTACTATGTAACTCCTTATTTCTCTGACTGAGGTGGCACAGTGAGTAGCCTAATGGATTTGGAGTCAAGGAGATCTGAATTCAAATTTAGATGGGCAGTTTCACCTCAGAAAAGTAACTTAATAGCTGTCTATTTCCTCTTCAGTAAAACAGGAATAAAAATAACACCTCTCTCTCTGGATTGTTGTGAGGATAAAATGAGATCTTTAGCACTTGGCAAATTCAAAGCACTATGTAAAAGCTTTCTAATTATTATTCTTATTCTTATTGTTGTTATTACAGGAAAATTCAAACTATTTGGAAATAGGTCAATAGATCAAAATGAAACTAATACAAATATTCTATTATGATAAATTAGTTTTATTTATTCTTTCCTACATAGGAATTGTTGTATGAGAGGGATTGTCTTTATTTTTGCCTATATTTTAAAAATTGTTCAATATTTTATTTTTCCCAATTATCTATCTTGATTCCCAATCCTCAAATTCCCCAAAGGAATTTTAATGACAGTTTTCTAAAATTTTGAGCTCCATATTCTTTCTCCACCCCCTTTCCACTATCCTTGCCCCTTCTTCAGATGGCAAGCAATTTGATATAGTTTATACGTATATCAAGCAAATATGGAAACAGGCATATTAATTCACTGCTTGTTGAGCTATTTTGCTATTTGGGTACATATTTTGAAGTTGTACAAGAAAATCATTAAGTTACTCATACCTTTGAACTTGGAGATTCCACTACTAGCATTATAGCCTTAGGAAGTAATTGATAGCAAGAGAAAACCCATGGAGCTGAAATGGTCAAAGCAGTACTTTTTATAACAAAAAGCAGGCAACAAAATATTTGCCCAGCAACTAAAAAATGTCTAAATAAATTATATCCCCTTGAAAAAGCTAATCTGATGTTATATGATTAAATGGGCCTGGGATGCTAGTCACTGGAATCCTAGAAATGAGAAGAACATAATAACTTGGAACTCAAGATTATAGCAGAAAAGAGAGATTCCCCAATTCTCTTTGACGCATCAGGGTACCAGAGAACCCTGGGAGATGGGGATGAAATAAAACAGAAGAGATCTGGCCCTCACATAGTGTGGTTAGACTTAAACACATTATTGTATCAATAGCTAGGTGGTGCAGTGAATAGAACATTAGACTTGAAATCAGGAAGACTTTTATGAGTTCCAATTTAGCTTTAGATAGTTGTTAGCTGTGTGATCATGGACAAGTTACTCAACTCTGTTTGCCTCAGTTTCTCATCTATAAAATGACCTGGAGAAGGAAATGGCAAAACATTCTAGTATCTTCCATCAAGGAAACCCTGAATGGGATCACAAAAAGTCAGACATGACTGAAAAACAACTGAACAATTTTTGCATTGCTCCTCCAACAATTAGTGATTATTGTAGTCTATAATTCTCAGCCATATAATATGCCCAGAAGAATACTGGTTAAAAAGATGAATTTTGTTTCAAAGGAAAGTTACAGACTATTACAAAGCCTTCATAACATTTCAAATATAATGATCGTTCTCTCTCTCTCTGTCTCTGTCTCTCTCTGGCTCTCTCTCTCTCTCTCTAGGTCTCTCTGTCTCTCTACCTTTGTATCTCTCTGTATCTCTGTCTCTCTTTCTTTCTCTGTCTCCGTCTCCTTCTCTCTGTCTCTCTCTCTCTCTTGGTCTCTCTCTGTCTCTGTCTCTGTCTCTCTCTCTCTCTCTGTCTCTCTGTCTCTGTTTCCTTCTCTCTCTGTCTCTCTCTCGTGGTCTATGTCTCTCTCTCTCCTTTCAATCATTTATTGTTGAATTCATTGTCTCTCTACTCCATCTGTCTAAAATACACTTATAAATGGATCAGCTCTATGAAATGCCCATAGTCTTGACAATAGACAATCTCCATTCACTTGGTCTTTTCTGTGTGGATAATTATGCCAAAGTCTTTGAAGTGATTACTGATGTTATTTAGGATAACCTGCATTGCATTCTAAAATTTGATATTTATTGGATCTAACAAAAGAAGAAAAAAAGTGGATGAAGAATGTCTGTTGCACAAATAATGAGACTGAGTTTGATGAATAACCCATTGAACTAGTTTATGTGTGTGTGTGTGTGTGTGTGTGTGTGTGTGTGTGTGTGTGTGTGTGTGTGTGTGTAGAATATACAAGGGACAACTGGATGATGCAATGGATAGAGTGCTGGGGTTGGAGACAGGAGAACCCAACTTCCTGATCAAACCTGGCCTCAGACAATTGCTAGCTGTGTGATTCTGGGCATTTAGCCCTGTTTGCCTCAATTTCCTCATCTGTAAAATGAGCTGAAGAAGGAAATGGCAAATACTCCAGTATCTTTGCCAAGAAAACCTCATATGACATTCTCAATGATGTCAGGCTTCTCCTTGACTAATCAAATGAAAACAGATAGGCAGGCAGGAACCATTTATCAAACACACATAAGATACCAGACATTATGCTAATGGGCATTGAAGTAAAGGCAAAAAGAATGATCCCCAACCTTAAGAAGCTTACATTCTTCTTGGAGGTTAGGAAGACAACATATAAAAGAGAGCTAAAGCAGATTCTTCTGAAGATAATATTTTTTTACTTTTTTACTTATGGTAAAATATTTCTTAAAGAGAGTGAAGAGCAACCTGAACCTATACAACCTGCTGGATTTTTTTGTTTTGGTCTATCTTTCAAGGCAAGGAAAAATCACATTCCAAAAAAGTGATAATAAGATAGATATATAGTAAGAAATTTATATCATTACCAATTTCAGCTTACATACAAGAAATTAAATAAAGGTAACATAAGGAAAATTTACGGTTAAAAATATTAGCAGTGCATGTAGTGAAAATGAAAAATAATATATCGATAGTATTTTGGCTAGAATGGTACACACTAAACATAGTAAAGGACTGAGAAGAATGTTTCCACCATGTTGAGTATATACTCTTGACAATTTAGAAAAGGCATCAACAAGAATCATTAAAATGATGACACAGTTAGACTGCAATGTGTACCAGTGGGAAAAGGATCATGTCAAAACAACTATGGTCCTATTGAAATATATTTCTTCTCATTAGATTCAGCTCATTGTCATAGCTTCTGAAAATCTTTTAAGATCCTTAATATTATTCAACATGTTTACAATCCATCCTAACTGTATCATTTGGAAATTTAATAATCATACTATTTCTATATTCTATACATTCTCTATAAAATATCAATAGGTTAAGGCACTGAACCCTGACACTTCCCTAGAGACCTTCATTCAAATAAACATCAAATTGTTCATGACTTCTTTTTGGTTCTGGCCATAAGACAAGTACTAAACCAACTAAATGAACTATCATTATGCCCACATTTCTCCATCATGTCTACAAACTTTATTCTCATCATCATTCAATATCAATAACCCATATGTCCCAAGCTGCTTCCTTATCTCTCTTTTTAATCCACCCGTTGACCACAATGCAACTAAGAAGACCCTTTTTTGTTGTCTTTAGCATTCTTTCTCAGTCTCAGTGCATTCTAAGATTTGAGGCTGCACCCACTCTTCTTATATGCCCATGCCTATCAGTTGCTAGTTCTTGCTTTGATCTTCTATGTATTACATGTCAGTGAATATGCTATGTGGACATAGCCTCCAACAGTGCAGATCCAACCCATCCATACCTCCTCATTCTGTCAGACTCTTGTGCATGTCCTTCCATAAGTTTAACACAGGTAGGGCACCAAAATTGGGGGGGGGTGTCTTCTATTTCTTTTGACATTATGAGGATACAGAAAGGACACCTCAATTCTTTATATTATTTTTTATTCTTGCTTTGTAAACACCTATCATTTCATATATCTCTTTAATAATATCTTTTACCCTATTTCTCTTGTGTTATTATTTCATCTAATTATTAGTATTATTATTAGTTAATGATGCATCATTACTAATAATTATGTATTTTCCTTATTAATAATGATATATTATAGATATACTTTATTATATAATATATATAGTATAGATATATATTATAGATATCTCATATCCACCATCATTTTATATCTTTAATATTTGAGTGCCCTGTATATTCAAGTTGATTTCAAAATTTGTCCTTTTTTTAAATCAGTCTTGCTTCTTCTTGACTTTAAGAAATCATTAATGAATGCTTTTTACCTTTGTTAGACCAATTTCTCCTATAGAATTTTAGACCACAAGATTCTAACTATTCTTTATTTGAATTCTTTGAAATTCACTCTCTCAAAACGTAGAATACACATAAACAGACTATGACCAGCTCTCTTTTCCTTTTTATCTCAATTTCTAATATGGAGTAGTCACTTCCTCCCAAGGTTCCCATCATTTATCCTTATGCAGCTAGCTCTTCCTTATTAGTTAGAATCTGATCCAGGAGAGCAGTTCACCTCATCACCTCCTCCACCTTTTGAAGAATGGAAATATCATTAAAACTAGCCAAGAATTTTTCAGTTGCTCTGTTTTTGGCAGAGAGAGAGAATAATCCAACAGATGTCCAGATAGTGAAAGTGTCTCATCACTGCTATATCATATTTCTGTGAAGACTTAAACTGGTCAGTATTATGACCTTTTTTATCTATTTCTTCCTGCTGGCTAGATCATCTGGAATAATTGCTTCTGCTTCTTTTTTTCACTCTTCCTCACTCCAATAATCTCCATTTTGTTTTTGCTCTGCAGCACATTGATTTTCTCATGTGAGTATTTGTATGATTCTCCATTACTTTCCCACTTTATCCATTCTGCTCCTTTTAAATAAAAACTTTAACCATTTGGATCTAGGGTAAGACAGAGTGATGTAGGGTCCACTGCCACATTGTTCCATAATACTTTGATGTATGCAACCAGAGTAAAATGCAATTGTGAAATATTTAACAATAAAATACAATAGAAAAATACAATAGCACTTTAAACAACTCTTTAAGACCACAAAGAAGTAAATGTAAACAAGATTAGAAGGGAAACAAGTATGGGGGAAATTATAGCAAGTATCTCTGACAAAAGCCAAATTTCTCAAATATATAAAGAGAACTGAGTCAAATTTATAAGAATACAAAGCATTCCCCAATTGGAAAAAAAATCCATATGAACAGGCAGTTCTCAGAGAAAGAAATTAAAATGATCTATATTCATATGGGAAAAATGCTCCAAACCATTACTGATTAGAAAAATGCAAATTAAAATGACTGAGATACCCCTTCACACTAATCAGATTAGCTAACATGGCAAAAATGATAAATTATAAAAGGTGATTGGGAAAATTGGGACACTAATACATTGTTGGTAGAACTATGAAATAATACAACCATTATGAAGAGCAATATGCAACCTGGTTCAAAGGACAAAACCAGTGCTTGGTCTATCCCAAAAGAAAAGACCTACTAATACAAAAATATATTTAGAAGCTCTTTTTGTAATGGTAAAGAATTGGAAACTGAGGGGTTGTCCATCATTTGGGGAATCAATGAACAATCTGTGGTATATGGTTGTAATGGAATACTATTGCACCATAAGAAATGACAAATAGGATGAATTTAAGAAAAACCTGGAAAGACTTACATGAACTGATGGGAAGTGAAGTGAACAGAACCAGGAGAACAATGTATACAGTAACAGAAATTTTATACAGTGATCAACTAGGAAGGACTAAATCATTATTAGCAAAGCAAGTCTCCAAGATAACCGCAAGAGAGTAATGATGAAAATGTTTTCCATAGTCAAAGAAAGAACTATTGGAGTCTGAATGCAGATTAAAGCTTACCATCTTCCATCTTATTTCCTTCATGAGTTTTTTATTGCATGTATGATATGTGAGGATTATGAATATGTATTGCATGGAGGTTCTGGCATAACCTATATCAGAATATTTACTGCCATGAAAAGGGCAGGGAAGGGAAGCAGGGAGGAAATCAGAATCCTAAAATGTCAGAAAGCAATTATCAAAAACTATACATGTAACTGAAAAAAATTTTTGAAGACTACAAAGAAGGTGAAGACCTTATATTGGTAGAGACATTTTCTTTATCCAGGAGTTCCCTACACCATTGAAATCATACATTTATTCCTTATGCCACCAATCTCTTTGCTTTCCCTCTCACAAGACCATTTTAAGCCTTTTTTTTTTAGTTGGCACCCATGTCTAGAACTCTCTCCCTCTTTTTCTCTGTCTTCTAGATGCTCTGTCTTCCTTCAATTCTCTGCTAAAGTTCCACTTTCTGCAGGTAATATTTCCCAGTTCTTTTTAAAGTTTTTCTCATTCCAAAACTATCTCTAGTTATCAATTTGGCATCTGGATGGTGCAGTGAAAGAGCATCAGGTCCAAATTCAGGAAGACCTGAGTTCAAATAAAGCCTCAGATAGATACAAACTAGCTATGTGGTCCTAGCAAGTTGCTTAACCTCTGTTTGCATCAGTTTCCTTATCTCTAAAATGGGGAAAATAATGTAGGGACCATCTTTGAAAGAAGGAGATTTAATCTCAGAGAAGCATAAAAAGTCTGTAGTTCACAGGTCTGGGACCCAAGCCTGGAGACTGAAGACATATAGTACAAACAGAGGCATTCCTCCCCATCATCCCAGGCTCCAGCTGTTACATAGGCAACACACAATTCCACAGGCTCCAGCAGTTCACTTCATTATGAGGATCAAATAAGATAATAAAGATAAAGCCCTTACTATAATGCCTGGTATTTAGTAAACATTAGAAAAAAATAATTATTATTGTTAATATTATTCTCTATAGATCATTTTTAAAATATTGCCTTCCTATTAGACTGCGAGTGACTTGAGGGCATAGATTCTTTGTTTTACCTTTCTTTGTGCCCCTAGTACTTACGAATAGCACCTAGGACATAGTAGATACTTAAAAATGTTAGTCGATTAATTGTCTAATTGACTGTCCCTTTACCCATCTCTTTTCCTAATAATATATTTTAAACAGCATTTCCATTTACACATTAACCATGTAGTTAAGCCTCCACAAATGAGTTAAAATTGAAAGGAATTCACTTCAACATATTGGTAAATCATTAGAAATGCAAGGATCCAGGACAACTCCAAGGGACTCATGATGAAAAAGACTATCCACTGCCATACAATAAACTGGTGGAATCTGAATGGAGATGGAAACATTCCATTCTTCAGCTTATTTTCCCCATGGATTTTTCTCTAGTGTAAGCAATATGTGTCTTCTTTCACAACATGATGAACATGGAAACATGTATTGTATAATGATACCTGTACCACCGATCTCATTTTACCTGCTGTCTTGAGGAAGATAGAGGGTTGGCAGGGAGCAAGAGGGTATGGATTGCAAAATGTCAGGAAATGATTCTTGAAAATTGCACCCACTTGCAATCTGGAAAAAACTTTAAGAAAAAAATCTTATTGGCAATTCCCCTAAAGATTCTGCCATCACCTTATCTTGTGAGACCCATTAAAGTGTGAAAATCTTTATCTTTTAAAAGTTCTTATTTTTGCGCAGGTTCCTAGCAAGCAGAGGATAAGACTCCATCTTCTGCCTTAGAAATCATTCCTTCCAGCCACTGAGGGGAAGACTTCCAAAACACCTTCAGAATCTTTAGTCAAGACCGGATTTGCCTTTGAAGATAAGATGCTTTAAAAGAAGGAGGTTATAGAAGCAACCCAGAGGGATTCAAGGAGTCTTGAGTTCACAGGGCTGAGGCTCAGAGGTGTTGGTGCGGAAGACTTGGGGTACAAACGGAAGAGATCCCCTTGGCTGCCACATACCACACAGTTCCATGGCCTCTAAGGCTATAGCAAAAACTCTGACTCTCCAACTTGGCCTTTAAGAGACCAGAGACACTTTGTGCTGTTGATGGCTTTTCATATTATATTTCCCTGTCAAGACTGAATGATGCCCAGCCATTCCTGGACTATTCACCCACTCTCACCCATAAGACATACTTCTGTGGATGGGCAGGGGTTGAGATTCAAGGAGAGTCAGCTGTGTGGAAAGTAGGGAGAAACTGGACAGATTCCCCGGGGTCTGGTTTTCTACTCTTCCCTGCATGACTACCATGAAACCACAGTGTTTCATAGTATAGTGCTTCTGCCCTCCTTCCCTCAAACCCCAACTTGCAGAAAAGGTGAAGGCCTGGAAGGCCAAGAAATAGAAATTCGAACCTTAATCTCTTCTTCTCCCCCACTTTCTCCATGGTCTTCCTCCACTTCTCCTTTCCAAAGCTGGTCTCATACTTAGTTCCTAAATTATCCTCTTCTTGCAAGAACCAGGATTCCTAACTTGAGTTTAAGGTTAGAGCTAAATTCCTGAATAGCCACAGTAAGGAAACAGTAGCAGAGAGGCCAAGAAAACTAGAATTCAAGGAATCTAGGCTAGAAAATGAGTATGAAATGTCAAGGAAGCCATAAAAGAGTTACAGGCTAATAAGAATAATTTAATTTAATAATTTAATTTAATAATTTAATAACAAAGCATAATTTTAGAATGGAAGATGCAACAACATCAATTGATGTCAGCATTCTTTGTCTTTAAGGTGCAAGGGCTGATAGGCATACTGATTATTTGCTGTTATTTTTTCTATTGTATCTGACTCTTCATGACCCCATTTAGGGTTTTTCTTGGCAAAGATATGGGAGTGCTTTGCCATTTCCTTCTCCAGCTCATTTGATGGATAAGGAAACAGGCAAACAGGCTTAAATGACTTGCCCAGTTTTGCTTTATTCACTTCCCCACCAAACTACCCCTCCTAGCACATAGTGGTCCTTTAGCACATTTTTAGAGACATTGTTTAGGCACATTATCAGAATGGATATAACTGTGAATAATTCCTTTCTACCAGGTTTGAGGTTGTTTGCTGGTCATATAATAGGGAATCATCTAGCAGCAAAGGATTATTGAATAAAAAGTCAATTCTGTGTTATCGTGAGTCAGTAGAGGATGAGTCTGAGGTTGCTGAGCTGAAAGAAATAAAGCAATAGTCTATCATGCAATACAAGGACACTGCAAAGATGGCTTAGGGAGTACTGGTTTCCCGCCCTACACGAATCTTCTGTGGTTCTGGTTGAGTCTGTCAGTCACCAGGATGTGCATTTTGTAGCTGTAGTCCCCTTGGGAGAGTAGCATCTAGAAAGTAGTGATGCTCACATCTGGTCAGGGTTGTAGAAGTTGTCAGTATGGAAATTCAGGGTTTTGATATTATGACTGGGGGGGGATGGGAGCAAGCTAGTGGCAGAGTGTCAGCAGAACCAACAGCAAGCTGTTGATGTGGTTAACTCCTCTTTCTCAAGGGCAGCAGCTTCATCAGAAGTTTGGAGAACCTGGCACCTTCCCTCTGATTCACTGCACATTCTGTACTGTTTTACACCCTTACCGCTCCTACCCATTGACTTTTCCCAACATTTTCTACTTTGTTTAAGATTCTTGAAGAGGTACCTTTTCCATAAATGACTTTACTCAGCTCTAACTTCTCAGCATTAATCATTTGCTTCCTACCCTGTACCATAAAGACTCTTACAAATTGCCTAGTGAGGTCCTACAGAGAAGAGAAACTGGATGTAATTTCATTATTGCACAGAAATCTAAGAATTATAGGGAAATATATTGAATTTAAGGGGATGGTTTGGGTACGCTGGTCAGGAGAGTAGGAGAATGATATAGGCATAATATTTTTACTTAAATCACATAATATGATTGAGGTTCAAACTACATAATACCTGTATTGAAAGATTTGTTGACTTTAATTTTTTTCTGATTTTCTTACTTTGTTTAAAATTCTGGTAAAGCTAGCTTTCCCATAGATGACTTTACTCAGCTCCAGTTTCTCAGCATTAATCATTTCTGCCTTAACAGTTTCAACCTTGAAAGTTGATCCTTTGAAATCCTGGTTTTTATGCAACTAGTCAAAGTGGTAAGAGAAGACAGAGAAAAATCAGTAAAAAATAAAAATCAAGAGATCTTTTGATGCACATTATGGGATAATATGGAAGGTTCAAAAAGATAGATGTTCTGACAATAAAGAATGGAGCAAATACTTTGTAAGCACTCTTGAAATTTTATTTATTTATTTAGAAATTTTATTTAAGAAATTAATTTAGAATATTTTTCCATTGTTACAAGATTCATGTTGTATCCCTCCCCTCCCCCCCCCCCATTTCCTGTAGCTCACGTGCAATTATACTGGGTTTTACATGTGTCACTGATCAAGACCTATTTCCCTATTATTGATGTTTGCACCAGGATGATCATTTAGAGTCCACATCCCCAATCATCTCCCCCTTGACTCATGGGATCAAGCAGTTGTTTTTCTTCTGTGTTTCTATTCCCACAATTCTTCCTCTGGATGTGGATAGGTTCTTTCTCATAAGTATCTCAGAATTGTCCTGGATCATAGCATTGCTGCTAGTAGAGAAGTCCATGACATTTGATTGTGCCACAGTGTTTCCGTCTCTGTGTCCAATGTTCTCCTGGTTCTGTTCCTTTCACTCTGCATCAATTCCTGGAGGTCATTCCTCCAATTTGTTATTCCTTTGTGCACAATAGTAACAGATACCACAATTTGTTCAGCCATTCCCCAATTGAAGGGCATCCCCTCATTTTCCAATTTTTTGCCACCACAAAGAGAGCAGCTATGAATATTTTTGTACATGTCTTTCCCCCCATTATCTCTTTGGGGTATAACCCCAGCAGTGCTATGGCTGGATCAAAGGGCAGGACAACTTTTAGCACCCTTTGGCCATAGTTCCAAATTGCCATTCAGAATGGCTGGATCAATTCACAACTCTATCAGCAACATATTAATGTCCCAATTTTGCCACGTCCCCTCCAATATTCACCACTCTCTTTTGCTGTCATGTTAGCCAGTCTTGTAAGAACTTTTAAACAAAAAGAAATAATCAATAGAAGCCAACATGCATTTGTCAAGAGTAAGTAGTCACAAAATAGTTTCAATTTATAACAATATTCTGATCAAGATAAACTATAAATTTTATATATGTTGATTACAGAATATCTTTGACAAAAATTTGGCATGATATCCCTTTAGACAAAAAGGCAAAATATAAGGTGGGTAACAGTATATTTGTTGGATTCGTGATTGATTGAACACACGTGATTGAATACAGAAGAAAAGTTAAATATTTAATACTTGGCAACCTGGCAGAAAATTTCAAGTGGTATTTTTAGGTCTCTGCCCTTAATCTACTCAACATTTTAATTAAGTAATTGTCAAAAGATGTAGAGGACTTGCCAAGCAAATCTACAAAACAGAGTGTGACTACTTTAATGGATGATAAAATTAAACTGTAGTGACAATCTGAATTAATGCTCCCAAACTAATAAATTGACATTTATCATTGAATCTCTTCTATTCCTTTTATGTATTTTACCTTATAATATATTTACTTGAGTTTCTGCCTTTTCTCTTTTGTTATAAGTTTTTGGAAGGCATTGACAGTTATTTTTCATCTTTGTTTTTCCTAGCATAAGTTACACATAAAAGGTTCTTTTAAAAAATACTTGTTGAATTGAAGTAGATAAACACAAAGTATTGTATTTAATATTTTTTAAAAATGTAATCAGGAACCACAAGTGCTTGGGGAACCTCAGTCATTTTGCACCTTGCACTCCTACCATCTTCTTACCAATCACTGTCATTGTATTCATAAACCAGAGATTGTTCCCTGAATAATTTCAACTTTGGAAAGTGATCTCTGAAAGGAGTTTTCATAAAAGCAATCAAAGTGGTAAGGAAGTCTGAGAAAAATCAGGGAAAAAATAAAAGTCAACAGATCTTTCAATGCCCAAATGTAAGGGAACAAAAAATAAGGGCAATGATGAAATTAAGAGATGAAAACTGACATATTAAGATGATTCTGGAAGAAAAACTACAAACAAAAATATGGCATTATTTTAGACACAAAGAGATGGAAAATGATGTGGAAGAATGCTAATCTGCCAATCAAAGGAGGAAGAAGCACATGATTAGAATTGGTTGCTTGTTATCCTTCTTACTCAAAAAGGACTAAAATAAAATTGCTGATGATATCTTTTGACTTGAACATAAATTGGATTCGAGTGAGACAGATGTAAAGAGCCATCAGCTTCATTCTCTTTTTCAGTCATCAAAGTCCAGGAGCAAGAGAGCAGTCAGGTTGACTGGTCACTGCTTGGAAATACAGTGGATGATCTTGATTTCTTTGATGTCTAGCCAAGCATTACATGTTCCACAGTGTCCACTTCCACCACCTTCATGGCCAGTGGAATAAATTGTTCTCACTCACACCTTATGCCAAAAAGGTTGTGAAAACTTACTTTGGTATAAGAGAACAATTTGTTCCAGTGTTGTTGCTGTTACTGGGTAACATAGTCTCCTGGTTCTGATGCTTTCACTTTTCATTAATTCATATAAGTCTTTTGAAATTTTGTAATGATCATCTTGTTTGTCATTTCTTTCTTTTTTTTAACCTTTACCTTTCACCTTCAAATCAATTCCATGTATTGGTTCTAAGGCAGAAGAGTGGTAAGGGCTAGGCAATGGGGATTAAGTGACTTGCCCAGGGTCACACAGCTGAGAAGTGTCTGAGACCACATTTGAACCCAGGACTTCCTTCTCTAGGCCTGGCTTTCAATCCACTGAGCTATCCAGCTGCCCCCTTGTTTGTCATTTCTCAAGGTGAAATAGTATTCCACAACTTGTTCAGTCACTCCCCAATTGATGAACATCCCTTCAGTTTCCATTTCTTTAATACAATGAAAAGAACTATGATAAATATATTTGTAGAAATAGGCCCTTTTTTCATTAATCTCTTTGGGAAACATATTGAAGAAAGTTTAAAGGTCCAATAAATAAAACACGCAATGTCAAATGTCAAAATTTTCTAAAGTATAATGGATGGATATTAACAAATGTCTTGAACCTCAGTCAATATTGTTTGCAAAATTACTTTCAGGAATCTTGCTGAAAAAAAGTCTAATTACATAGTTAATGGTGAAAATACTATTTGAAATGTAAGGTAAGAAAAGAGCTGCCTTAATTCAACTTTAGACAAATCAAAGACTATGTCAGCAGAGGAAAATATGAAGATCATTTATTGCTTTTGGGTCAGGAGAAAACAAAACTTTTGATAGGATGATCTATGATATTCTTCAATCTCAACCTGTATATTAGGCAGCCGGTGATACAATGGATAAAGTGCTAGGCCTAGAATCTGGAAGACTTGAATTCAGATCTGGCCTTAGACTCTAATTGCATGACTTTGGGGAAGTCAGTTAACTTCTGTTTATCTCAGTTTCCTCAGCTGTAAAATGAGGGTGATAACAATAAAATCTACCTCATAGAGTTTTTGTGAAGATCAAATTAGACAATATTTGAAAAGTGCTTAACACACAATGGCACAGAGTAGGTACTAACAAATGTGTGTTCTTTCCCTCCTCTATTCATTACTAAAAGGCAATAAAACTCAGACCAAAGATTATAGACAATGTTGTTATTAAAAGGTTAAAGTTTAAGCCTGTAATTGTCCTTATGGTTAATCAGAAAATGAAAAAATGTGAAATTATATCAGTTTTAATTCTACTTTGATCAGTTTGTTAAATATTCTCAGGTTATATACTTTGTGGGAAAGGGGAAGCAGTTTGGGAGTTTGGGGGAAATTATAGTATCAAAACAAACTGTACCCATAAAATAGCAAAATGAAAAAAACAATTGTCAACCTTTGAGCCATCTGACCCACTGCCAGAATAGCTTAATGAGATTTATGAAAGTTTTTTAATGTAGTTATGCAATACAGTCTTTATTATAAAAGACCTTCATTTCTAAGGGATTCATTAATTAAAGTATTACCATATATGGTTAAAATTTGGAAAATGGGACTCCTACTTCCCCTTACCTAATCCCTGATTGCTGTATTAATAATATATCACTGGAAAAGTTTCAACAACTTCTAAATCCAAGATAAAATGTCAAACATGCTCCAATCTTCTCTTCCAGAGAGTTTAGCCCATTAAGAAGATGGAGGGACATGCTGCTAGCAAATTCTAGGTAGGCATTAAAAGAAGGCAGGGTCAGATTGAAAACTCATTGATTATAGCAGAATAGGGATAGTTTTCACTTTTATGTAAATTCACATTACACAAATTAGACTTTCCATAAAAGAGTTGTGAAAGAAATCTACATGCTAATGAAAAATTAAAAAAAAAACATTCCTTATGCAAAGCAGACATTGTACAATAAGATGATGTATAATGAGGTCAGTGTAAATGGTGGTGGGAAACCGAATTCCTGTGTTCAGTGGTGATCCTTAGATTTCCAGCATGTCTAGTAGCAAACATGCTCTTGAGGGGAAAAGTGAGCCATCATGTAAGCATAAGCCAATGGACTTGGAAATGAAAATGAAAATAATTAGAAAATGTGAAGAGAACAAAAATTGTCATCAATAGTATGTGAATTTAGTCTTGTGTCAACTGTGAACACCAGTGAAGGATAATGCTTTGATAAAGAAATATGAAAAAGGTATTCTTGCATGAAATCAACTTATGTGTTGAAACAAAGAGAAGGTGCTATTCTAGAGATGAAGAAACTCTGTGGATAGAAGACCAGACACAGAAATATATTACTTTAAGTTTGATGACAATTCAAACCAAGGTTTGAAGCCTCTTTGAAGATTTAAAGGCAAAGTACCCTGAAGGAACACAGATATTAATAGCAAGCAGTGCTTAAAAAATCATGTAGGATTTCATAATGTGAACGCCTCAGGAGAGGTCACTAATGCAGTACTGAAGCAGCAAAAAAGTTCCCAGCATTATTGTAAAAAATAATAGAGGAAGGTCCCTACTTTGCTAGAGAAAATATTTAATGTAGGAGAAACCAGGCTGTTTTACCAAAGAATGCTATCTCAAATATGTGGAGGAAAAAAACTATGCCATGGCATAAAGCTTGGAGGGAATTCATCAGTGACTTGCAAATTAAAACCTGTTCTTGTGCAGCATTCAGAAAATCCAAGAGCATTGAAAAGAAGACAACCTACCCATGCATGACTTCTGCTAGTCCCAAAGCATAGATAACCCTTATGAACTGTGAACAATGCTTTATATACTGCTTCATGTGTGCAAGAAGTTTTATAATGATAATGGCATTCCTTTCAAGATTCTTCTTATTTGGGATAATGTCCAAGGCCAACCTTCCAATCTGGATGATTTTAATGAAACTGTAAAAGTGGTCTACATTCCCCCAACACTGCCTCATTATTTCAATCTATGGATGAGGGAATGATTGCAAATATCAAGGCATATTACCTATTGACTTCATTTCCCCAGATAATCACAACTTTGCATGTACATAAGGACTTGACATTGAGAAATTTCTGGAATTCCTATAATATTTACCATGCAATCCAGAATATTGCCATGGCATGGAGAGCATTTGGCAAATTGTGTGCCCACCGTGTGTTTTCAAGTTTCATGGATTTGACAAAGATGAAATGTTCAAACAAGTGAGTAACAAGGCTGCAAAATTAGCACGAGAATTTGAGTTAGAAGTGGATATGAGTTATGTGGAGGAGTTTATTGAGTCTCATGGGGAAAAACTGCGAAATGAGGATCTGATTGAGTTGCTAGATTTAAAGATTGCAGAAGAAGAAAGGGAATCTTCAACCCAAAGACTGGACCAAAATGGTACGCAATGAAATAGGTGGCAGAAATATTTCATCATTTGAGTGATTTTTTCTTATATATAAAAAATTAATGCAAAAACTTTTAATATTATTAAAGTTCAAGACTGATGAAGGATAATATTGCTTCGATGATCATATATAAAAAGAACAAAAAGTGAGCTCCTGTCCAAATATCTCTCAATAACTTCATTAAAAATAACTGTGTGATAAAGGCCAAATTTGGTCAGTTGGAAAAAGGTGATATACTATATACCTACATTAAGTTTATTGGACAGTACAAGCTCACCTTCACTAATTAGATTCCAGGTCTATTTCTGAGTCAGCTGCTTCTTTTTTATAAACCCTTATCTTCTATCTTTGAATTGATACTATTGGTTGTAAGGCAGAAAAGTGGTAATGCGGTTAAATAATTTGTTCAGGGTCCCACAACTAGTGTCTGAAGCCAGCTTTGGACCCAAGTCCTCCTGACTCCAGGCCTGGCTCTCTATCCACTGAACTGCCTACCTTTCCCTGAGTCAGCTGTTTCTCAGGCATGTATCTGTGATCAAAAAGTGAGAATGTGGTAGATATGTTAAAAAAAAAGCATAAAAACAACACCAATCATTTTCACCAGAAACAGTAGCTCAGGAAACTATATGTGTTAAGACTGGCTCTCTAGTGGGTAATACACCACCCGTAAAAACCACATATACTTGTCGAATCCAAACATACTTTAATTTATTTAGGGTAATAAGACAAAAACTACCACTAAGAGTATTTGGTATCATTTAGCTTTAACAGTTCACTTATAAAACTGGATGATTTGAACAAACAAAAATACAAAACTTCATTCTTGTACTAGTCAACATGCACAAAAGTCCTGGTTTATTTGGCTTTTCCTTGCTATCATCTGCTTGCCAGTGGCTGGCACACATTTTGGGTCTAGCAGTCTATAGTCTTCTCCTGGAGCAAAGCTGATAATCCACCTTTGAGCTGTTACAGTGAGATGTACCTTAGAGACAGGCAAATTGCTACTGTATGGGAAATTAGAGGAACAAATACTCTCCCAGGCAGCACGCCAGACCTTATACTTGCTTTTCTCAATTCTAAAGGGAGTGGGAAGGAGGGGGGAAGATGGAGAGATTGAAACCCATGGAGGGGAAAGGGTAGGAGTGAACTAAGAGCTCTCGACTCATTAATAATAAGTTGACTCAAAGACTAAATAAATAAAATAATGGCGGTGGTATCTATTTTTCTAAACAATAAGAACCAGGGTGTTACTCTGTATCCTTTCACATAGCATGTACACAGAAAAATTAGACCAGAGAATATTGATGAAGGAGGACCAAGAAACAGAGTTTAATGATTGCACAACCTTCAAACCAATGGAACACCCTCAGCCCTTTCATCTGGCAGTATAAGTCCTTACCACTTTTCTTCTCTGACAGGTACAATCTGTTGGAGCTCTTTCTTTTATTTTTTGGTTCCAGTTTCTGCCTTTCCTCATATCTGGAAGAGACTGAAGTCACATTTTGACCCTTGAGGTATCATGGAAACACAGAACGGGAAGGCATTTTAGAAGTAAAGCTAGATCAGCCACTTGATTCCTTCAGTTTATAGATGAAGAAAAACCAAGTCTCAAAGATAAAGTGATGTCCTCCAGGTCAAAAAGAGAAGCCAGCTTCTTGGCTCTGTCCAATGTTCTTTCCATTACACAATGAGGTTGCAAATCCCCAGCTTTCCTTTGAGTTCACATTAAAGCCTCCTGTCCTTCTGCCAATATTCCAGCTGATCAGTCTCAACAACAGACTGTTGCTTGATCAAGTTCCTTCAACAGGTTAAAAGCATTAGAGAGTAGTCAAGGAAGACTTGAACTCAATTCAACCCAATGGAGTTTGAATTGAATAACTTGTTGTATTTCAGACACTTCACCAACAGTCCAGGTGGAATATCTCCTATTAAATCTTTTATCTTTGTCCATGAGACATAAGAAGACTGTGTTCATTTTCTTGAAATTCTCTGGAAGTTGCTCAGTTTCTCCTCTGAACACCTGAATCTTCTCCAACTGGCCTATTTTCCCAGAACATATGTGAAAAATATTATATTTTGCCATTGTGAATCATACTGAAAGGACTCTCACAGATCAGAGGAGCCTAGTAAAGTGTTAGAATTTTCCTTGGAGATATTTCACCTGTCGCAATTGTACCAGGGCATTTATTAGCTTAATAGTGCAAAATATATTGCAGAGAAATGTTCTATAACAAAACTGAGACAACAATAAAAAGTGGCAATGCCATGTAGCTAGCTAGTCTGCATGTTTCTTTACTTTAAAGACTACAAGAGGTTTGTCCTGTAGGACAGATTCAAGGAAGGAGGATGAATGGTCTAATTCTTATTTTAGCTATATTTCTGGAAAAAAGGCACTGTCTACCTGCCACACAACTTTTTTTCCAACAAAGGCAAGTAAGCAATGCAGTGGAGATAGTATTGGGATAGAGTTCAGTCAGGAAGACATCTTTCTGAGTTCAAATCTGAGCTCAGACACTTACTAGCTGTGTGATTCTGAGCATATCCCTTAACCCTGTTTGCCTCAGTTTCCTCATCTGTAAAATGAGCTGGAGAAGTGGCAAATCATTCTGTTACTCTGCAAAGAAAATTTCAAATAGGGTCACAACGAGAGACCAGATTAAAAGGACTGAATAATAACACAAAGTGATGTTAGGAGAAAGTGGTGACCTAGAAAATGCAATTGTATCCTATGTAAAGATTAAAATTTAGGGGAGACCGAGGCAGGTAGAAATTAGCTTCTCTCTGCAAGGAGTATTATATTTTATAAGGTTTATTAAAGGTTGAAAATTTAAGAATATACAAGTAAGAAAAGGCACATGCCAGGTGGACCATAAGGCCCACCCAAAATTCCACTCACATCATGAGATGCGTCTGTTTGCCAGCGGAGACAGGAAGTAAAGAGACTCCACCTACGGGGAAGACCCTTTAAATAAAATTTTGCTCTTGTACCAGGTGAGAATTCAGTGAGATTAGAGGGCATTCTGGGAGCTAGCAAGGACTCCTGGGGAATGGAGTCCAGAGTTCAATCTCAATTTTACATTCCCCCCATTTGATCCTCTGGGGAGAAGTCCTTCCCCAGAGGATCATAAAAACATAATCCATTTAAGGATTACAATAATTTGAGGATAAGAGAAAAAAAAGAACAAAACCAATAATTGTTGGATGCATTGACAGAAAGCCAGTTAGGGGACAGTCCCCTTTGGCATGAAAGTATACATACAAATAAATGTTCAATCAACTACACCCAAAGTTCATTTTTGTGCAGCTTGTGGTCTGGAGCTTCTTCATGGTGGCTTCTCTAACAGTTCAGTTCTGGATTCAGAGAGGTAGCATCTTTATTTACCTAAAACTCTTTTCAAAAGGAATTTAAACTTTGCAATTTAAACTATGATATTACATTCCCCCTGTTAAGAGGGTGATTAAAAAAACAGGATCACTTAGGGATGCATGGCTGAGGTATATGAATCAATTGGCAAGAGATATTAAAAAGATATCAGAAAAATCCAAAGAAAAAAAGAAAAAACTCTGGATGAAAATATAGACTATCAAAGTCTTATGTGAAAAAAATTCCAAGTGAAAAGAAAAATAAATCTATAACAGGTCCTTGAATCAGGGCCCAAACAAAATTACCTAAGCAATGATGCATTTACCCAGTCAGTAGCCAGGACTAAAGAAAGTTACCACACTATGAAATGCAGAAAAGGGGCCAGATTATAGGAGTCAAGGTTTTGGGGGATACTCATCTGTGAGTATCTTCAGAGTGAGTGTGGACACAAGGAAGGCCTACATCTTAACATAAGTCAAGTGTCGCAACCCCAAGTCTCACACTAGGTTCAAAACCTTTGTATTTGCCTAGAAGTGCATCAATCCATCCTGGATTGGCTTTTCTTTGGCTCTGTGCAATGGCTCTGTTGTGTATATTTTGTCCTAGAATCAGACAGAATCATTAAGCAAAGTCCCATAATTTTTAAAATAATTAGTGGCATCATTTTTATAGTCACAAGCTTTTTGGGGTATGCATCGGCAAATGTATCTTAAACTTATATTACCCAAAAGTCAAAAAGTTAAAGAAAACCATAATACTGGTGACATGTGCATAAAATATAAAAAGGAGAGAAAAATATATAAAAAAACCTGAAAAGGCACATGGCACATGCGAGAAAAATATAATAATAAAAGAGCTTTAAAAATTCAAAAATATATCTTATAATCATTGACACACTGTGTCAGCTAAGAAAATAAAGATTACAAGACTTTCTCACCAAAAATGAGATCCATTTCCTCTTAATATACGGCCATGATCACTGTGAGTAGAAGGCAAATGAATTGAACAAGGTAACAATTTTTCATTTTTAAAGAATAGTATTACAAATATATAGTTATCAATATCCCCAAAAATTCTCAATAGCCCAATTAATTACAATAGCAAACAAACACACTATCATATTTCACATATGTTGCTGTATGGTATTTTTTTAAAACCTATGAATTGGTGGATATTTGTCACAAGTTTTACAAATCATAGCAAATCTTTCAACCTTGGTAATTAAACATATTTTTAAAACAAAGTAAAACTCATCTTGGGTTAAGAACATAATCAAGAAATCTATATATCATTCTGGTGAAAGTAAAGTAGTGAGCTGAAGAGTATAAATAAAGGGGTGCTCCTTTTTTGGAGGCTTTTTTAGGGGTACAAATGCCCTGAGATTAACTGCCCCAAAAATGCGGGAAGGTTGGGGGTTATAAAATGTATTTCACTTCAGCTAGAATTGGCCTTACACCTTGTGTTAGGGGCAGGCAAAAATAACCAGAGATTGTTAAGAAAAATTCCAAAAATCATATTTAAAAAACCCTTAAAATTATTTGAGATATTTAGCACATTAAATTTTCTAAAGGTTGTTATACAATTATAACCAGTCCTGAAGTCCATCTATCCTCTATGTGACAATTTACAAAGTCAAAATAGAAAGGCTGTTTTTTTTTTTTTTTATATAAGGGCTCAATTGCAATAATATTTGTTCAGCACAATTATAGGGGAAAAACAAAAGAATTTAACAGTAGTTAACTCAGTACATTAAATGAACAGTATAACAGAATAATATTGAATCCAGTAATATATGAATTTAAAATCACAAAGTTAAACTTAAACAAAACAATCAGGAAATGCAATAGAAATACAAAGATTTTTTATAAACCATTGGATCATAACCTCCAGTCTTTAAAGTTCCTTAGGTGTGTGTGTGTGTGTGTGTGTGTGTGTGTGTGTGTGTGTGTGTGTGTTCTTTTAATTAATTATCTATTTAAATGTCTATTGTCCGAAGGCAGAGTAGTAAGGGCTAGGCAATGGGGGTTAAGGGATCTGCTCAGGGCCCCACAGCTGGGAAGTATCTGAGGCCAGATTTTAACCCAGGTCCACATGTCTTTAGGCCTGGCTCTCAGTTCGCTGGGCCACCCATTTGCCCCTTCAAAGTTGAATCTTTGGGCTTAATCTTCTTCTGGCACACAGGTGAAATCAGTGAAATTGCCAGAATAGTCAAAAGGTATTCTTTTAAACAGCCCATTGCTTAAAAGTCTGTTTGTTTTCCTCTCCCTTTCTCTCTCCCCTCCTACACTCTGATCCGCCCATGTGGTCAATACCCCGAGTTTGTTACCAGCTGGTAGAAATGAGTCCTGAGTGATCTGCTCCAAGGATCTGGGTGATGAGCCGGCTGAGGTCGTGCTCATGGGTCTGAGGCACAGAAACAGGCAGGCAGGGCCGGGAGATCAGGCACCAGGTGAGAGGCTAGGATCAGTAGCCAGAGCCCAAGTGGGCCGCTGGGGTGGGTAGGGCTGGCACCAGGTGAGGACAGAGAGGGGTCAGGATCCGCAGCAGGAAAAAACAGGCAGGCAGAAAGAAGCAACCAGGAACCAGGTGAGAGGCAAACAGCAAACAGGCAGGCAGGGAGAAGCTAATGGCTGGCACGAGCAGCAGCTTTGTGAGGGTAAAAAAAACCTCAGCCACAGAAAAGTGGATCAAAAAAATTTCTAGGCACTAGCTATTGAAGCGGAACTAAAGATCAGAAAAGAATCAGAAGATTGAGAGTCTTTTTGTCCCATCTGGGTCACCAACTCTAAAGATCAAAATTTAGGGGGAGACCGAGGCAGGTAGAAATTAGCTTCTCTCTGCAAGGAGTATTATATTTTATGAGGTTTATTAAAGGTTGAGAATTTAAGAATATACAAGTAAGAAAAGGCACATGCCAGGTGGGCCTTAAGGCCCACCCAAAATTTCACTCACATCATGAGACGCGTCTGTTTGCCAGCAAAGACAGGAAGTAAAGAGACTCAGCCTACGGGGAAGACCCTTTAAATAAAATTTTGCTCTTGTACCAGTTGAGAATTCAGTGAGATTAGAGGGCATTCTGGGAGCTAGCAAGGACTCCTGGGGAATGGAGTCCAGAGTTCAATCTCAATTTTACACTTCACACATCTTGAATGAGAATGGCACCAGTGTCTGTGTTGGTGGTGGTGACCAGATTGCAATGGTTGAAGGAGATAGACAGGATAGACAGAGACAGGGAAAGACTGACAGATAAACACAGATATAGACATAAAGTCAGAAACAGGGAAAGAGCAATGTCAGGAAAGGAGAGGATCCTAAAACCTATCTAATGCTGGGCCATCTAAGAAAAGCACCTACAGTGAAGATCTTCATTCTCTTTGACCTCTTGGAGAAGAAAAGAAGGAAGTAAAGAGAAACAAGTCTATTTCTCTGCCATCAGGAGGCAAAGGAAAAGAGAAAAAGAATTACCAGAGCAGACCTCCTTAGAAGACTAGAGGCATTAAATCTCACCCAAGTTCTTCCTGTCTCAAGTCCCATGCTGGAGTTTTCATGCCTTCTACTCAGTTCCCATCCCTGATGATGTCCTTCTCAGGACACTGCAAGAAGTATTTAAAATCCTATTGAATGAACTGATGATAAATATTTGGCAGGGCACCAAATGGAAATATGTGCTTAACAAAATTCTTCACTATTGCAATAGAGAAGATCCAGTAAGAGTTCACATCAAGAAGGAATTCCCATTGAAAAGGAATTCCCAATGAAACATTAAGCAACAATGTTTCATTGACTATCTCCCTAGGCTTCCTGACTGTTGTTAGGTTCCATGGAAATATGTATGTTGAGAATGAAACTGTGTGCCAAGTAGATGTGTGATCATGAGGGTATAAAATAAAGCCAGGCCTCAGCCAAGGTGGAGAAGTTTATATTTTGAAACCTGTGCTGTGGGTTGAATGTTAAAGCTGTGTTCCATCCATCATTTCACCGACACTGTCCCACCCCCAAGATCCCATCCCCTGTGGGAGGCTGGCCCACCCAACAGCATAGTATCTTTGCCAAGAAAACTCCAAAATGGTGTCACAAAGAGTCACACATGACTGAAATAACTGAACAATAATAACAGCTATTGCCTTAAAAAAGAAGCCAAAACAAAATCAAACTTCTGAGCTGTTGGAGTGGTTCAGGAATTAAGGGAAGTCTGCATCAAAGTGGGTCTTTGAGGAGGGGTTCGGTTCTTTGTAGAGGAGTTAGGCTCATTTACTTCTGAAACTCCTTTTGATGATGCAAGTCTACAGTTCTATGATTCTGTCTTAGTTTCACTGAATTTAGATGATTAACAAATAAAATACAGTATCTGTGAAAAACATAGTGAGGCATGCTTTATTTGCCTTGAGAAACTTTAATATGCTCATTAAATGCCAAACATGCTATGTTCAGTGACTTTTTGTCTTTCTACTATTATTTCAAATGATGTTGTTCTAGAATATCATTCTGGAGATATAGCCGTAGAAAAAGTGCTAGATTGGAGCCAGGGAACTGTGGTTCAAATCCCAGTTCTGTTCTTTACTACCTATATTCCTTTGTTGGAAAAGTAATTTTTTCTATAAAATTTATTTCTTCTGTAAAATGAAAAGGATGTGTTAGCTCATCTTGACAATCACTCCTAGCTATTTGGTCCTCTGAGGTGATGACAGCTTATGATAGAGATCTGATACTTGGACTGACCCCATCAACTTGCCCCATAGAGGACCATAGGGAACTTGCTCCCAGGTAAATTGTGATGACGCCTAAGGGAGGGACTGTGGAGACTTCATAAACACTCTGTAACTGGTTTGAGCTGGCTCTTAGGTGATTGGGAAGATTTAGCCAGTTCTTGTTTAGCATCTTCATTTGACATTCCCTCAATATAAATTCAGACCTATGAAGATCCTATCATTTTTTAATGTAATATTCAAAATAATTACTTTTTTTTAGAATCTTAGAGAATGCATTTCTTGTCTCAGGTGGGTATGAAGATAAAATAGAATGCATATAACTGCAGAGGCACTTAAAATATTTTGCATCATAAGCAAGAAACTACAAAGAACCCAGGAGTAAATTTCACCCAGCTTCTCAAAGGACCAAGGAAGAAAAAGAAAATGTTCACCTCTTCTTTTTCAATATTCTAGAAGAAAAGAGGTGACTCTTATTTTTTTCTTTTTTGCAGTGAGGTACAATAAATATGATTTGTTTGTAATCTGTAGGTTAAAACAAAACAAAACAACTAAAATGCATTTGAGATTCTGTGACAATTTAAGACCAGAAGATCGCAAGGTTTTTCACTAAGGCCAAGATAAGACATGCAGTCTGTGGCTATGAACTAGAATTAAATTGTTTGGCAGCAAAGTAGATGTGTTTATATTAGAGGTTTTTACCACATCATTCTCACTTGTTTATATTGTTCAGACTTGTTCTATTTGGACCGAAAGGGCAGAATCTGGAGCAATAGGTAACAAAAATGCTAAATTAGGCTTAATGTCAGGAAAAATTTAGTAAGAGCTATGACTTTCTGGCTATCTCCTCACTATGCTGTCTGTTCTTTGGCAGCCATCCTTTATTACCTCCCACACTGCAATTGTAGGCTCTGCCCCAGAGTATCTCAGCTCTGAGAGGTGACATTTCACCTTATTTTGCTCAGAACCAAAGCTTCACACTTTTTCCAGGTGATCTCTCCACCATAATGCCATATATTTGCCACACTGTCCCCTATATCTAGCCCTACTTTATGTGTTGTATTTCCCCAAGAGAATGTAAGCTCCTTGAGGGCAAAGACTATCCTTCTTGCTTATATGTGTATCCCTAGAACACAAGTGCCAGAAATCTAATAAGTTCTTAATAACTGTTCCATTTGTATGCATAGCTGTATGCCATAACAGATCGTAGGTTTCTGTTCAACAGAAGTTCCCAAAAGGGCTGGGTGGTACTTGTCAGGAATGTTAAAAGTGGAGATTCTTTTCTTGCATAGGTTGAAATAGATGGCTATTAATTTCTTTACCAACTCTGGAATTCTGTAATTCTGAGTTGACTAGGTCAGCAAGAGAGTGTATAGAAGAGAAAGGGGTGAAATTTTGTGATCCATCTGTTGTTCAAGGGCAAGTAATAATAGAAAACAATGGAGCCTGAGAAATGAGAAAAGGCAGATTACTTAGCAGTGCATGGAATTCAAAAGAGGAATAAAATGTTTTACTAAAATTTAAAGAATCCACACCCATAGTATTACCCATATTTACTAGTTTACTAATTCTGTATAGAAATGAAACAAAATATAATTATCCCTGTAGATAGTTGAGATAGAAAGTTTTGTGATAGATGAGTTCAGAGTGTTCAAAGGGACACCAATACACATGCTGAAGGTCCTAAGTTTGAGAATGTTGTTTGAATGGGGAAGAACAACTATAGAACATTGAGAAAGGAAGGATGGCCTGGACAGACAACAGATGCCTCAAAATCTATGGCAGATTTAGGAAGTTTTTAGAGAGTAGATAGGCTGGACTTTTTATGAAAATGCTATTCATATCACAGAAGTCATTTTTAGGAATAAAAATAAGATGTTATAGAACCATAATTTAAATAGAACAGACTGTTCCTTTTAACATCTCATGATATGAATATCATCTTGATAAAATTGAATCTTATCCTTTTTATTTTAAATAAGGTTATACATTTGAAAAGTAACAAATTGAATCCTGTCTTGGGAAAGAAAGAAGCTCATCCCCTCCAAAGATTACTTAGTCAATTTCCTTTGCACATGGCAAACTCTCATGTAAGACCAAGGAAGGAATTTCATAAATTGGTACAGTTGGGCAGGACCTTAGAAGTCCAAACTGTATCTACAGCACGAACATCCTCTATAGTTAGAGTTGCTAACATGGCAATCATATCTTGGGCCTGTGGATAGATTTCAAGGGGTTCCTAAACTTGGATGGGAAAATAAAATCTTCATTTTCCCTAGCCTTTGATTTTCTTTTGCGATCTTATGCATTTTATCACAGCTATTTAAACTAGTATTCTGAGAAGGGTCTATAGACTTCACCAGTGTCAAAGGGCCCCATGAACAAAAAAGGGTTAAAAATCTTTGCTCTACAGTGACCTTGACATGCAGTTTCTGCTTTGAACACTCCCGTTTGTTTTTGTTTTTACAACATGAAAAGACACACTCAATTACACTAGTGGGCAAAATATCTTCTGGTGACTGTGTAACCTCTATTCCCCACTTGCCATGACTGAATCACAATAGAGGTCTACATCAACATTTCTCCATAATTGTTCAGCACCACCAAAGATGAGATCAGTTCCTTCATTCTTCTTATACCCCAGACTGATGTACTAGAAAAACATGATCATCTGAGACTATAGTAGAAAGGCAAAAAGCCTCTGAACTTGACATGCTTGGCAACTAATGAGCACATTAACCTTTCCCCAGGCAGATTTTGACCATGGACAAATGACAACACCTTTGGATTTTAGTGTCCTCATATGGACTGGACCAGCTCTGAAATTTTATTATTTTAGTTTGGGCATATATGTGATGATACTTTTGAAGGTTCAAGTATTCAAAGGAATTTTTTTTAAAGTATTTGTAAAAACATAGAAAAAGGAAAGAAAAAAAGCAAATTTTGCATTCATATTGGGAGAAATTATGATGGTTACTAAATGTAAAATTATTTTCTGAATGTGTATTTTTAACTTAATGTTCTTTTTTATACAGTATAATAAAGTCAAAAATATTAATATACAATTCTATTTTGTAAGAATTATTTTCTCCTTGGCATGCAGACCTTCAATTAGAACTTCATATGATGATAAAATGCATAGCTCTGGGAAATGAGTCTGAATTTTCATTTGTTGTATTTATTTTTCTTCCTTTAACAGATCAGCAGCCTTATGGTGTAGTGGCAATAAGTTCAAGTCTTGCCAGGTTCCACATTTCTGGAAAAAGAAACTTCTGGTATGGGCCTAGGGAAGGATTATAGTATTCAGTCACCAGAGAAGCATTTTAGCTAAACATAGAACATCTCATTACCAGAAGGTTGGACATCAAGTAACAGATTGTTTTGGATGCCAGGGGCTCATAAAGTTCTAACTCCCAAGGTATGGAAGGGTTGGTGTCTGTATTAGTGAAGGAAATACTGGCACTTAAGGAATCATAGATCTTTTGAAATCTTTTTTCTTGTTCATTCTTTATTGCTTAACAATTCCCTATCATGTGGTCAACTTAAAACGTGTTCTATCCTTTACTAAGCATTTACTATGGGCTAGATATTGTGCTGATTGCTTGGGATGCAAAGCAAAGCAAAAACAAAAACAAAACAATTGCTTCCCTTAAGAAACTTACATTTTAAAGAAGACAATATACAAGCAAATATGTGCATGCAAAAAATATAGAAGGTAAGCTCAGAGAGAAGGCAAAGCCATTGAGAAAAAATAGGAAAGGATTCTTGCTGAACATAGGATTTGAACTAAGACTTGAATAAATCCAGGAGGGAGATGATACAGGGAATTCCAGGTGTGGGGACTGCTAGTATAAAGGCTCAGAGTTGGAAGATGGAATTCTGAACAAGGAACAAGAAGGAACAATAATGCCACTGGATTTTAGAGTATGCAGAAGGGAGTAAAATGGAAGAGTAGAGGAATGGGAAAATGCTATGTTATGAAGAATTTTAAGAGCTGGACAAGAGATTTTATATTTGTTCCTGGAGGTAATAGAGTTTATTGAATAGGGGGATGATATGATCAGATGTGTACTTTAGGAAGGTTATTTTAGCAACTAAGTGGTAGATGGAGTAGTGAACTACTTGAAGCAGAGAGGCCAGTGAGAAGGCTCTCATAATAGTACAGGTGAGAGTAAGGGATATGTATAAGAACTGTTATAATGGCAGGATCAAAAGGATCTGGCAACAGATTGTATGGAAATGTGGGGAGAGGGCAGATAAATGGTACTGAAGAAACAATGTCCCAAGCTTGGATTTAAAATCTAGGTGACTAAAAGGATGGCAATACCTTTGAAGAGTAATAAAAATTTTCAGAAGAAAAGATACTTTGGTGAGAGAGATGGATTCAGTTTTGGATATGTTTAAAGATATCTATAGGCTATTCCATTTAAGATATCAAATGGGCAAGCAGAATTTCTGGACTAGAGTGAGGAGACTTTGATTAAGTCTTATAAGTACATTACAGAATAATCAACACAGAAATTATGACCAGATCAAAAATTTTTCTATTTTACTAATTATTTCTACTATTGGAGGCCATAAATTCTGTCATTTCTTCTTTTTTTTCTTCTTTCAAGATTTGAATTTGAAGACATTATCAAGTGAGATTGTATGGAAGGAAAAGAAAAGATGAGTCAAGACAGAGTCTTTGGGATTAATATGAGTGACATAGATAGAGATTCCACAAAGGGGACTGAAAAGGAATGGTCAGATTCTTAGAAGGAAAACTAGAAGTGTAACAAAAGACTCCTCTAGAAATGGGAGAGTCTCAGAAGAAGAGGACGATTGAGAGTCTTAAAAGCAACAGAGCAACCAAAGATAATGAGGATTGAAAGACCATTAGATTTGGTAATTAAAAAATAATAATTTGTAATTTTGGAGTGAGTAGTTTCAATTAAAGGACATGCTTATAAGCCAGATTCTAGAGAGAAGCTTCTAAGCAAATTCTATTTTATTGCCTTTTTGATCCGATTCTGCTCCTCCTTTTTCTATTTTGCCTCATTCTTCAAAGTATGAAGTCCTCTTGGAGGTATTGAGTAGTGTGACTATATTATAGACGTTACTCCCTCTAATCATTTAGTCCAAGTCTATCCTTTGCCCTCCCTATAATAATTTTCTTTAGCATTTATTATAAAATGTGCTCTCAAAATTTATGCCCCCCCAACTTTCTGGATGCCATTTTCCCCTAAGTGCTCTAATTGCCCTTCTGGGACAGAATATAGTCCATGGAGGCACAGTCAACTATTAGAATGTCAGATTTCTTCAGATTATACCCATTATGCGATCTAAACCTCCCATTACAGATTATATCTCTTCCACATGGGTATGTTCTTCATTGGGATCCCCTCCCACTACTAAATCAAAAATTTCTTTATCTTTGTTTTAATCTTTCCCTTGCCACTTCACACATCCTCCTGCAACCACTCTTCTTACTGAGAAACTATAGGATTTATTTTCCCTTCATTGTTTTCACTGAATTGAAACATTCTTCTTTGACTTCTTCTCCACTCCCATTTACTGCCTCTCTCAGTGCCCCTCTCATTCCTCTGTTTAATTCCAGAGGTTGAACATTCTGAAGGTTATTAGTCCATCATATTGAAAGCTTATTTACCCACAGTAATTTATCCTTTTTATTTAAGTTTTGCTTTCACTCAGATACCCTTATATGTTGGTTTTTTTTAGAAAGAAAGCTTTTTTCGGGCATTCAGTTGGTATTTCGTGTTTAAAAATCGCTGTGCTTTCCTCTTTCTAATTATTTTCAATAGCCTCCTCAGAGGGAATGGTATTTTGTCACTCATTCTTCCTGTGATAGTTATATTTATTCATATTTTTCTGTTGTTTGAAGTGTTTTCACATTGCATGAGCTGCCCTATCTGGTGTTTTCATATATCTCTCATGTCTCTCTTTTGTTATTGATCACCCATGATTTTAACTGAGGATTAGTTAAGTAGAAAATATTGTCTTCTGCTGTGCTTCTATCATAAAATGGTGGAGTGAAAATAGAGGCAGGATGTACTGACAGAGACAGAAGCAGTAACAAGCAAATGAGTAAGTCCTGTAGCAAAAACTAATCGATTGGATTGTCTGCTCTGTCAGAAAGGGAGAATTTGTCATAGAGGTGCTGAGAGATCAAGTTAGGAACTAAAATTCTCAGCTGTTAATGGCAAGGCTCAGTAGGCTTCCTGGGGCATTAATCTATGGAAACAACATTATTTTTCCTTTGGCATATAATTCATCTTGAGAGTCTTCAAGAATCTATAAGGACTAGAGAAAATATCTAGTGCTCTGCTGATGCCTGGTATATCACATTTGAGTGAATATTTTGATGATAATAGATAATAAGGTAAGTCATTCTATTTTTTGCTCAAAAGATAGTCAAAAGTATTTCCTGTTGCTGTTACAAAGTATTAAAAAAGTTCATCCTCTGGCCTCCTTTGGAGATAAAAACAAAAACAAGAACAACAAAGGTTGAAAAGCCAAATGGGGGTAGTAGAAAGAACATTATAATTAGGGTAATGACTGAGTTTTACTTTATGTTCTTCCCCTTATTAACTGTGTAACTCTTTTAAAATCATTTCACCTCCCCGAGTCTCAGTTTTCTCATCTGTAAAACGAGTGAAGTGTAATTGACTTCGTGTATAGTTTCAGGATTTAAATCCTATGATCATATAATGGTTTCATACTGGTTTGCTCTATATAGAATGTTTAATTAGGTATTTAGACTAGTAATCATTGAATCAATAATTATTTATTCAGTCCCTGCTATGGAACAAAAACTAAGCCAGGATTGGGAGCTACAAATACAAAAAGATGAAATGGTTTCTGCCCTCAAGGAGCTTACATTCTATCAGTGGAGACAATCTGTGCATATAGAATAAGTGAATACAAAATGTATATGAAATAAATATAGAGTGATTTGGAAGTGGAACACTATCAATTCAAGGGATCAGAAATAGCTTCACTTAGGATGTGGCACTCGAGCTAAGCTTTGTACAAAGCTAGATGTTCTTAGAGGTGGAGATGCGGAGGGAATGCATTCCGGCAATGGGGACAACTTGTGCAAAAGGAAAGAGATGAAAGATAGAATGTCCAGAGAGGGGGAAAAGCAAGAAAGCCAGTTTAACTGGACTGTAGAGTGTGTGAACAGGAGTGATAAATTGATAAGAATGAAAAGGTAGATTGGAGCCAGTCTGTGAAGGACTTTAAATGGAAAACAGAAGTGTTTTCATTTGATCATTGAGGTAAAAGAGAGCCACAAGAGTTTATTGAGCACAGGAGTAACATAAAGTCTGCGCTTCAAAAAAAAATCACTGGCAATTCTGTGGATGATAGCTTAGAGAAGGAGAAATGTGAGACAGGCAGATCAAATAAGAGATTATCATACTAGGTCTGGGGATAGGCGGGCAGGGGGCTAAATGAGAGAAAGGGAAAGACATGAGAGATGTGTTGGAAGTAAAATACACAAGAACTAATTAGGATGAGAGAGAGTGGGAAGTTGAAGATGATTTTGAGACTTTGAATGATAAAGTTTGGCAAAAATTTGAATTACTTATATCTAGGGGTAGCTATGTGGTTCAGTGGATAGAGAATCCGACCTGGAGACAGGAAGGTCCTGGGTTCAAATTTGGGCTCAGACATTGTCTACCTCTGTGATCTTGGGCAAGTCACTTACCTTCTGCTGCCTGCTACTTATTGCTCTTCTGCCTTAGAACCGATACAACATAATGATTCTAAGATTGAAGGTAAGGACCTTAGGAAAAAAAATGTAATTAAGTCTGAGAAGGAAGAAAAACTCATACAGGGTGGGGATAACAGGCTGGGGGAAAACTAAGAAGTGGAATGATGAAAGGGCACAGTGAGAATACAGACTAGCCTAGGCGGAGATGGTCAAACACTAGGAATTTCACAATTCTTCATCAAGGAAATAAAAGACATAGACGATGGTGAGATCAGGGTGTGAACTTCCCTGGCTCTGCCTGGTTGAGATGGAATGAAGGATTACATCATTGGGAGTTGAAATTAAAGAACTGAGAAACCAGTGCATTTGAAAGAACATGAAAATGTACCTCGAAACCCTCTGCGTTAAGGTTAGGGCTGAGGTAAATGGATAAAACTATGATACACTTGTAGAAATCCTTGCGAAATGAGAAAGAATGAAGGAGCCATTAGTGTGCAACTCCACCCAGGTCCTAATTGGGTAATATATTTTAGTAGAGCGAACTTAAGACAAGGAGAGCTTACTTAGTGATGGCAGCAGATGATCTCAAAATAGCAATGGAGAACAAGGTATATGCCCCATGCACATACACTTACATTTCTATATACTTACACACACATGCCTTTATTATTTGTGTGTACCAAGGGCCATGAGAGAAAGTGCAATCAAGCCTGGAAAGGATGACCAGGGATGCTGTATCTTAGAAGGAAGGATCAGAGGGAGGAAAAGTTCTAAGATTAGTCAAGTTTGTTAATTAAAGAATGGGGGGAAAGTATAAACAAATTTATGTTCATCATTTAATATTTGTAAAATCAGTTTGATGGATATCCAGCATCTTCAGATCTGGGGCTTGGAAAGGAAGTTCCAGAGATTTGTGAATTTTTACTCGCTATAATATTTCAATTCTTGGAGAGGTTCTAGTAAGGTTTGCCTGGTATTCCTATATTTCTCAAATGGGTCAACAGAAATCTGAATTATTTCAAAACCAAACAATGTTCCATTTGTCAGAGAGGAAAATGACCCCTTGTAAGACTTGAGAATAATAATGGGGAAGATGAAAATTCCTCTCTACTGATGTGATAATAAAATAAAGTTCTTGAATTATCCTCTTCCCAAGGACAATTGGAAGACTAACATTCTGATAAGCATTAAAGGATCTCTAGGAATGAAGATGCTTCCTTAAGAGTCAAGATATATGTATTTTACATATAATAATTTGTATATCTCTCTATATGTGTTTATGTATATATATCTTCAAGTATATATATATACATTGTTTATTCATAACATCTATACAAGTATCCACACACACATATATACAGATGCATACCTTAAATATATAACCATGTACACACATATGTGTACATATAAAACATCCATGCCCATGTTTACATCTGTATATGTATATACATTTCACATGCTTGAGGTCTGTTTGTTCAATTATTTCCTTCTGAATAAGATATCTAACATGATGAATCTCTCAAATGGAAATATATTTAAACAGAATCACAACTAACTGGATTAGCTAAAAAACATCACATAATATATCCTAGGTCGTATTCTAGAATAAATTTGTTTCATTTCATGTGATCTGCTCTTAAAATGCCTGCTTATATTATTACTTGCAAGGCTGCTAGATTTTGATTACCTGTCCAAAATGAGACTATAACAAGGGAGATGAATGACGTTTTTCAAATATAATCTATATATCCCTACTGTCAAATACTCCTAATTTGCTGTTCAACCTCTATGAAATCAGGATGCAGCCTGACCCCCTGGGGTGTCTGTGGATGAAGACAGATCTAATCGTTTACCATCAGAGTAGCAAACAGGAGACTCCAAAAAAAGCTGACTTTAATTAAAAACTTTATTTTTCCATACAATTCACAGTTTATACATGGCAAGAGTTGTATCTTACCATATGGACTTTCAGAACACAGTTACTGAGGAAATGGGTGTAGCTTTCTTTCTAAAAGAGCCTGGCCTCCTAAAATTTTGTGTTAGATTTCCTAAATTTAAAACAGTACCCTCAGCAAGTTAATAGGATATTTACACTTCTAGCTTAAATCTTTATTTTTGAAAAACAGGCATTTGTAACATCAATATTTTTTTAAAGACAGCCTCATTGGGCACAATCCAATACATAATTTATCCCAATTTTATTTTAGGCAATCATGTTGTTTCAATTTATTTTTATCTACAATAGGCTTAGATATGAAAATAAAGGAAAAATTAGTAATCTACTGGGTACCTTTGTAGCATTTCTTCTGAATCTTAGAAACATCCACAAATCTAGAAGATACAAAATTAACTAAAAAAGGTTTTAATTCTGAATATCAGCCTTTCCTATCTAAAAAGAGCTATCAGTATTTAAATTGTGCTATAACAGCTTTCTCTCTCTTATGGCAAGGGTGAATTATGCCTACAATCTACATTTTCAATGTGCAAAGTCACAGTGATACCAGTTTCAGCTTCTGCTCTCCTTTCAGTCTTAGCTCCAGAGGAAGCAACCACTGGAGAATAAATGATTGTGCCCCCCTGGAACAGCAGTATCATTGTCTTGTGTCCAGGGGCAGGGGTGGGGCCATGAGATTACAACCCTTTCAAAAATCAAAGAAAAAAATTCTAGTGGTAAGCTGTTTATTAGCAAATGCTCCAAAAACATTTTTTTTACCATTTTTTTTGCTATGATTGTTAAGCAAAGCCAATGAATTTAAGTCAACTTAAATAAAGCATTGAGTTGCTTTCATCTATCAGATAATTTATTACATGTGGATTCTCTCCCTTTTTTGGTACACTCGACGAAAAACGAGATCACTTCTGAAAACTACCATAAAAATGAGACCTGCCATGGAGCTCGACGATTCTGAATTACAATTAAACAGGATTATTTTTTGGTAGGACCTGAAGAAGAGAATTATCTTAGGGGACATTTTTTCCCAACTCTGGTAAATGTAGTGCCTTTAAAATTAGGGTTTCTGAGCTTTGTTCCAATGTCCATCTAGTTTGTTCATCGTCCATTCCTTTGTCAGGTATCCTTGCTTCAATTACTTTTGTACACTGTTTCCAGGAATGTAGAGTATCCATGCACGAAGCACTGGGGGCAAGAGGAGTAGGTAGCAGGTGAGGGAAGAGGGTCATGGGACAGAAAAATCATACAACAGCTAGAGAGGTTCTGTTTCTTCATAAGATAAGGCACTGACAGAAATTTCTTAGGTAAAAGGCTGCATAAGAATTTCTTGCCATTTACAAAAAAAATGTTGTCATCCATAAATGGTCCATGTCTAGGCTCAGTTAGGTAGACCCTGAAAAGTTAAGGACTTATCCCTCAAAGCTACATAATTAGAATAAACAATTATAATTCATTCTTAGGCCTTATGGCACATTAGGAAAAAATAAGGAAAAGAAAAATAAAACAGTCTGGGCACAGAAAGGCATTAGACATTGCTTGTTCCACTTCCTATCAAAGATAGTAGTGCTATTCAACAAGCATCTCCAAAAATATAGTGCTGGCTCAGAATCCCAATTTATCTTGATGGTAGATGACTATGATGGGTATTTGTGGGTTTTTTTTTTCTTTTGAGCTCATGCACACTTTAAAAATGCTAACAGCATCAGTTATAAAGAGCATACCAAAGTCCTCTGCCATTGTGAAGACCAAGGCTTTTTGAAGAACCAGTATTCCAACCATGGATTACTTAATGTTCTCAATGACAGCAATCTCTTCTCCTGGGCAATGAGGCGTTAAACCATTCAGATAAATACTCTCAGTTTTCATGAGAGGAGGCAGGATGTCCTTCTCACTGGTCAAATGGTTAACTGACAGGGTTCTCTTGCATGGGGTCAGTTCTTGATTGTGGTTCACTGCCAGTTCTGCAGAGAGCTTCCTTTTAATGGAGGTGGCTCTCTGAAACTTGTCGTAAATCTCTACACTCAGGCGCCTTCTGGTCTCCTTGAACTCAGCTGTGACATTGGCTGTCCATTCTGCAGCATGTGCTCGGAACTCCCCCACCTGACACAAAGACACAAACATGGGAAAGTAGTTTAGACACTAGAAGTGCTTTATTTAAAAAAGAGTTTATAACGTAGTGCTGTGGGATTAGAACCAATATTTATCTGGTTGTCTAATAATGTTGCTCAGTCTTTTATTGTATACTCTATTTCAATTTATGTAGCAAACCTTTTTACTAAAAAAGAGTTGATACATTTGTTCCATGGAAACCAAATCATATTTTCTGGATACTAGAGGAACCTGCAAAGGAAACTTATGGTGACAAGAAAAATGAAAAAAAAAAGCACCTCTTGATTTATATTTAAATGACAACTTTCAAATTTTGCATCCATATGTACAATTGGTTCCTGAATTATGTCATTGCTACCTTTGCAACATCTTTCACATCTGGCCATTTTCTTACTCCAAATCCAGCCTTTTCCCACTCTGTCATCTTCTTTTTCCATTTTTTTCTTTAATTTCTTTTTTTAAGAAAAATTTCTCTTTATTTTATTCCAATAACAAATTTACATATAAGATTTCCAAAGTTCCATGATTCGTATTGTCTCTCTCCCCCTTTCACTCCCCACTCTTGGACTTGACAAGCAATTCCACTGGGTCATACATGTATTATCACTCACTAATTTTTGTAAGAGAATAATCTTATAAAACCAAAATCCTTTTTTTTCCCTTAAAGGTCAAATGGTAAATTACTTCTTAACTTATTTCATCTTAGACAGGTAAAGTTTTAGTGAAACTAAATATTAAATCACTATCTTATTGATCAAAAATCTATGAAGTTATAAAATAACATAACCCTTGAATTGTTAGCTGTAATGATCTAAAATCAAAGATGATGTTTCTATGCTAGCATCAGTTTCATTTTAAAAATGTAGAAGTATGTTTGAAGGTGTCTAAGTGTAAAGCAATTATGCCTTGAAATAAATTACTTAAAAAACTTTAATATAGTTGAATAGTTAATACAGTTTCATGGCACAGACTGATAAATTCAACATAAAATTAACTTAATCTATATAAACACATGGAGAGCTAGGTGGCACAGAGAATAGAGCCCCAGCCTGGAATCAGGAAGATTCATCAAGTTCAAATCTAGTCTTAAACACTTAACTCTGCCTCAGTTTACTCATCTGTAAAAAGACCTAGAAAAAAGAAATGGCAAACCATTCTAATATATTGACAAGAAAACGCCAGAGTCACAGAGTTGGACACAACTTAAAAATGACTGAACCAAACTGAAATAAAGCCACGTATATGCAAATACAGAATTGTTAAGCCAAACACATTTCCATCTCATCTCAATGAATCCCCTTCCCAGATTAAAAGATTCACTATACAGAAGGAACATGAACAGGTACTGCTTCCAGAATTCATAAACACATAAATATGCAAAAGGTACTTTATTATGTGATAGATATTATTTCTATAGTCCAATTTTCTCAGTAAGAGAAGAGAGATTGAAAAGAACACAAAAAAGAGAAAAAGGATCTAAAATTTTCCCTTCAAATATATAAACCATTTAAACTCTAAATCTCAGCTGTAACATCAGGTTCTTACCTTACAAAAAAATAATTCTGTTGGTGATATCATGCTGATAAGACATGCTGTGTTCTCTGAGGATGCTGTTGTCAAGGCTGGTTGGCCTAAAATTAGATCTGTTTTACCAGGGTTGTTTTAGTTACCATCCTTCTTGGCCTGCCAAACTATTCCATTCTCTTGAATAAGTTAGCTCTTGAACCCTCATATTTTTTCTCCTTTTTTTAAAGTTCCCCTAGTTCTATTTTAGCCATAGGATTTCTACTGTCTTTCTAGCTTATCCTTCATTCCCAGTTCATGAGTCTCAGATCTTTCCTAACAAATGGTCAGCAGTTTATTAGTCCTAAACTGACAGCTGATTGTGGATGTTTATTTTTCCCGTGGTAGGTTGTTTTTTTTTTAATAATAATATAACACAAACTTCCTCCCTGTTGTAGTTTGTAACTTTGATGAGTACTTGGAGTTGAGCAGGGGACACAGAACTCCAATCAAACTCTGTGGATTCTAAGCACACTTGACCTTCTCTGTGACAGCACTTGCAACTCGCAACTCGTGAAAAAGCATAACTCTCAGGCTGAACAAATAACCAAAGGGCACACACAAAGAATTTCTGGAGATCAAAAGGCTCTCATGAGTGAATGGTTAATTCCAGTTTAGGAGTAGGAAAAATGAAAGAAAGTCAAATACCTAATTATTTGGGATCAATGACTAATTTCTGATCATGGTTTATTCTTAATCTCTGTAGAAATCATCTTTTGTTTTCTCCAAGAATTTTTTTTCTTATTTTAGTGGAATTCATGTTTGTCTTTAGATTTTATTTGATAGCATAGAATTGGATTTTAATCTGAAATAGTAGGGTACACTGAGGTGTGTGGATGTTGAAATCCACCAAGAGATACCTCAGTCCCCTTTTAGTGCTGTAAGGCAGTTGGGCTTTACCGCACTGGGTCAGAACCCAACTCTGTCTTCCAAACAGTTATTGATATAAAAACTAACAGGTTTATCGACAAAACAAAAGGGAGGGAGGGAGGATTTAGGAATGAGGATGCCCTAATCACTAAGGTCTATCACTTCCCTCTTCCCTCTAAGTTCATCATGAGGTGAAGCCTTCTTGATCTTGATGCTCCCTTTCACTCCCTCCTTCTGGACAATATCCCCAAAGCCCTCTCTATTTTTCCTGACACTAGAAATCTTCCCTAGTTGGTTTATCAAGATGTGACAGGTTTCAAGATGAAAAAGGATGAACTCTAGATGTCTGAGTTCAACCCAGCTGGGTTGGGTCTGAGGTTGACCCCTCAGCCCTCACACCAACAGTTGACTAGATAACGATGACATTCTTTGTCAGGGTTGAGAATATGTAGGATCTTCTTCAGGTCTATTTCTTTTTGTGAGAAAAGGTACTACCAAAGGAAATCAAAAGGTTTCCCCTCTCTCACCAACAGGCTTGGAAAAACAGCTTAGCAGCGATCAGCTGCTTCCTCTCTCAGTTCCCCGACAGGAAGAGCCCAGTTGGTCATTCATTTCCCCTTCGAAATCTCTCCTCCCCCATTTCAGAATCTTTCTCTAGGGTTCCTAGCTTGTGGTCATGCTAGCCTCTACAAACCACCTTTTTAACTACACTTAAATTCATTTCTATTTCTGTAATTTCTACCATAACAAATCATTGCAAGGAGATGGGAAAAGAGGGTAATGGAGATGTCTATCAAGAGAAAGTGATTAGGAGCAGCTGGGTGGTTCAGTGGATAGAGTGCCAGGCCCAGAGATCAGAGGTCTTAGGGAAAAATCTAGCCTCAGACACTTCCTAGCTGTGGGACCCTGGGCAAGTCACTTAACTCTAATTGCCTATACCCCTCTTAGTATTGATTCTAAAACAGAATGTAAGGGGTTAAGAAAGAGAACGAGAGAAATTGACAAGAAAGTTGACTGGTAGACTACAGTGTGTGGGGGAGCATGAGGAGGAAAGATCCAAATATTCAGCCCAACCATACATCTTTTTTCTAGTCTTGCCCTATAGACCAAAAATTACCGGCCTCTTAATTCCTAACAAAGGTTAAGGAGCAGAGTACTTTGAGTACCTTATCAGTAGGAAGAAAAATGTATGCATAAATGTTTACCAATACATATATGCATATATTTATGTGTGTACATATGCACACTCATGTATATACACACAAATAGGAAAATAGAAATCAATATATGGCAAATGAGGTCATCTGAGTCAATGAAAGAGAAATGTAGTAAGAGTCCAATAACTACAGTCCTCTGTAATACTGACTCTGTCAGTAACTACTGGCAAGATGGTGGGCAAACCACTGACCTCTTTCAACCTTAGTTTCCATATCTATAAAATTGTAGGTGATCAGTAAGGTCTCTTTCAGCAATCACAGTCTTAAGTCAAGATTTCAATCATCAAATAACCCATTTTCCCTATTCCCTAAGGAAAAAATATAAAAAAATAAACAGGTGGTGTCTTTTATTCATTGCAGAAAATTTCATTCTTTGTCACAAGTAAGTGGCCTTTACTATCCCTGGAAAAAAAACATTTAAATATGAGTATATTTCATGAATATGCAAATAAATACTAATCAATTTATTAATGGGATCCATGAAATAATTCCACCTTTAGAGTCTATGTCACAAGTTTTGTGTAACTTATAGAGACCTTCTGATGATTCCAGAACCTGTGATGTTGGGCAAGAGTAAGGATAGATCCATTGTCCTGCATTCTATTTCTGAGTTATATTCTGAGTTATTGTAAGTCAATAGTGTACTTGTGTTACTGTGAATAACTTCTAAAAGTAGCCAATCAATAAACATTGATTAAAATTTTCTATGTACCAGACACTGTGAGAAGCAAAAGGGATACCAAGGACAAAAAATAAATAGTCCTTGCATTCAGGGAACTTGGTCTAATAGAGAGAACCTGTAAACAATGATATACAAACAAGATATATATTTTGGGAATGATCTCAGGAAAGGTACTAAGATTAGGTAGGACTAGGAGAGGCTTTTTGCAAAAGGTGGGATCTTAGCAGGTTCTTGAAGGAGGCCAGGAGGTAGAGATGAGGAAGGAGAGGATTTAAGATATTGAGGGTAGCAAGTGAAAATGAACAGAACCAGAAGAAAGAGTAGGATATGTGAGGACCAAATAGGAAGCCAAAAGACCAGAAAAATAAATTGTTATTGAATAGGACTACATCCATACTTTTTTCCCACCCTCACTTGTGCAAATGTACAGAATTGTTGTTATTAAAATTCCCACTATTGTTGTTCAGTCATTCAAACATGATTCTTTCTGACCTTGTGAACCATGTTACTGTTGAGGTTTTCTTGACAAAGAACCTGGAGTGATTTGCCACTTTCTTCTCCAATGGACTAATTCAAACAAAGGTTAAATGATTTGCCCAGAGTCAAAATACTAGTAAATATCTAAGGTTACATTTGAACTCAAATTTTCCTAGCTGCAGAACTCTACCTACTGAGCCACCTAGTTCTCTCCTCCCTATGTGCCTATCTATAATTTATAGCTATAAAAAGTTATCCAAGACTCAGTGGGGTTAAGGAAATCATCCTTGGTTATTCAGGAAATAAATGTCAGAAGAGAGATTTGAACTCAGGTCTTTCTTACTCCAGGTTCAACACTTTAATTCAAACTAATTCTCAAAGCCCAAGATATATAAAAATAAATTGTTTTTTATGATTGGAATTTTGGATTTCTAGTACTCTGTAGGCAAAGTGAGTGATATGGTGCATAAGGCACAGGAACAGGAGGATTTGGGTTCGAATATCTCCCCAGCTACTTTAAAGCTGTGTGTCCCTGGACAAGTCAATTAAAATTGATAAAATGACACTTCAAGAGTGGTAAAGATTAAATGAGATAATATGCTTAGATCCACTGCAAACCATTAAATGCTATATAAATGTTAGCTTATATGTGTACATTGGTACACAGTTTTACTATATTTGCTTACATAAATATACACATTTATATAATATTTGTGTTTTGAACTTTTAAACTGAATTTTTTTGCTTTAAATGTATTCTATTAAAATTTCCTAAATCAGATTATAATAATATTTCACCTATCAGGAACTCAACTGCCCAAAATTTCATCTGTCAAAACGATATTCAAGAATTAAGAAGAAAAAAAAGACAATTGAAGATAACAGAAATTTTCGTTGTCCATTTTGGTCTTTAATCATAGTACATAGTATTAAAATAAAAGTTACATTATGTTTACACTCAAGCTCATGCACTTGAATTAAAGGACAGTGTCCCAGCCTCTACTTAAAATCTATTTACTCTTACTTTACATTCAATATCAACAAGGTTCTTTTCCTAAGTTCCAAGTTGAAAAAAAAAACTTGAAATAATAAGAGAGGATAAAGGGACTGCAATAGGGAATCATAATTGTAATATTCTAAAGTCACTCATGAAAACAGAAAAAAATCTCAAAAAAGGTTAGCTATCTGGTACTACCTAGCATAAAGGCAAACAGGGCCTATATATTTCTTTTTTTAAGTTACATTATATTTTTTCAATTATTAATCATTTAGTTCTACATAGTTTAATAGTTCCTGAGATGCTCTTTTAAAAAAATAAAGAATATGAGATTTTAGAAAGATTTCAAAATAAAATTATTAAATCTCTTAAAATTAATACTAAAAGGTTAAACTCTTAGCTAATTAGATTACTCTTTCACTCCAGACTTACTTATTTCTTAGGATCATATCACTTTGCTCAGAATCCTTCAATGGCTCTCCATTGCTTCTTGGATAAAATGCATATTCTTTAGTTAGTCATTCATAGTGCTCTATGATTGGATCTCATGCCAAGATTCTATCAGTAGCTTTAAAAAGGATTTTATAGGAGAGCATGGCAGTTATCTTTACTTAATGACATGCACAAAATCACAGAATTTCCCAGCTGAAAGGGATCCCAGTTCATCTCTAGTCTAAACTGTACTTGAAAAAATAATCTCTTCTACAATATGTTCGACAAGTAGTTGTTCATCCAGTCTCTGTTCCTTATATACATCTACTAAAGGTTGATCCAGGACCTTTCCCATTCAGTTCCTTCCACTTTAGGATAACTATTTTTGAATGTTTTCTTTATTTTTAGCCTCAATTTATTTTATTATAGCTCCCATCCATTGTTTCTTACACAATTCATATGATGACTAGTCTGTCATTCTATTTAACTTTAAGAATGACTTGAGGAAAGAAGGTAAACATTTATTCCGGAGTCTTACAGTGCAGTTGGAGCTTAATATCATACCATCCCCATACTCTTGCTGGGTCTCAGTGGATATACTGGCCTTGTTGATTTGTTTCCATTTTTCTCTTGCACACATTTTCAGAGTGCTGCTTGGGTGGCAGAAGGAAATGACACAACAACAAAGTCATCAGTAAGGTACAGATTGGCTGGAGCCACCTGATATATTGATATCTTTCTCAGTCTCATCTCATCCAAAGTTCTGTACTGACTATGTCAAGCAATCCAACATTTCTTGAATCCTTTCTGTGTTTGTATTTCAGGAGTGGCATCACCAGCAGGCAGTAGTTTTTGAATAATGAAGTTTCTGAATGATCAAATATAACAGATGATCTTCATAAAGTCTTGAGTTTTTGAATGTTTCCCGTACTTAAGTACATCATCTAGGTCCTTAGTTGCATCCTCAAGCATAGCTGCATAAAAGAGATGAAGCCTTGTCTAGTGTGTTCCATTGATCTGCTTTTCTTTCTTTAAACTAGAATAAAATATTTTGGTTGCTTACACCTTTATAATAGATTTGAAGTAGGGAAGTCCTATAGACTCCTTTGTTCCTACCTTTTTTCCCCATTGCTTTTGTTGATAGCCCAGATGTTTTGTTCTTGCAAATGTATTCTATTTTGTCTTATTCAATAAAAGATAACTCTGGTATTAAATCGGTATGGCACTAAATATATAAAATAATTTTGGTATTGTATGAGTGTGGCCCAACTGTGAATACTTACTCTTCCTCCATTTATAGAAGTTGCTTTTTTATCTTTAAGGAGAGTTTTGTAATATCATCTCTAGAGATGAGACATAACATACTAGACTGAAGAGTAATCTATCCTCAAAGATAGAACCATCTAGACAAAACACACATGCTTCTTGTGTAACTGTAGGCAAGTCACTTAATCTCTTAGGGCTGTTGGTGTTACTGTGCATCTTTCATTTTTGGAGAGGACCAGTGATATGAGGTGATGTCTTGACTTGCTGGTGAATTGAATTTAAGTGAGCAGCATTGCACAAAGTAGAAAGCATCACTCTCTCTTCCTTAAAGAAGATCAATGGCTCTCAATCCACTGAGCTACCCAGCTGCCCCCCCCCCTTTTTTAAGTCAATGCCCAGTAGCAAGACAAAAATCAGGATGACTGGTGTCTTACTTACTTACTGGTGTCCTAGTTAAACTCAGTGAGATTATAAATTGCAGAGAAGAAATGGAACTACATTTTTAGTGGGAGTTTTCTCCTCAAGAGTTGTCTATACCACTGTAATCACAGGTCCAGTCCCTACCAAATGCATACAGGAATTAAGTTTGCTTTGGTGAATTGAATCCCAGATATTGTATGAATTTTGAAGTTATTAAAGACAGTGCTTTTATTTTACAGTATGAATAATTTTAATTGCTTATCTAGGTTATCATTAAATACAATTCTTTTGTGTGTTTATTTTGTATCATGAAAAATTATTGAAACTATTAAGTCTCAGTATCTTTCCATATTTCCTCAGGTTTTCAAAGTAAACTATCAAGTCATCAGCAAAAAAAGGGGCTAGTTCCCTCTTCTCTCTGACCATCTTTAAGCATTTAATTTCTTTCTTTTATCTTTTTTTGCTGTTCATATTTCTAGACCTCTGTTAAATTATATTAGGTAAAGTTTATATGTTTTACTTACTTCTATAATAGGAAGTGCTTTTAATGTTTCCCATTGCATATACTACTAGCTTTGGGTCTTTAACAAATACTTTTTTTCATCCTATTTAAGAAAAGATTCTTTTATTTCTATGCTTTGTTTAGCATAAACAAAATATTAGAGAGGTTTTTTTGCATCTATTGATATAATCATGTGGTTTGCAATGGATTTATATTTAACACGATTAATTATATTGTTTGAATTTAGTAATCCTGTGGATGATAAACTGCCATCATAAATTAGTAATTAAGTCAATATTTGATAAGAATTATTAGAACTCAAAGGAGTCTTGCAGAAACTAGGTTTATTATACCACATTCCACAATAAATTCAAAATGACTATTTGAACTGAATATTAAAGGTCATACTAAAAAAATAGAAGAGAACCAGATAAAGTATCTCTTTCATAACTATAGCTAAGAGATAAGTTGCTAACCAAATGAGGGTTAGAAATAATTACAAAATATAAAACAGATCATTTTATGGTCACATGAAGCTGGAAAGCTTTTGCATAAATTATGTTAATTGTTTAGAATAAGGGAGATATTGAACTAGGAAATTTTGCATCAAATTTCTTTTATAAAGGTCTGATATTCAAAATATACTACACACTCACACATTCAGAATCATACAGCTACCACCATTAGAGAGCTGTGAAATTCTCCAGTCTACTACATTCACCTTCTCTTCCCCTAACTGCAATTGCTTCAAGGATTCCACTGGTTATCATGGTACATGGGACATCATCATTGATTCATTACAAATTCTAACCAAGCAACTGCATCAGTAATTAGCTTTTTATTTTTTATTGATTATGTGATCTATCTCTAAAAGAATGTACCTAATGAAATGATTCCAAATATCATTTCTCTAAAAATAATATTCAATTCTCATCTATTCATATTGTTTCATTTTTAAGTTAAACTCTTCCCTGAGTATGGCACATATTTGGGATTTACATAAATATGTAACAGGTTCTCTGCAAAAAATATGCACAACATATCTTTAAGCATAGTCTGCATCAACATATTCCCTGTCCCTTAAAAAAGCAGCAACCTTCTTTCTTAGAATTGATACAAATACAGGCTCCATGGCAGAAGAGTGGTAAGATATAGGCAATTGGCATTAATTGACTTGCTTAGAGTCACACAACTAGGAAGTGCCTGAGCCCAGATTTGAACCCAGTTTTTTTCAACCCCAGACCTGACACTCTATCCATTGAACCACCTAGCTCCCCCTTCTCTATCACTTTCTTAAAGTGATAAGCCATCAAAAATTTTTTAATTAATTCCTGATTTGTAGAGTGTGCCAGTTTCTGATGTATAAATGAATATGCAGAAAAGTTAATGATTGACTCTTAGACACTGCTGCATATACTCATTTTTACAATAAAAATATTAAATTTATTTTGATTTTGAACTTTCCTTAGTTTCCTGGAGATACAGAAGGATATGCTGAAGGGTTTACAAGATCAAAACAAGAAGTTGCTGTTTTATAGGACCTTCCAATGGTAGAAAGTTAATTTAGTACTTTCTGGTGTGTTGAATTTTTTTAAAAGGTTAATAAAGAGATGATGATGATAAAGATAATGTTGTATGTTGAAAATGTATCACATAAAAGTATCAAAGCCCACGCCAGCTTTTTTTATTGACTCAGTTCCAAAGGAATAGCAAAACTAGACCTGATGGCCTGATCACATATTTTCTAACAGGGTAGAAAGAAGAAATTTAATTATCTACGCAGGTATTTAAAGAAATATCAAGAGTCCTGAGAAATTTCTACAATATGTCAGTTACCACTATAATAGACACCTGCATTTAATCAACTGAGTGTTTACCCTGTTTATAGGTATTATGATAAGTACGCCAGGATACAAAATAGTTTTCAGCTGGTCCTTGGCCACAAGGAAGTCAGAGTCTAGTTTAAGGAGAAAAATGTGTACATGAAATAATTAAGTAAAAATGCAAGCAAATGATATTGATATTCAAAAAAGGAAAGATATCTGTGGGTCATGGAATTCAGAAAGGAGGTACTACTTGAAAGGTGAATAGATGTTGGGTAGGAAATGAGGTCAGGAAAAAATTTCAAGGCTAGGAAAATATAAATAAAGGGATGATTGATGTTTATTCAGTGAACAGCAAGTAAACTAGTTTGGCTGGAGAAGAGTTTATTTGGGCAATAGTGAGAAGCAAAGTTGAAAAAGTAGGTTGGGGTGAGAGTATGAAGTACCTTATATAAAGAATGAGAAATATGCATCTCATCCTGCCAGTTGTGGGGAACTTTTAATAAGTCATTCATAAAAAAGGACAATTTCAGGAAAATTAATTTACTGTGAGGGGTAATCAGAATGATGAAAATATGATTATGATTAAGGTACTGTTATAGTAATCTAGATATGAAGCAACAAGAGTTTGAACTCAGATGATTGCAGTAGGAATGGAAAGAAATAAATGAATACAAGGTATTACTATAGAAGCATCAATGGTATTTGGTAATTAATTGTATAAAGGTGCTAAGAAAGTTTTCAAATCTGAATAACTACTTGAAAAATTATGCCAAAGTCAGAAACATGAAAACAAGGAGAGAAATATATTTTATAGGAAGATGACAAATTATATTTTTGATATGGTGAATAAGGAAAAGTCTTCTATCAACTGACCTATGTCCAAAAGTAAAAGGAGGTACTTTAGAAGATAATGGGTTTTCCCATATTTTAATCCCAGTCTTTATGACTACATGTCACATATTTTTTAGAAGAGATTCTTATTCTAGTATTTTTTAGATAAAATAATCTCTGAAATTCCTTCTCTAAAGGTAATCTATCAACTTTATTGCTCAGTGGGAAGAAAAACTATCTTCTATCGCTTTGGTATTTGCTTCTTCCTTTTTAACCCATTTCCCCTTCTTTCATTTCCTGTGTGCATATTTTTTCAAATATTGAGCAAGTAATTTGAAGTCAAAGATAACAACCTTGGGGTCATCTAGAAGGCTCAGTGGATTGAAAGCCAAGCCTAGAGGAGGGAAGTCCTTGGTTTACATTTGGCCTTAGACATTTCCTTGCTATGTAACCCTGGGCAAGGCAATTCAATTAATACATTGCTTAGCCCTTATCATTCTTTTGCCTTGGAAATAATCCACAGTTTTGATTTTAGGATGGAAGCTAAGAAAGTTTTAATTGCTTTGGGACAGAATGACAATGGCATAAAAAACCAGCTCTAGATATAGGAAGGTCTGGGTTCATACATATTTTTCCTTGTAAACATCAGTTAGATATAAGCTCTCAATGTATCCAGACAACTCTCTAACCAGAGTTACAGAACAGTGTGTGCGTGTGTGTGTGTGTGTGTGTGTGTGTGTGTGTGTGTGTGTATGTAGGTTTACATTCACCAGGTTTCACCTTATTTATATATATATATATATATATATGTGTGTGTGTGTGTGTGTGTGCGTGCGTGTGTGTGTGTGTGTGTGTGTGTGTGTATGTAGGTTTACATTCACCAGGTTTCACCTTATTTATATATGTGTGTGTGTGTGTGTGTGTGTGTGTGTGTGTGTGTATGCAGAGTACATCATGCAAAATGCTAGGCAAGGTGAATTAAAAGTCAGAATTTGGAGTGATGGGAGAAATTCCAATAATTTCTTATATGCAGATGATAGCACTCTGACAGGAGAAAGTGAAGAAAAATTAAGAAGCTCCTTGCTGAGGGTAAAAGAAAAGAGGGGGAAAGCTGGTTTGAAGCTTAACATAAAAAACAAACAAACAACTAAGATCTTGGCAATTGGTTGCATCACTTATTATATGGAAGGAGAATAAATGGAAATGGTTTCAGATTTAATATTCTTGGGCTTAAAGATCATAAATGATGACTATGGCCATGAAATGAAAATACACTCCTTAGAAGGAAAGTTATGCCAAATCCGGACAGCCTATTTAAAATCAGAGCTATCATATTGCTGGCAAAGGACAATATGGTTAAAGCCAGGGTCTTTCCAATAGCAATATATAGCCACGAGTGTTGGAAAATAGGAAAAACTAAAGACTACAGAATCAATGTTTTCAAATTATGTTGATGAGGAATTCTTCTGAGAGTCCCTTAGACAGGAAAAAATGATCAAATTAGTCAATATTTAAAAAATTAATTCAGACTATTATTCATGGAAGGTTGAATACCAAAGCTGAGGCTTCAATACATTGGCTACATGATGAGAAGACAGGACTCATTGGAAAAGACCTTGATATTGGGAAAGATTGTAAGCAGAAGTGAAAAGGAGATGGAAGATGATGAGATGGATGTGGCATGGAAATAAAGAATATTAGCTTGGATGCACTCCAAGAGATAGTGGAATGTAGAAGGACCTGGCATGCTATAGTTAATAGTTACAAAGAGTCAGGCATACCTGAATGACTGAACAATCACCAAAATTTAGAAGAAAGAGTTTCCTCACTGGTAGCTCCCTAAATTTATGGAATTGTATGTCTGGACCAAAAATAAAGCAAAATAAAAACAAAATTTAAATGCTGAACTTAACCTTAACATTGACTTTTCCTCCGTTCATTAAAATGGAAAGAATGATGGATTTTATTCCAGCCTCACACAGAGCAATGTTGATTTCCTATCTCCTAAATTAGTTGAGCCCATTTGGGCATTTCAGTGCAATTTCAATTTCCTGGCAGAGGAAAAGAAATGAAAGAAGTAGAATTTTACTAATATGCCCATTACCAAAGGTGAAGATGAACAACCCCTAAGAACAACCCCTAACCTCTGTGGTTAGGATACATTATATTTGCCAGAGCTCAAAATTCATCTGTTTGTTGTCCTCCCCAAAGTATTTCCCATGGATGTGAAAAGACAATAGAAGAGATATTTTCCAGGAAAGAATTCTGTGATTTTTTTCCTTTCTTGCGATTATCACTTTATGATTAAGGAAGCAGTGATTTTCTCATCACTATAACCAATGAGAGGCCCTTTTCTCCCTCCTGACATTATTCCTCTTCTTTCTTATTTCTAGTTCCTATTATGAATATTCCTTGCTCTGCCTTTAGGCAGGTCACATCTGTATGCTGGTACCATCTTTGAAACATCACTGCCTCCTTCCATCAAACCAGAGTTAGATGAAGTATCTTTAAATGAAACTTCCCTAAGGTGTTCTGATAATCCTGACAACTAACAGTCTAAAAACTGTGAGATATTTTATTCCTATAAGTGCTTAAATAATTGTAATCTTATGATAATTTATTTACCTTCAGCAATCAAAATTATTCTCATATGAAGTAAAGTCTTTCTACATAAAAGATGCTTTCAAAAGAAGATGAAGCAAAACATATGGTATTTCATGATATCCAATGAGGAATTTTTCTATAACAGGAATAACATTGAAGGAGATTTCTTCTCCACTAACAGATATTTTATATTCTGCTATTTGAAAGTAAATTAAAATTTATCCTTTTTGGTTCTTGACTATTTTTATTCCTGCCAAGATACTTAATCATTAAATAGTAACTACCTAGACTTCAGGTATTCCTCCACTTAAATTTGTAATGTAATTTGGATCCTGCTTTGCATGCCAATTCTACAGGATGCCTAGTCTATAATTTCTAGCAATTACCATTAATTCATTTTCTGAAGTATTGACATCTCATTTTATCCCTGAACTCTACTGTTCATTTACTTTAAAAGAAAAATTCAAATAATTCTTTCCACAATGTAGTTGTTTAATTAAACTGAAAAGGGTTACTTGTCATATTATCTCTGTGAACAGTACTTAATGTTTTTCCATTTTTTCTTGAGCAAGGTTATGTAATATTCATAAGACCTCTTCAACCTAAACTACCTTATATGGTTAGTTTGCACCCTTTTATAGTACACTGATTAACATTTTTGTGTGAAAACTAAGTATAATTTTAATAACAATAATAATATCATGAACTTACATGGTATCTTGTTAAAATGTCAAAGTATTGCATTTATTATCATTATTATACTTAGTAGTAAGATTGGGACTTTCTCATTAGAGAATTGGGCTTTTGCATAATGGTTGATGGGAAATCATGAAATTTTATTCTTCTAGGTTAAGGAGAATATGAGTGACTAAGCAGATGTCACTAGAAACAGATTTTTATACTATTTTTATATTTTTATACTATGTATTTATACTGTACTATCATAGGCTTATATATTATATATTATATACTAAAAGTAGTTTACTATAAACAGAGTTTATAAAATCTCCATTCATATCATTATATACAAAGTTATAGTTTACATATAAATATATATTATTTGTAAATAGTTTATAAATTTTATTTTGGGGCTCTTCTAATACATTTGTATACTCATATAAATATACCTATAATATCTGATATCTATCTATCTACTCCTAAATGACTTAGGAAGAATTCTTAATCAAACAAGAGAAAATAAAAAGATAAATAATTTTGATTTCTTAAAATTAGGATGAATTTACAAAAATTAAAGCAATCAAATTAGAATGAGAAAAGAAGCTGACGGGAGAAAATCTCTGCATTAAATATATCTAATAAAATCTAACTTCTAAGATATGTAAGAATGATATACAACTAAAACCATTACCCAAGAGATACATGGTGAAAGGCTATGAATAAAGTCTTCTACTAAGTTGTCAAAAATATGAAATTTTTTTTCAACTCATTAAAATAAAATACATATAAAATAGTTCTCTGGGTATACTTCATGTTAGTAAAAAAATACAGTGGCAGTGAATGCTGGAGGAGATACAGGTAAATGGGATCATTAATACACTCTTGGTTTTTAGTGTGAATTGCTCCAGCTATTTTGGAAATCAGTTTGAAATTACAAGAGTAAAGCTATTGAACACTAAATTATTTACATGCCTTTTGACCCAGGGACACCTTTACTATCTATATATACCAAAGAGATCAAAGACAAAAAATTCCCATATTCATAGCCAGAATATTTTAAAACTAACATTTTCCCCCAATTACAAGTAAAAAAATCTTTAAACATTAATTTTTATAAAATTTTGACTTCCATACTCTCTGCCTCCTTTCCACCCTCAATCTCTTACTGAGCTGGTAAGCAATCTGATATAGATTTTATATGTGCAATCTATGTAAACTATTTTTCCATATTAGTCATCTTGTGAGAGTAGCAAAAATACTGGAAACCAAATGGGTGCCCATCCATTTGGAATGGTTGAACAATTTGGAGACTATGCATGAAATGGAATATTATTGTGCCATTAAGTAAAAACAAACATAAAAATTTCAGAGAAACATGAGAGGACTTCTCTGAAGAGCTGTGCTTAAAAATAGCAGCAACAAAAAATGAAAATCATTACTGTAGTAATTTAAATAACAATGAAATAATACATTTTAATGAATAATCTTAATGCTAGAGAATTGACAAAGAAACATTCTTCTCTTCAAAAGGTAGCTGTTATAGATGTTGAATGAAATGTGCACTGTCAGACCAGGCTGCTTTGTTGGCTTGTGGTGCAGTGGCTAGAGCATTGAGCCTGATGTCAGGAAGTCCTCAATTCAAATGTGGCCTCAGACATTTTACTAACTGTTTGATTCTGGACAATTCAATCAACCTCTTTCTGCCAAAGTTTCCTCCTCTGTAAACTAAGGATAATTAAAACATCTACTTCCCAAGGTTTTTGTGAGAAATAATGAGCTAAAATTTATAATGTATTTTTCAAACATTAAAGGTCTATATAATGTTAGCAATTATTACTGGCTAACTTTGCTTAAAGAGTTCCTGTTTGTTTTTTGTCTTTGATGTTGTGACAAGGAAATGTTGAGAAGGACAAGTGTTTGCTTACATAATGATTTTGGTGTTGTAAATTATAAAAGACTGAGGAGGAAGGGTAGTCAATTGAAAAGAAAAATTAAAAATTTTTTTCTTTTAAAATTTTTTCTATATTTACATATTTTATTTTCCCCCTCCCCTCTTCCCTCTCCCCTTCTGAATCCAATAAGCAATTCCCCTGGGTTATATAAATGTTATCACTTGATACTTATTTCCATATTATTCATTTTTGCAATAGAGGGGTCTTTAAAAACCAATACCCTCAATCACATATCCATATAAACAAATGATAAGTCATTTGTTTTTCTTTTGTGTTTCTACTCCCACAGTTCTTTCTCTCAATGTGAACAGCATTCTTGAAGAGAAATAATTTTGAAATAAAAGGAAAAGGATATGATAAAACTATTTTTAAGCATTAAGATGAGCAAAAATTCAGTCCATCACAGCATTTAGTTTTTCTGATCTTAGTTGAGTTGGTCCTTGAAGACATAAGTCTTTTGTCAAATCTTGTCAATATATGCCCCCTCCTCTCATCTGACAAACACTACCCTTTTGTAGGCTCCTACCTCCTCACTTTTGAACTATTACAGTAGCTATGGTTGGTCTCCTTGCTTCAAGCCTCTCCCAATTCCTGTTTAGATTCCTTCCTGCTATCAAAGTGATCTTTCTAAAGTACAGGTCTGATTATTTTATCTACATCTACATACACCCTATCCCCATTCAGCAAACTCCTATAGCTCCCTATGACTCTGCAGGATCAAATATAAAATCTTCTATTTGGTTTTAAACAAAAACCCAGTTTCATAAATTGAATCCTCCCAACCTTTCTAGTGTTCATTGTATTTATGTATATACCCTTCCTCGCCTGTCCCACTACTTGCACATTCTACATCTAATAATGCTGGACAGTGGGCAGTTTGTTTCCACTAGATGTTCTCCATGCCTTAAATGCTCTACCTCTCCATCCCTGGCTGCCCAGTTTCCTTCAAGATCCCACCTTCCTCAAGAAACCTTTCCTGGTTCTCCTTGAAGCTAGTACCTACCTCTGATATTACCTCCAAATTATCCTACATATAACTCATTTGTATGCAATTGTCTGTAATCAGTCTCTCTCACTGCATTGAGAGCTCCTTGAAGACCAGGGCTATTTTTATCTCTTTGTGTGCTTAGAATTTCACATGGTGCCTGGAGACATAGAAGACATTTTTCCTTTGATTTGATTTGATGTACAATTCTTAACTGGACCCAGATTCAAAATTGATAGAGCACTAGGTCTGGAGTCAAGAAGACCTGTGTTCAACACAGTCTCAGATAGTTACTAGAGCTGTAACTTTGGACAAGTCATGTAACCCTATTTGGCTCAGGTTCCTCATCGGTAAAATGAGCTAGAGAAGGAAATGGCAAAGAACTCTAGGATCTTGGCCAAGAAAACTCAAATAAGATCACAAAGAGTCAAACAAAATTGAATCAATTGGACAATGATATAAACATATAGCATTTGATGTAGATGGTCTCATTTGATCCTCATGACAACTCAGTGAAATAAGTAGTTAGTAACCCTTTTTGCATTAGAAGAAACCAAGACTGAGAGATGTTAAGTGATTTCTCTTGAAGTACACACTTAGGAAGGGTGTAATGAAGGATTTGAATTCACGTCTTCTTGACTCCAAGTCCAAGGCTCTAGTCATCATGCCATTTAGCTAACTAATTAGAGCTTGTGCTTCAATGCCATAACCTTTATAAACATAGGATTATTTCCAAGGCAAAATAAGGCACCAGGAGATAACTTTAGTGGGAATTACTATATATAAAAACATGAAATAAATTAGAAATAAATTCCATAAAATTCTACACCATGTTATAAGTTGGCTTATAGAAAAAAAAGGTACAGGTCTCTTCATACAAGAAGTATTCATGGGAAATCTGGGTGGCTTAGTGGATTGAGAGCCAGGCCCAGAGATGGGAAGTCCTGGGTTCAAATTTGACCTCTGACACTTCCTAGCTATGTGACCCTGGGCAAGTCACTTGACCCCCATTGCCTAGCCCTTACCTCTCTTCTTCCTTAGAACCAATATACAATATCAATTCTAAGATGGACGGTAAGGGTTTTAAAAAAAAAGAAGAAATATTCAACAAATACTGTTGACTAATATTTATTCATTAGCTCTTGCATATACCAAAATTAGAAATGGTTTCAGATCTAGAGAAAAGAACTTAAAAAAGTGATCAGTGATAGATAATCAGAAGGAAGGAACCCTCTGAGAGTGATGGCTTAAAATATGTTCTATTTTTTAGAGATTCACTCAATCTTTGCAGAAAAGGAATAATCTGCCATATTATCCATTAAAGGTCAGACCTCCTATATGACTACAAATCTAAGTGGGCAACTCATTCCTTTTCTTTTAGTGAAAACAGACAATATTTCTCTGTCTCTACCTTTTTCTGACTCTGTGTCTCTCTGCCTCTATCTCTGTGTATCTCTGTCTCTGTCTCACACTCTCATAAGCTACGAGAACTCTTACTTTCTATATAGCTTAGCCATTCTCTTACAATTGTAATAAAGTTACATAAATAGATATAATATAATCTTTGCCTAATATTTAGCATTACTTGCTACAAGTTTTACAAATATAAGATGAGCTCTATGATCTGGGAGAAATTTCCTCAAGTCTCTAAAGTAAAATGGGTGCCACTAGAGTAGCCTTGAGTAGCAAGGATGGGAGTTACTGAACTGACAAATACAACCCAATCCATTGTAATAGTTTTCTGACTGATGTCCTTCTTTTAGTCTGTCCCTTTTCCAATTCATCCTTCAAACAACTTCCAAAAATCTAGGACTGACTTTCCTGTTCAAAAACATCCAGTGATTCTCTATTCCCAATAAGATGAAATACAAACTCTATCCTAATATTGATTTTCCTCCTTATCCCACCTTTGCAAATTGCCTCCAATCACTTTTTCAGTCACATTCCTGTTGGTGTGTTGGAGCTGGTTTATGCCAGTTCCCAATTAAGTGGTTGTTAAATTTTCAGTATGAACATTTATAAATCAGAAAATATGACAAGGATTATTTTATTGTTTTGGTGATTGTCTAAGAAAGTGATGGAAGAAATGTTAACAAGGCAAATTAAACTTAAAGTGTGTTATTTGTATACTTTTTCTAGAAAGTTCTTAAAATATTTATCAACATACTCTTATTCATTTCCTACTCTTCGCACTCATGCTTTACATATTGTTCCAGGCAAACCAGAATTCTAGCTATTTCCTAATCCTCTCTTGTCCCATTCTACTTTCATGAATATATATATATATATATATGTATATATATATATTCCATTTATCATACTTGGGAGATATTCTCTTCCCATCTCTAACTGTTATAAATCCTTCTCTTTTGCAAGGTTCAGTTTTTATATTATCTTTTTCATGGAGCTTTCTTAGGTTTTGCTGGGTACAAATTATCTCTCTCCCTACTCAAATTTTCTTGGAGTATTCCATATATACATATGCATATATATATATCTTTTATAATATTCTATACAGACAGTACTAGATAGAAAAAATACATGAGGCTAAAAAAGTAACAAAAATGCCTAAATTTTTGATTCAGAGATCCAACTGCTAGGCAGATGTCTCAAAAAAGTAAAATACAGGAAGATCACAGATACTCTCAAAGATCTATATAAGCAGATATTTGCAACAGAAAACAATTGGAGACGGACAGATAATTATCAATTTCAGAAGGATTAAAAAGTACATGAAAGAATGGAATACAACTATATTGTAAGGGATGATTAAGCTTTGAAATAATTACCTGAACTGATAGAAAGCAAAACAAGAACTAGGAAAATAATATCCAGAATCAGTAGAATGATGTAAAAGTCCAGTGGATGCTACCTTTCTAATATCTCTCACAATGATCCCCTCTATTTTCTACTGCCAAGTGCCACTTCAGTTTCTCTGCCTTTGCCAAGAGATGCTTGATAGGGTACAAACGTGTTAGCTTAGCATTCAATATTCTCCACACTTAGACACCTATCTATCTTTCTGCTTCTATTTCCTAGCACTGTTCATTTTCATTCATTCTATACGTTAGTCAAATAGGAAAATTTGTTTTTCCAAAACAGTCTTGCCTTTTTATTCTTCCTCTACTATTTTTATTCCATATACTATACCTAGAATATATTGGATCCATTTTCTTCTAGTGAATTTCTACACAAAGATTAGATGCTACCTTCTCCAGAAAATTTGCCTAATCCCTTTATTTTCCTCACAGCACTTTGTACCTCTCTGATTGATATTCAAATTTGTAAAATTACAATTCACATTATAATTATGTAGCTCTCTTCATCAGTTAAAATATCTATTATTATTATTTTCTAAGTATTGTCTTGGGTTCTGGAAATTCAGAGACAAAAATTTCCTCAAGTCGCTTATATTCTTTCAAGGGAAATAGGATATATGCACATCTACACAGAAATAAATGCAAAGCAAAATTTTTTGAAAGGGAAGACAGTAGTAGCTGCTAGGATCAGCAGAGGTATTATTTAGAAGTCAGCTCTTAGGTTGAATCTTGAAAGTGACTAAGGATTCTAAGAAACAAGTACATTCCAGGAATGAAAGGATAATACATGCAAATAAGGGAGATGGAGTATTTTGTGGAAGATGCCAGAGTTTGGCAGAACCAGAGTATGCCTGAAGCAGACTAATATATATATACGTACTAACCTACATTTCTGATTTTAAATCCCAAACAAAAAGTTTACATTTGATCCTAAGCTAATAGGGAGCAATTAGAATTTATTGAGTAAGGGAACAATGTGGTCACCCTGGCACCTGAGGAAAATTTCTTTACCAGATGTGCAGAAAGTGTATTGGAAAATGGGAGAAATTCTTCATCTAACTAAAATTTGTATCCAATACTTAGCACAATGCTTTGTACAGAATAAATATTTAATAGATGTTGACACTTGCATTGGCTTCCAATTTATTTGCTCTTGTAGACAAGTACAAGTAATTCACTTTCCAAGGTGCACAAATCATAATGATTTGGAAAAGTATTTAATCAGGATCATCAGGAGCTCAAAAATAAAGGAATCAAATGGAGTTCTTCCTTATGAAAGGAAGTATTCATAAATAAAAATTTTATAAAGTTCCCAGAAGACTTCACTGTGCCAGAAAAATGTGATTAGGAAGAATAGGATAATGAGGTTTCTGAGTCTATCATCACTTGGGTTGCAGAATGGATGCACTGACACATAGATATTTAATAAGACACACTGTATAATTCTGAACTGTCAGAATATAAAGACTATTAGAAAAGAAAACACCTATCATACTATTGAGCATATACTGTATTTTCCCCCAAAGATGAGATGACATAATTTGTTAAAATGTCCTTTGGGCAAAAACTGATATTAAAGATAGCTACTCAAATCACTACATATTAATTAATCTGTGTCATTGGGTGTACAATATTTATATTTTTAAATCATTTGCAAGATTTTCATGTTATACCGAGTCTACAATTACAAAAGACATTTTATTGGATTGTAAGCACATATACACTCATAAATATAGATATTTTCTTATGTGAGCATCTATACCCTGAGGACCACAAGGCCTTTTTTCATCTGCCCTACAAGTCAAGCCTCCAATTTGTGTGGTCATCCTCTATTAGAATGTGAACTTTTTTTTTTTTTAATATATTTTATTTGATCATTTCCAAGCATTATTCGTTAAAGACATAGATCATTTTCTTTTCCTCCCCCCCACCCCCCATAGCCGACGCGTAAGTCCACTGGGCATTAGATGTTTTCTTGATTTGAACCCATTGCTTTGTTGATAGTATTTGCATTAGAGTGTTCATTTAAAGTCTATCCTCTGTCATGTCCCCTCAACCTCTGTATTCAGGCAGTTGCTTTTTCTCGGTGTTTCCACTCCCATAGTTTATCCTTTGCTTATGAATGGTGTTTTTTTTTCTCCTGGATCCCTGAAAGTTGTTCAGGGACATTACACCGCCCCTAATGGAGAAGTCCATTACGTTCGATTATACCACAGTGTATTAGTCTCTGTGTACAATGTTCTCCTGGTTCTGCTCCTCTCGCTCTGCATCACTTCCTGGAGGTTGTTCCAGTCTCCATGGAACTTCTCCACTTTATTATTCCTTTGAGCACAATAGTATTCCATCACCAACATATACCACAGTTTGTTCAGCCATTCCCCAATTGATGGGCATCCCCTCGTTTTCCAGTTTTGGGCCACCACAAAGAGTGCAGCTATGAATATTTTTGTACAAGTCTTTGTGTCCATTATCTCTTTGGGGTACAGACCCAGCAGTGCTATGGCTGGGTCAAAGGGTAGATATTCTTTTGTCGCCCTTTGGGCATAGTTCCAAATTGCCCTCCAGAATGGTTGGATCAGTTCACAACTCCACCAGCAATGAATTAATGTCCCCACTTTGCCACATCCCCTCCAGCATTCATTACTTTCCTTTGCTGTTATGTTAGCCAATCTGCTAGGTGTGAGGTGATACCTCAGAGTTGTTTTGATTTGCATCTCTCTGATTATAAGAGATGTAGAACACTTCTTCATGTGCTTGTTAATAGTTTTGATTTCTTTATCTGAGAACTGCCTATCCATTTCCCTTGCCCATTTATCAATTGGAGAATGGCTTGATTTTTTGTACAATTGATTTAGCTCATTATAAATATGAGTAATTAAACCTTTGTCAGAGGTTTCTATGAAGATTTTTTCCCAATTTGTTGTTTCCCTTCTGATTTTAGTTATATTGGTTTTGTTTGTACAAAAGCTTTTTAGTTTGATGTAGTCAAAATTATTTATTTTACATTTTGTGATTCTTTCTATATCTTGCTTGGTTTTAAAGCCTTTCCCCTCCCAAAGGTCTGACATGTATACTATTCTGTGTTTACCCAATTTACTTATGGTTTCCTTCTTTATGTTTAAGTCACTCACCCATTTTGAATTTATCTTGGTGTAGGGTGTGAGGTGTTGATCTATTCCTAGTCTCTCCCACACTGTCTTCCAATTTTCCCAGCAGTTTTTATCGAATAGTGGATTTTTGTCCCAAAAGCTGGGATCTTTGGGTTTATCGTATACTGTCTTGCTGAGGTCGTATTCCCCCAGTCTATTCCACTGATCTTCCTTTCTGTTTCTTAGCCAGTACCAAATTGTTTTGATGACTGCTGCTTTGTAATATAGTTTGAGGTCTGGGACTGCAAGGCCCCCATCATATGTGTTTTTTTTCATTATTTCCCTGGATATCCTTGATCTTTTGTTCTTCCAAATGAACTTTGTTATGGTTTTTTCTAAATCAGTGAAGAAGTATTTTGGTAGTTCAATGGGTATGGCACTAAATAGATAAATAAGTTTGGGTAGGATGGTCATTTTTATTATATTGGCTCGTCCTATCCATGAGCAGTTAATGTTTTTCCAATTGTTCAAGTCTAGTTTTAGTTGTGTGGCGAGTGTTTTGTAGTTGTGTTCATATAGTTCCTGTGTTTGTCTTGGGAGATAGATTCCTAGGTATTTTATTTTGTCTAAGGTGATTTTGAATGGGATTTCTCTTTCTAGTTCTTGCTGCTGAGCTGTGTTGGAGATATATAGAAAAGCTGATGATTTATGTGGGTTTATTTTGTATCCTGCAACTTTGCTAAAGTTGTTGATTATTTCAATTAGCTTTTTGGTTGAATCTCTAGGATTCTTTAAGTAGACCATCATGTCATCCGCAAAGAGTGATAACTTGGTCTCCTCCTTGCCTATTCTGATGCCTTCAATTTCTTTATCTTCTCTAATTGCTACTGCTAGTGTTTCTAGTACAATGTCAAATAGTAGAGGTGATAATGGCCATCCTTGTTTCACTCCTGATCTTATTGGGAATGCATCTAGTTTATCCCCATTGCAGATGATATTAGCTGTTGGTTTTAGATATATACTGTTTATTATTTTTAGGAATGACCCTTCTATTCCTATGCTTTCTAGTGTTTTTAATAGGAATGGGTGTTGTATTTTATCAAAGGCTTTTTCTGCATCTATTGAGATAATCATGTGGTTCTTGCTAGTTTGCTTGTTGATGTGGTCGATTATGTGGATGGTTTTCCTAATGTTGAACCAGCCCTGCATCCCTGGTATGAATCCTACTTGATCATGGTGAATGATCCTTCTGATCACTTGCTGGAGTCTTTTTGCTAGTATCCTATTTAAAATTTTTGCATCTATATTCATTAGGGAGATTGGTCTATAGTTTTCTTTCTCTGTTTTTGACCTGCCTGGTTTTGGAATCAGTACCATGTTTGTGTCGTAAAAGGAGTTTGGTAGAACTCCCTCTTTGCTTATTATGTCAAATAGTTTGTATAGTATTGGGGTTAACTGTTCTCTGAATGTTTGATAGAATTCACAGGTGAATCCATCAGGCCCTGGGGATTTTTTCTTAGGAAGTTCTTTGATGGCTTGATGGATTTCAATTTCTGATATGGGATTATTTAAGAATTCTATTTCCTCTTCTGTTAGTCTAGGCAGTTTGTATTTTTGTATATATTCATCCATTTCTCCTAAATTGGTGTATTTATTGCCATATAATTGGGCAAAGTAATTTCTAATGATTGCCTTAATTTCCTCCTCATTGGAGGTGCTGTCCCCCTTTTCATCTTTAATGCTGTGAATTTGCTTTTCTTCCTTCCTTTTTTTAATTAGATTGACCAGTACTTTGTCTATTTTGTTTGTTTTTTCAAAGTACCAGCTTCTTGTCTTATTTATTAAATCAATAGTTCTATCACTTTCGATTTTATTAATTTCTCCCTTAATTTTTAGGATTTCTAATTTGGTTTTCTGCTGGGGGTTTTTAATTTGATCGCTTTCGAGTTTTTTCAATTGCATTTCCAATTGATTGATCTCTGCTCTCCCTTGTTTGTTAATATGAGCTTTCAGGGATATGAATTTGCCTCTGATTACCGCTTTGGCTGCATCCCAAAAGGTTTGAAAGGATGTTTCGCCATTGTCATTTTCCTTGATGAAATTATTAATTGTTTCTATGATTTCTTCTTTAGCTAAACGGTTTTGGAGTATCATATTGTTTAATTTCCAATTGGTTTTAGATTTGGTTTTCCACGTACCATTACTAATCATTATTTTTATTGCCTTGTGATCTGAGAAGGCTGCATTCATTATTTCTGCTTTTTTGCATTTGTGTGCTATGTTTCTGTGACCTAATGTATGGTCAATTTTTGTGAATGTGCCATGTGGTGCTGAGAAGAAGGTGTATTCCTTTTTATCCCTATTTATTTTTCTCCATATGTCTATTAATTCTAATTTTTCTAAGATTTCATTCACTTCTTTTACCTCTTTCTTATTTATTTTTTGATTTGATTTATCTAAATTTGATAATGGTTGGTTTAAGTCTCCCACTAGTATGGTTTTATTGTCTATTTCTTCCTTCAATTCTCCTAGTTTCTCCATTAGAAATTTGGGTGCTATATTATTTGGTGCATACATGTTGATTAATGATATTTCCTCATTGTCTAGAGTCCCTTTTAACAAAATATAATTACCTTCCCTATCCCTTTTGATCAGGTCTATTTTTGCATTGGCTTTATCAGATATCATGATTACCACTCCTGCCTTCTTTCTATCAGTTGAGGCCCAGAAGGTCTTACTCCATCCTTTAATTCTGACCTTGTGGGTGTCAACCCGCCTCATGTGTGTTTCTTGAAGACAACATATGGTAGGGTTTTGGATTCTAATCCATTCAGCTATTCGTCTACGTTTTATGGGTGAGTTCATCCCATTCACGTTCAAAGTTATGATTGTCATTTGTGGACTCCCTGGCATTTTGATTGCCTTCCCTAATTCTAACCTTTTCTTCTTCGGCTCTACCTTTTAGTCCAGTGATTTACTTTGAATCAGTCACCCTTGTCCCCTCCCTTGATGTTTCCCTTTTTAGTCCCTCCCTTTTTGTTCCCTCCCCCTCCCCCCTCTCTTTCCCTCCCTTTTTGTTCTCCCTCTCCCCCTCCCCCCCTTGGTTTTCCCTTCTCCTTACCCTTGTTGGGTAAGATAGAATTCAAGATCCCAATGGATCTGGATGTTTTTCCCTCTCAGAGTTGATTTCCCTGAGATTGAGGTTTAAGTAACCCCCCCCCCCCCTCTCTTCCTCTCCTTCTTATAGGAGTTTTCTTCCCCTCCCCTTCCCCTGTGAATCTTTGTGTGAGAACCATTATTCTATTTGGTCTTTCTTTACCCCCTATTTATACATTACATTTTCCCCACATATTAGTATACATAGATTGATATAAATGTAGTCCTTATAGAAGAGAGTTTGAGTAAAAGAAGATAACATTTTTCCCCTTTCCTTAATATTTACCTTTTCAGGTATTCCTTGCTCTTTGATTTTCGGTATCAAACTTTCCACAGAGCTCTGGTCTTTTCTTTGCAAAAAGTTGGAAGTCTTCTATTTTGTTGAATGCCCATACTTTCCCTTGGAAGTATATAGTCAGTTTTGCTGGGTAGCTGATTCTTGGTTGGAGACCCAGCTCTCTTGCCTTTCTGAAGATCATGTTCCATGCCTTACGATCATTCAGCGTAGAACTTGCAAGGTCTTGTGTGATCCTGATTGGCATTCCTTTATATCTAAATTGTCTTTTTCTGGCTTCCTGTAGGATTTTTTCTTTTGTTTGATAGCTTTGGAATTTGGCAATTACATTCCTGGGAGTTGTCTTTTGGGGGTTTAGTGTAGAAGGTGTTCTGTGAGCTCTGTCAGTGGCTGTATTGCCCCCTTGTTCTAGAATCTCTGGGCAATTTTCTTTGATTATATCTTGTATCACCATGTCCAGTTTGGTGTTTATTTCTGGCTTTTCTGGGAGTCCAATTATTCTTAAATTTTCTCTTCTCCCCCTGTTTTCCAGATCTATCACCTTGTCGGTGAGATATTTTATGTTCTCTTCTAATTTCTTGGTGTTTTGGCTTTGCTTTATTAGTTCTTGCTTTAAAGCCTGGTTTTCTTTTACAGTTTGGTCAAACTGGTTTTGTAGATGCGTGAATTTCTTTTGCATCATTTCCCACTTTTCCTCCCAGAGGGCTTCCATCTTTTTGGTCCTTTCTGATTCAAATTCTTCATGGGTTTGTGGAGAGTTTCTATTTCCTTTGGAAGATTTTGGAGAATTTTCTTGTATATCTTCTTCTATCTGCTCTGTATTTTGTATTTTGGCTCCATAGAATGTGTCCAGAGTCGCCCCTTTCTTCTTATTTTTCTTGGTATTTTGGGGCTTCTGTGGTTCTGTGGAGTTTGCCATTTCTGAATGTGGAGGATTAGTTTTTCTTGCCTCTGTCTGGTGTTCAGAGGCAGTCCTGGGCAGATGGTTCTATGAGCTTTCCCTGGGTTAAACTGAATATGCCTCACTGGAACTGGAATGGAAGGGTCGGACCACGAGGCCACACTCTCCCCCTGGCTCGATTTCCAGAAGTTGCCTTCAGAATCCCTGGCCGTGAGGCTGTTTCGTAGGCCTGCGGGGGGATGGGCTGCAGCTTCCCCAAGCTCCGAGAGCACAGACTTTCACTGAGACTTGGATAGCAGGATCCAGCCCGTGAGGCTGTCTTGCCTGCCCTGAGGGTTGCTGTTGTTTTGACCAGCTCTCTGCAGCGGAGGCCCCAGGCAGTAACTTTCACCCGGACCGACCGGCTCTTTGACCGACTGGCTCTTTGCAGCGGAAGCCCCAGGCAGTAACTTTCACCCGGACTGGGACTTGGGTAGAAGACCCTGAGGGTTGTTGTTCCTCAGACCCTGCTCTCTGAGCCCGGCGCGGCTGCCGCTTCCGGGAGCCTTGGACTCTGCGCTCCTACCCCTGAGGTCCGAGGGATCTCGGGTTCTGGCTTTTAAGGGGAGCCGTACCTTTTGAACCGGGTCCAGGTCCAGGAGGAGGGTTCCCAGGGTCTGTGCTGTTGATCGTTTTGAATTTCGGCGCCTTAGGAGCTTCTAGTTTGAGATCGGTCGGGAAGGGTTTTCCGGAGATCTGAACTTCAGCTTTCTCTAAGCCGCCATCTTAACCGGAAGTCTCAGAATGTGAACTTCTTGAGCATTGAGACTTTCTTACTTTTCAATTCATTATCTCCAGAAATTAGTACGATACTTGGCACATCCTTTTAAAATTTATTCTTTTATACTTCATCTTATTTGTGGAGTATTTGGCTCAATATCTAAATCTTGATTCATAAGCTATTCATGGATTTCTACAACATTCAAAGAAATTTGATTCGATATTGTAGAGTGAATATCCTGAGTGCTAATATACGTACATTCATGTATATACACAAAATTTCACATTGGCACAATTAAGTAAGAAGATACGATTCTGTAAACACTTTTTTAAAATTTAAGTTATGGGCAATCACTTGCTTTTCAAATAACACCACATTCTATGCCTAGAGATGAACTCAGGGGAAAAAGCTAGATCTATGGCAGAAGTAGGCATAGTGGAAAAAGTCTTAAATCTTGAGTTAAAGAGACCTAGGCTTGAGTTTCAACTTGGAATTTTATTTGTGATGATGGGCATAACTTCTCGTAGTTTCATTATTCAAAGGATGAGTTTAAATATAGTTGTACTATGTATTTCAATCAATCATTACTGAAACATCTAATATGGGCCAAGGACTATGCTAGACTCTAGAAACACAAATACAAAACTGAGACATTCCTCAGCCTCAAGGAGCCTGAGCTTACCTTCTTGACACCACACATATAGAGGAGTGGTAACCAAAGGAAGGAATTTCATTTTAGGAAGTCACAAGGATTGCAAATGGAGTAACATCTTCTTTAGTAGCAGTGTTGTATTGATTTGATTATTGCTCCCAAAACAACAGTGAAAGGGTGTTGTCAGAAAGTTAGATGTCCACCTTGATTGATTCTAGTGTACTGGTGGATTTCTGGATGAAATATGAAACATAGCTTAGGGCTTGCTAAATATAATTGTTCGAAGTGAAATTCTCACCAATTAAAAATATTAGTCCCAATATAGACTTCCAAAACTGACACAGGATTTTTGTGAGGAATTCAGCAGCTACAAAATCTTATATTGTTGTTTGAAGTTTGTGAAAAATATTCTCTATGATAGTGCCAATCATTGTCTTTGGGGGGTTCTTTTATGATGTGCAAAATAAAAATTCAACAGCTTGCTAAAGAAAATGAAATTAAATAAGGGTAAGTGTCACAAAACTATTGAAAATGAACATTGTGATCTATAGAATATGAATAATAACTTAGAACAAAGGGAAAAATGATGATATAATATTGATGGTACTAAGCTTTAAAAATATTACCAGGAGAGACTTGTCAAGAAGAACTATAGCTTCTCAAAACAGCAGTATAATAATCTATACTGGGAAAAACAAATGTATGAAGAATGCTTATTGCTCATACTATGACATATATTTCCATTGAGTTAGTCTATCTATGTAAAACTTGAACTGACATTGTAGATGGACTCTGACCTGGTCTCAAATTGAATATAAAGACTAACAAGGGGCAAAATTGAATTGGGGGATTCATAAAGTGCTTCTAATAATCATGAAACATTCCTAATTGTGAACATTCAAATTTGTGAATGACCTAAGGGACAATTCTGATATGTTATGGGCATAAACTACTTTAAAAAATTCATTCAGTTATTTCAGTGATGCCTGACACTCTGTGACCCCAGTTGGGGTATTGTTAGCAAAGGTAATGGCATGGTTTGTCATTTCCTTCTTCATTTCATTTTACAGGCGAGGAAACTAAAGCAAACAGTTAAATAACTTAGTCAGAGTCACACAGCTAATAAATATCAGAAACTAGATTCAAATTCAGGAAGTTGAGTCTTCCTAACCCCAGACCTAGCACTCTCTATTGAGCCACTCGACTGTCCTTATAACAAATTACAAGTGGTGATATGCTTCCAGAAAGTACCATGACACTTTCATTTGATGCTACCCTGACATCAGATTATGATTCTATGTCTCTTCTCCCTTTCTTGACCAAATTCCTTGAAAAATGTGTCCTCATTCACTCCTCTACTTTTTGCATTCTGACTTATGACCTCCTCATTCAATGGAAATTGATTTATCTAAAGCAACCAATGATCTCTCAGCCTCCAAATTTAATTGCCATTCTCAATCTTCATCTTTCTTAACCTATTTATTTCATTTGACACTGTTGACCACCCTCTCCTTCTAGAAATTCCCTTTTGGTCAGTAACTGATTCCTAGTCAGTTGAGAGAGAAGATAGCTCCAAGGATTTTGAACCCTCTAAGTAGAAAAGAAAGCCATCTACAGAAAGGAGAATTCATCAGTCATGATTTTGCCCACCAGAAAGTACTATATTCACCAAGGATTAAGCTATTTCAATCAAGGAATGAGAGCAGATAAATTTTTCTTATTGAGAGTTATCACTGATTGTCAGGATATGTGTTCTAGAAAGAGTTACAGAGAGCAGAGCTTAGTGACCTAAACATCAGAAATATTATGGAAAGGGGAACTAGCATGATGCCATCTTAGGAGAAGGGCCAGCAAATCCCTAAACTGACAAAGATGTACGTTTCTTGGACCATTTGTACTTTCTATGTCCCTTTTCCCTATATGTATTTGTAGAAGAGTTATGTCACAGTTTTATGGGTAGGAGGTTTTATTGTATATCTTATTAAGATGACATTTCAGTTCATATCTTTGATTTAAATTATTTGTGTTTTCCAGATAACATAATGTTGATTTCATTAAGCTTGAAAAATATTACCAGGAGAGACTTTTCAATAAGAACTGTGGATTCTCAAGAGAGTAGTGTACCAATCCACACTGGGGGAAAAACAAGCAAATGAACAATAACATTAAAGGTGGTATACCAGTGGGGGCTTCTGAGCTATGGCTTTACTAGTGTAAGTTCACGAACTGCTTTGAAATTAGAGTCCTTTTCCCCTGAGGGATCCAGATTTGGAGAAAGGCAGTGGGTCAGATGAGGTGCTACTTGAGGAAGACTTTAAAATTCTGAGAGCTTATTGGAAACTCTAAGATGTTACTTTTTAAAAGTCCTACTGCTAAGAAATATGCAAAATCTGCTTTTTCATCATTTGTAACAACACTGAATGAAATCAAAATGAGAAAGAGATACTTTAAGGATGAAGTAGAACTTGTACTACTTCTTGAAGACCACATTCTATAATAATAGTAATGGCTAATAATTGCTAGCATTTATATAATATCCACTATGTGCGAGGAACCATACTAACTACTTTTCAAATATTGTCTAATTTATTCTCCACAACAACACTGGGATGCTGGTGTTATTATTAGCTCCATTTAACAGGTTAGGAAACTGAGGCAAACAAGTTAGGATTTTTGCCAAAAGATGCAGACACCATATTTAAGGCTGCATTTGAACTGAGGTCTTCTTGACTCCAGGTCTAGTGCTCTCTCTACTAGGCCAACCAGCTGCTTCATCATGATGTAAAAATCAAAATAATTTTAAAAAATACAAATAGGAAATTAGTCACCAATATTTTATATTTTAAGAAGGAATTCTTTCACACATGCATATTTCATGAGAGTATTCTGAAAAGGACAGCCTTCCTACAAGGTGGCATATCCATAAAAATAAATGAAGAATTCATCAGAGAGCAAAAATATTTTATTCTAAGGTGGATCCAAGATGGCAGAGCAGAGGCAGAGAAAGCTTGAATCTCTTCGAATCCTCACCAACAAACTTTAAATAACACTTCAAAATGAAAACTAGAGTGACAGAACACATGAGGGGATGGGATGAAGGTAAAGCAATTTTCCTGGAGAAAACAATTTGGCAGAGAATATCTATTTTACTGAGGTGAGGGAAAGCTCTCCTTTTTGAAAGGCCTCTCCAAGGAGTACCTGTGCCAACTTACAGCAAACTCCATTCTATCCCAACCATACCACTCCAGGTTTAGAACCTGAGCCCAAGCCAACTTTGAGACCCCAAGACTCTGTCTAAGTCAATAACAGAACACCTCACACCCACCCTTTGAAGTTCCAAACTCTAGTATAAGCCAACAATGAGAAATTAAGCCCTTTAGGAAGAAAATTTTTATGATGATAAAAAAGAGCAAAGTACAAACTCAGAAGGGGACAGTGAAATCAAAGCAGCTATGTGCAAAACTTCAAAGTAAAATGGGAAGTGGTCTCAAGCTCTAGAAAAGCTCAAAAAGGACTTTGAAAATCAAATAAGAGAAGCTGAGGAAAAATGAGGAAGAGAAATGAAAGCAATTCAACAAGGAAACACCATCTTAAAAAGTAGAAGAGACCAAGTGGGAAGAGATACAAAAATCCAATCAAGAAAAGAGTTGTTTTTTTTTTTAATTAGAATTGGCCAAATGGAAAAGGAAGTTCAGAAGCTCATGAAAGAAAATATATCACACCCTATACCAAGATAAGGTATAATAGGGTATATAATTTCTACATAAAAGGTCACACCATAAGCAAATTATGAGAGCACCAAATGGTTTGCCTGTCTGACCTGTGAAGAAGGGAAAGATATTTTTTTTTACCAAACAAGAGATAGAAAACATTATATAATGAATAATTTTGGTTATATTAAAATTTAAAATGTTTGTACTAATACAACCAATGTAATGAGGATTAGAAGGGAAACAACAATCTGAGAAAAATAATTTTGCAGCATATTTCCTTGATAAAGATCCCATTTCTCAAATATATAGAAAACAAAGTTAAATTTATAAAAATAAAATCCATTCCCCAATTAATATATGGTCAAAAGATGTGAACAAGTAGTTCTCAGATGAAGAAATCGAAGCTATCAATAATTATATGAAGATATGTACTAAATGTAACAAATCACTCTTGATTAGAGAGATAGAAATTAAAACAACTTTGATGTACCACCTCACACCTATCAGATAGGTCAATATAACACTACAGGAAAATTATAAATGTCAAGAAGGTTATGGAAAAATTGGGACACTAATGCATTATTGATGGAGTTGTGAACTGATACAACTATCCAGGGGGGCAATTTGGAAATGTGTCCAAAGGGCTATAAAACTGTGCAAATGCTTTGATTCTGTCTTGCCAGGCACAGGGTTTGGGTTTATTATATAGGTCAGTGGTTACATGCTTTTCTGGCACACAGTCATTTTTCAACATACATGATTTCTTGCAGGTAATTGTATATGTCACACATTAATTTCTAACAGATTGTCTAATTAACATTCTATGATCATCTTGCATACCATGTTGCTACCACAAAGCAATAGCAATAGAGATGAATGACACAGGCAGGGTAATCAGAGGTCAGTTCCCCCTGACCTGCGGGATGGCCAGCTAAGAGAATCATTGTTGCTTTTGGGCTTTCATAATCAATTAGAATTACTTAGGAGATGGGTAACAAAAACATTCACTGCTAGGTACAGGGTTGAAGGGCAAATTCAATATAACCCAGTATCGGGTATCTTTCTAATTTCTAAGTTGCATTTTTCTTTATGATTCACTAAGGCACTTAGTGATATTGCTCTGGTTGTTGTACACAAACAGATCCAGTGAAGTGTGTTATAGCAGAGGAGAGATTGATGTACCTGTCGTGCTTGGCCTGCAATGGATGTGGGGAATCTGAATGTAACTTTGCTAAGAGAGAGAAATGAGGGGGTGGGTAGAGAGTGGGTGCATGGAATTCTTTAGGTTTTAATTCTGTGAATGTAATCTTTGGGGTAATAATATGGGGGGACTAAAGTGGGACATATGTATTAGTCCTGTGAGTGTTTGCTCTCATATTACTTCTCCTGAAACTGGGGAGAGAACAATGATCATAGCCAATAGTAAGGGTTGGTTAGTGGGAGAAGTCACATAGAAGGGGGACTAAGTGGGTGTCTCCATCTTTCCAGAAGGTCACTTTGCAACTCTGACATCCACACATGACCATGTCAGACAGCGTGGGTATGACTGCTTCCTCCATCGTAGTATTATACATAAATCACAAACTGAATCTCATTTTACTCACCAGCAAAATAAACCTCAAATATAGGATCCTCATATACCATCATTATATCAATTACTGACCCACCAAAGCTATTTTTTAAATTTTGTGCTCAGACTTTAAAGATATCCCAATAGAAGTCTGAACTTTCCAAAGGCCAATGATGTTTTTGTCAGTGGGATGGATAATGACATTTTAATCCTGTCTTCAAATAGAAAGTACTAAAGATGATCATACTTGTGTCCTTTTAAAAAATAAAATGTATGAAAATACCATTTGGATAGAAGCAAGATTAAAAAAAGAAATAAAAACTCTCTCTTATCTGAAAATAGTACAAAAACACTATTCTTCTCACCCCATCTCAAAAAGCAAAAGTAGCAGAATGAAGACCAATAACTCGAAGTGTTTATTGCTCATTAAGTAAGAACTCACAGCTGCCTTCTCTCCCAAAACCAAATTTAGCATTACCAAATTAGTACAAGAGAAAAGCCACTTATTGCTAAGGGAAACACTTTGTCTTCTACGGATGTCACTGTATTTCAATTAACCTAACTAAAGGGTAAAGAGGCTGCTTAAGAAACAGAAAGAACCAACAGAAATGCAAATTTAAAAAAAAATCAAAGAACAGAGTCTAGAATTTGAGCATATGGCAATAAGAAAACCTTGACCCTGAATTCCTATCAGGGTAAAGAAGATTATACAGAGCAACTGTGGATGTGGGCAGGAAAGGTCCTAGTGGCAATGTTGTGGTCTCTTCTTTTTCTCTTCCTTCCTTCTCATAGTGCTGGACTGAAAGGCAGTGGTTAGGATTGGTCTATGCATATGGGAAAATGGAGCCACCAGTTAGAAAAGAGAATTGTTTAGCTCCTTTTTTCTCTACTTTTTTCTCTATCATTGTATTAAACAGTTTCAGATATGAAGAAAATCTCTATTAATAAATGTGTCTGATCAGAAAGAAGCAAAAAAAAGGAAAAATCTATCAAATAAAGTAATATGTGTGGAAAAGGGAGCTCCACTAAAACTAAATTTAAAAATTAATTGAAAACTCCATAAAATTATATAAAATATATGAAAATTTAAAAATAATTATTAAGAAAAGATGTCATACACAGTATATAATGTGGTGACTTGAGATTGCTTGTAAAAGTAATCAAGATAAGAGAGGGAGTAATACAAATATATGTCTGGAATTGCTACTGTATCTTTTATCAACTGAAGAATAAAGAGGAATACAGGAATACATAAAGAGGAAGAATAAAGAGGAATGAGTTTTCATTTGGCAAAGAGACATAAATGAATAAGGGAGGATGAAATACAAAAGATCAGGGCAATTAGCCCACTTTTACTTGTCATTTCCCAAGAACTTCAGAAGTTTTATATTTTTTATCTCCATGCTTTCAATTTACAGAAACTGCCATTTTGATCTAAGCTCTTTTCATTTATGCTGCTAGCTAAGAGTCCTAGAGACAATTTAAAAATTTTATTTCTAACTCTACATCTGATTATTTTTTCTTTAAAATTTGTGAAGTTTTTTTTTTACATCTGATTATTTTGACAAATGTAGTTTACCTTTTTGCAGAACTAACTTGAGGGTTAAGTGACTTACCCAGGGCCACAAAGCTAAGAAGTTTCTGAGGCCAGATTTGAACCTAGCATTTCCTATCTCTAGGTCTAACTGTCAATCCACTGAGCTGCCCCCAACTCCATATATTTCCAAACAAACTTTACTTTGGAAATAACAATCCATTATTTCATTCTTTTGATGTTTCTTATTGGTGTACGAATTGGAGAACATATTTTTTTCTTGGTCTTTGGAATTATTTTGTCTAAAATTAGTGAGGAAATGGACCTTTGTAATTTTATTAGGCTTCTTTTGAAAAGTATTGAAACTATAGGAGAATTTCAATGGCATAATGCTGGTTAGTAGACTTTCAAAATTGTACTATATCAGAACTTCATGCTAACAGGTGAGATAAAAACAAACTTAGAGGCTTTCTGACCTAATCTGGAACTAAAAAAATAATCCTTTCTGCAAGAAACCTTCATTGTCATCCAGCCTTTGCTTGAAGAATTACTTCTTGATAATAATACTTGTTAAATAAATAAGTGATTTAATGAAATATATGAAAGATTTCCCCCACCACAATATTTCAGCAACAGTAATAAAGTTGTATAATGTATGCTCCTCCTAAAAGACTTGGATTCAAATCCAATTTATTATGTTTACTGCCTGTGTGATCTTGGGCAAGATACAGCCTACCTGAGCCTCAGGTTCCTCATTTGTAAAGTGGAGGTATTATGCTGATGATCTCTAAGGTTCATTCCAGCTCTATTTCTATGAGTCTGTTAAATATTTTAATCAAGCATTAACATAGGCTTAAAATTAAGTAAAATATTTATTGTTGAATGTCTCTAAACCTTGAAATGTTTCAGGACTAGAACTCCATAGTTCTTTCTTCTTTAACCTCTACATTATCTTCAGAGGAGTAGTAAGGGCCAGGCAACTGGAGTTAAATGGTTTGCCCAGGGTCACACAGCTTGAAAGTATCTGAGTCTAGATTTGAACTCAGGTCTTCCTAATTCCAGGCCTGGTATCCTATCCACTCTGCCATCTAACTATGCCCAGAACTACTTTTTAGCTACTTTAATCCAAGCATGAAAGTAACCTGTATTTCAATGGAGAAAGAAAACATTTTTCAATGACATTGTGTAGTTACATAATGACAAGAAATCTGGAACAGTTCTCATCTCACAGATTTAACAGAAGGCTGAAAGCTTTTCATATCTAAAAATTGAGAAAACAGGGCCACTGCTCCTCTACAGATAACCCTCCTCACTCAGGACTGAACAGATCCTGCAACACACTGTCTCAAAAAAAAATTCTTGCTCAAGTTCCAAAGAGAAGAAGAGAATGTGGATTGTTCAAAGCAAACAGCTGTTTTAAAGTTTGCATTTTCGAGTGCTCCGTTCCTCATTTTAAAGGGGAGTCAATTATTAACAAATATGCAATGGAGAAAAATATGTTTTTAACTAAGGAGATCATGAGTCTTTGATCATTTTTTCCTCAGAATTACATACTGAAAAAAAGTGTTTTTTGGGGAAATACTTTACCTGAGACTTAAAAAAACAAACCCAACATCCTTTATTCAAGGACTCTCATTGGGCATAGTATTCACCAGAAACTTGTTACTTATAACATACAAGTAGGTCAGTCAATCAACTGGGATTTACAAAGCACTTACTATGTTCCAGAGACTGTGCTAAGCTTTGAGAATAAAAAATAGCTTTAAAAAAGGCCTTCTCAAGGAGCTCACAGTCTAAAGGGAGAGACAATATACAAACAACTAGATGCAAACTGGAAAAAAAAATATGCACTGCCTAAGTAGGAAGGCATCAGGATTAAAAGAGAACTGGGAAAACCATCTTGCAGGAAGTAGCATTTTAGTAAAGTTCTGAAGGAAGCCAAGGAAGCCAGAAGGCAGAGATGGGTAGAGAGCTATCCTTTATAGACACATTTCCTTTATTCTTGCATGGCTATCTATTAGATTTAATCAAATAAACAGAATGCCCCCAAAGCATCTAATTTTCAGTCTTCCATGGTCAAAAAACATTTAAAAATAATAAAAACTTCTGGAAATAGTTTCTATGTTTAAAACAGAATTGATTGTTATAAGTAGCATGCCATATAACAGTGAAGGGAAAAACACTTTTACATAGCAGCAGAGACTAAAATGGAGCCAGTTATGGAAAGAACATGTAATTGATAGTGCCAGAAAGCTGCCTGTCATAAAACCATCATACCAAGAAAGAAAAAATTACTGACATTTTTATGCAGATGGAGACTTACTCTTTTAACTTCAGTGAAGACTGTGCCTTCTCTCTAACTCTTATTGTACAACTAACATCACTAAAACAATTATCATTGTTATCTGTAATTGTATTAAAGATAATCTTTTAAAATTTCTTGGAAGTGTCACCTAGCTGATAACATTAGGTATCTGATTAATTACTCCTTAAAAATTTAAGACATTTCTTTGTGTCTGAAAACATCTTTAAAAAATCAGAAATGTAACCCATGAAGCTGCTATAACCCTATTTTCCATATGCTTCAAAAACTCTATCAGCTGTACTTCATTATATTATCGGTCCTCACATTTTTCAGTGTCAAGCAATAGTACATAAAAGCAGTGAAAACTGGTATCCCAAAGAAGCAAGAGATCAGTTTTTTGGAGTCAATAATATCACACACTAAACTCACTCATTTTTTCTTTTAAATGTATCCAAATTCCCTTCAAATCTTTAGCCAATGCTACCTACCGTAGACACAAGAGGAAACTAGATGTGTCAGTGGATGGAGTGCTAGCCCAAGATTCAGGAAGATGTTTAAATTTGCCCTTGTAAATGTGCTAGCTATATGACTTTAGGCAAGTGACTTCATCTCTATCTGCCTCAGTTTCTTCAACAGTAAGATGGATATAATAATAGCACCTACAACACCAGAATTGTTTCAAGAAGAGAGATATCTTGCTTAGCATAATCCTTGTCAGAGAAGGCATTCAATTAATGCTTTTTTCCTTCCTTCTTTCACCCTAATTTGGATACTAGTTTTAAGAATCAATTGCATTAGTTCCCTTTTTTGAGACATAAAGTCAAAAGGAATTTTTTTGTCCCTGTTTCATTCTCTGATCTATCCCTGAACTAAGTCTAATAACTTCCTAAAGGTTCATTTACAACTCGAATGGACAGACTAGAAGGTGCTCCTTTAGGGTGGCATAATGGACATAAAGAACACAACAGTCATACTCCCTATCTTCACCTTGACTTTCCTTTGAATAACTCATAGTCATACTCCTTTTGGTAGTTATACTGCAAATCTACTGCACATGAACAGTGAAACAAATCTCATCCTTCCAGGTATGTTGGTGGGTACATCAATATGCTGTCCTTTTCTTTCACTGTTTCTCTTCCTCAGAAATGGGAACAATCACATCCTGAAATACAAGTTACTAAAGAGAGCTTCTAGTTGATTTCACTCTGCCTAACATACGATCTAAGTTAAATACACACTCACACGTGAAAAAAGGATGGATAATACTGGATTTGGAGCCTTTAGACCTGGGATCTAATCATAGATCTTCTACTCACCCCTTATATGACCTGGGGCAAATTATTTAACTTCTCCAGGCCCTAATTCCTCATTTATAAAATACTGAGTTTGGGCTATTCTTTGTCCTTCATTTTTGAAAAAGACTAATGATGTCTTAACATGAATTGGATTTAAGTGAGGCACAAATTGCACAGAGTTATCAGTTTCACTCTCTCTTCCAGAGTCAACCAAGTCTAATGGCAGGACAAAAGTCAGGATGACTGGCAGTGACCCTAAACACAGTGAATGGCTTCAGTTTCTGTGATGTCTGCCCAAGTTCTAAACGTTCCACAGTACCTGCTTCACCTGCCTTCATGATAGTTGGAAGAAATTGTTCTTGTCTGCATAGTCCATCAAGGGAAGTCTTTTTTTTTAAACCCTTACCTTCTGTCTTGGAATCAATACTGTGCATTGGTTCCAAGGCAGAAGAGAAGTAAGGGCTAGGCAATGGGGGTCAAGTGACTTGCCCAGGGTCACACAGCTGGGAAGTGTCTGAGGCCAAATTTGAACCCAGGACCTCCTGTCTCTGGGCCTGGTTCTCATTCCACTGAACTACCCAGCTGCTCCCTAACAGAAGTCTTCACATTCTTGGAGTAGACATCTCCCTAACTCACTGATGAATGTGAGATTTGTCATTTATTCTCAATCTGTTTTAGACAATCAATATAGATGGTTTTATTAGGTATGTATTATGAACACAATACAGCTTCTTGAAGTCTTAGGTGAATTGGGTGAAAAGTAGCCACCAAAAGTGAATGAGCAGCTCTGAAAAGGACTTGCCAAGTCCTCACCCTAGAGCCCTGTTGGTGGAGACATGGCACAAATGTAGAGCTGACACTCAGGGAGTTAGTCAGTTCCCCCTCTTCCCAGCACTTGAGGGCATTTTTGCATGTCCCACCCCTCTGTCCAGCTGCCCAAATCAAGTACTTTCTCCCTCAGCGCTCAGGTAATGCAGGGGAGGCTCACAGATAACTTGAATTTGCCCTTTAGGCACTCGACCTCATTAAAGGTTCACCAATGCTGCGCCAGAGGGACTAGTACTCCCTGAATACCACAAATCCTGGGTTTAGATTAAATGACATCTAGAATTCCAGTCCTAAATCTATAGTTTGTGATTGATACATATTTATTTAGGTAACAGTTCTTTTGAATAGATATAATAATACTAACACTTATATAAAACTTTCAAGTTTGCAAATATTATTATAACTATGGTAACCCTGGGACATAGACACTCTACATTATATGAAGAAACATAGACTAGGAAAGTTAAGTGATTTGCTTAGTATCACCCAACTAATAAGTGAGATAGTATTCAAACTCAGATCTGTACTCTATCTACTGTGCCCAGAAAGTCCCCAGTTTCAGGGAATGTTAACAAAGGGATCATTAATTTCAGGGATCCTCTATAAATATGGTTCCTTTTATGATACAGAATTTATGAGAAGTTTTGTAGGAAAAATAATTTTAATATTTTGTACCTATAATTTATCTATGTAGGGGAAAGATTCTTTTGTACAAGGAATATACTCATGCTATAGCTTCCTAATATTGGTATAATTTCTATCCTAATTCCTCATCTAGGTGGAAGTCCTTATGTATAATAGGCACGTAATAATGATTATTGACATTTAGAGATGATGGAAATAACTCCAAACCAGAGAGTTTAGGAACCAAGTTTTAAATGCAATAGTAACAGAAACAAATATCGACACTCACATAGTACATCTTATTTTCCAACATTTTACAGTTATTATTTCATTTGATCCTCCCAACAACTCTGGGAGACAGGTATTATTATCCCCATTTTATAGAAAAAGGATCTGAAGTAAGCAGAATTAAAGTACTTGCCAAGGATTACACAACTAGTAAATACCTGAGGGTGGTTTTTTTACAGGTCCTTCCTGACTCCAGACTGGCACTCTATGCATTGTATCACCTAGCTTATACCCAGTATATCTGGTAAAAGAGACCCATTAAAGAGGGGAGGCATCCATCAGACTTCTTTGATTTAGTGCTAAACAATTGCAAAGCAGGTTGGTCAAATTCCTTAGGTGCCAATTTCCCAGGACAAGATTGAAAGGGTCTCAGATCACTTTTCTCCTTCTACTTCTAAAACTACAGTATGCAAAGGTTACTATCCTACAGTCCCCCTGGATAAATATACTACTATCCTTACAGGAAGTCAGTTTTGCCTTATGCTTTTAATATTTGAGCCACAGTGTACTTTGCTTAAAATATACGATTGGGTTAGATAGTTGGTTCAATAGATAGAGAGCTGAGCCTGGAGACAAGAGAACCAAGGTTCAAATCTGATCTCAGATACTTCCTAGCTGTTTGACTGTGGGCAAGTCACTTAACCCCAGTTATCTAGCCGTTACCCTCTTCTGCCTTGGTATTTATACTTAGTAATAATTCCAAGAAAGAAATTAAGGGCTTTTAAAAATAACATATATTTTTATATTTTAGTAGAGTGATAAAAATTTATAGATAATTTAGATAAGAATAATAGTGAATTTAAGCTACAACAAACTGTAGTGTTCTATATGGGTGATCTAAAATCAATCCAACCAATGAAGATTGAGGGCTGAGTGAGGTGGTGGTGTGGTAGAAACAAAGCCAACTAGTAAGGATTATAAATAATGCAATAAGGGGACTGAGCCAAGATAGCAACTTAGAAGCACCAAAAGCTTGATCTCTTTCCAACAATCCTTCCATACAAATATTTATAATATGCTTCAAAGACAACAGAAACCCACATCCAATAAGGAAAGGGAGAGATGGGTCTTTTCTATGGAAAACATCTTAAAAGGTGAGCACAGAGAGGCTATTTTTCATGGAATAAAAGACAAAAGGGCAGATTGAATACTCCCCCCCCCCCCACTCACAACTGGTAATCTGCAATCATATCAGACCAGCAGGCTATGAGTGCCCAGGCTAGAGACTGAGGCTGCAAAAGAGTGTTTGTCTGACTCATCACACAAGATCCAAGACTCTGATAACAGCTGGTAGAGAGGAACTTGGGGAGCCTATAGGGAGAGATAACCTCTCCTACCCATCTCTCTGAGACCTACTATCACACCCGGCTATCTGAGTTAGCCTAGGGTAGAGACAGTGAAGAATTTGTCCCAGGTCAGGCTAACCCAGCAGGCTAGTAATGACAGTTAAATGCAGTGTACCAACAGAGAACTGAAAAAAGAGATTTTTTTCAGGCTCAGGGCACAGCAGCTCAAACACTCTGGTGCAGAAAATCAGCAAAGGGGCAAGCTAATACTCCAAAGAGCATGAAAATAAATAAGAAAATAAAAGTAAATAAAATGAATCAATAAGAAAAAAGCTATAATTGAAAGCTTCTACGGAGGTATGGATCAAAGACCAAAACCAATGGATGAGGATAAGATCCAGAAAACAACAAGCAAAGCCTCAAAAAAAACCCCAAAACTATGAAATTGGATACAGGCTATGGAGGAGCTCAAAAAAGAATTTAAAAATCAAATAAGACAGGCTGAAGACAAATGGCAAAATGAAAATAGCCTAAAAAGCAAAATAAGTCATCTGGAGACAGTGGTACAAGCTTTGAAAGCCAGAATTGACTTGCTGAAAGTGAAAAAATAAATAAAATGGAAGAGCAAAATGATTTAAAAGAAAGAATGGACCAAAAAGAAAAGGAAATTCATAAGGTCGTGGAAGAATTTCAGTCTCTAAAATCTAGAATTGGACAATTAGAAACTAATGGCTTCATAAAACAAGAAACAATAAAACAAAATCAAATAGATGAAAAAATTGAAAATGATAAAAAATACTTCACTGAGAAAACAACTGACCTGGGAAATAGATTCAGGAGAGACAATTTAAGAATTATTGGACTACTTGAAAATCATGACCAAAGGAATAGCCTGGACATAATTTTACAGGAAATTATCAAAAAAAAAACCTGCCTAATATTCTTAAACAAGAGGGTAAAATAGAGATCGAAAGAATTCACAGATAATCTTCTGCATTAAATCTCCAAATGACAATGCCCAGGAATGTTATAGCAAAGCTCAAGAACTTCCAGATCAAATAGATGATACAATAATCTGCTAGAAAGAAACAATTCAGATATCATGGACCCCCAGTCAGAATTACACAGGAACTGGCTGCATCCACACTGAAGGACTAGAAGGCATGGAATATGATATTCTGGAAAGCAAGGCAACTGTGTCTATAACTAAGAATCAACTACCCAGAAAAACTGACTATATTCTTTCAGGGGAAAATATGGTTATTTAATAAAATAGAAAATTTCCAAGAATTCTTAAAAAAAAAGATTTAAAGAGAAAATTTAATGCCCAAATACAAAACTCAAGAGAATCAGAAAAAGGAAAATAAGAGAAAAAAATTAAGGGTCTCAATAAGGTCAAATAATATGCATTCATACATGAAAAGATAGTATCTATAATTCTTAAAATTATTATCATCATCATAGTAGCTTGAAGAAGTATATAATGAGTGTATGGTTGTAAAATGTATAGGATGATATATCAAAAAATATATAAAAAACTAGGGAACTCCCTAAGAAAAAATCCCCAGGGTCAGATGGATTCACAAGTAAATTCTATCAAACATTTAAAGAATAAATAACTCCAAAACCTTACAAACAATTTGACAAAATAAGTAATGAAGGATTCTTATCAAATAGTTTTTCTGACACAAATATGGTACTAATTCCATAGTCAGGCAGACAAAAACAAAGAAAGAAAACTATAGACCAATCTCCTTAATGAACATAGATGCAAAAATCTTAAATAAAATACTAGTAAAAACATTAAGCAAGTTTTCACATGGATTATCCACTATGACCAGGTGGGATTTATACCAGGTATTCAAAGAATGGTTAAATACTAGGAAAACTATTCACATAATTGAATATATTATATTCACAAATGAATAGAAATCACATGATTATATCAATAGATGTGGGAAAAGCCTTTGACAAAATACAACATCCTTTCCTTTTGAAAACACTAGAAAGTATAGGAATAGATGGGCCAGTCCTCAAAATAATAAAAAGTATATATTTAAAACCATCAGTATCATCTTTAATTGGGATAAGTTAGAAGCCTTCCCAATAAGATCAGGAGTGAAGTAAGGATGCCCATTATCACCTCTATTATTTAATTTTATACTAGAAATGCTAGCAGTAGCAATTAGAGAAGAAATAGAAATAGAAGGTATTAAAAATAGGCAATGAGAAGACTAAATTATCTTTTTTTTTTGCAGATGATTTGATAGTCTACTTAATGAATCCTAGAAAATCAACTAAAAAGCTAGTAGAAATAATCAACAACTTTAGAAAGGTTACAGGGTTCAAAATAAACACATAAATAATCAGCATTTCTATATATTTAGAACAAAACACAGTAGAGAGAGTTTGAAAGAGAAACTCCATTTAAAATCACTCTAGACAATATGAAATATTTAGGAATCTATTTGCCCAGACAAACACAGGAATTGTATGAACACAACTACTAAACACTTTTCACACAATTTAAACTAGATCTAAAGTGTGTCTTGGTTCATGTCCATGCCTGCATACCTGTCTTAATTCATCTCTAGGTCACTTAGGCCGATTCACTATACTGGACTTATTCAATGTAATTTAAGGGCATAGCAGTACCAGATCTTAAACTACACTAACATTATAGTAGTGGCTAAGACATAAGGGAGGATTACTGGAATAGACTTGGAGTAAATGACCTCAGCAAGTCAGTGTTCCATAAACCTAAAGATTCAAGCATTTAGGACAAGAACTCATTATTTGACATAAACTTCTGGAAAAATTGGAAAACAATATGGGGAAAATTAGGTTTAGATCAACATCTCACATTTATACTAAGATAAATTCAAAATGAGTAAATGACTTCAATACAAAAAGTGAAATAATAAATTGGGTGAACATAGAATAGTATACCTGTCAGATCTATGAGAAAGTAAGGAATTTAAGACCAAGCAAGAGATAGAGAACATTACAAAATGTAAAATGAATGATTTTGATTATACTAAATTAAAAGGTTTCTATACAAACAAAATCAATACAATCAAAATTATAGGGAAAGATACAAACTGGGAAAATATTTTATAACAATACTCTCTGACAAAGGTTTAAACTCTCAAATATAAGGAACTAAGTCAACTTTACAAAAAAATCAAGCCATTCCCCAATTGACAAATGGTGAAGGGATATGAAAAGGCATTTTTCAGATGAAGAAATTAAAATATCAATAATCACATGAATAAGTGTTCGAAGTCCCTTCTGATTAGTTAAATGCAAATTAAAACAATTCTGTACCACCTCACACCCAGCAGATTGGCCAATATGACAGCAAAGGAAAATGACAAATTTTGGAGGAGATGTGGCAAAATTGGGACACTAATACTCTGCTGTTGTGATCCAAAACCATTCTAGAAGGCAATTTGTAATTAATCCCTTCGATCCAGTCATACCACTGCTGGGTTTATACCTCAAAGAGATAATTAGGAAAAATATGTGTACAAAAATATTTATAGCAATACTTTTTTTTTAAAATATATTTTATTTGATCATTTCCAAGCATTATTCGTTAAAGACATAGATCATTTTCTTTTCCTCCCCCCCACCCCCCATAGCCGACGCGCAAGTCCACTGGGCATTAGATGTTTTCTTGATTTGAACCCATTGCTTTGTTGATAGTATTTGCATTAGAGTGTTCATTTAAAGTCTATCCTCTGTCATGTCCCCTCAACCTCTGTATTCAGGCAGTTGCTTTTTCTCGGTGTTTCCACTCCCATAGTTTATCCTTTGCTTATGAATGGTGTTTTTTTTCTCCTGGATCCCTGAAAATTGTTCAGGGACATTACACCACCACTAATGGAGAAGTCCATTACGTTCGATTATACCACAGTGTATTAGTCTCTGTGTACAATGTTCTCCTGGTTCTGCTCCTCTCGCTCTGCTTCACTTCCTGGAGGTTGTTCCAGTCTCCATGGAACTTCTCCACTTTATTATTCCTTTGAGCACAATAGTATTCCATCACCAACATATACCACAGTTTGTTCAGCCATTCCCCAATTGATGGGCATCCCCTCGTTTTCCAGTTTTGGGCCATCACAAAGAGCGCAGCTATGAATATTTTTGTACAAGTCTTTGTGTCCATTATCTCTTTGGGGTACAGACCCAGCAGTGCTATGGCTGGGTCAAAGGGTAGATATTCTTTTGTCGCCCTTTGGGCATAGTTCCAAATTGCCCTCCAGAATGGTTGGATCAACTCACAACTCCACCAGCAATGAATTAATGTCCCTACTTTGCCACATCCCCTCCAGCATTCATTACTTTCCTTTGCTGTTATGTTAGCCAATCTGCTAGGTGTGAGGTGATACCTCAGAGTTGTTTTGATTTGCATCTCTCTGATTATAAGAGATGTAGAACACTTCTTCATGTGCTTGTTAATAGTTTTGATTTCTTTATCTGAGAACTGCCTATCCATTTCCCTTGCCCATTTATCAATTGGAGAATGGCTTGATTTTTTGTACAATTGATTTAGCTCATTATAAATATGAGTAATTAAACCTTTGTCAGAGGTTTCTATGAAGATTTTTTCCCAATTTGTTGTTTCCCTTCTGATTTTAGTTATATTGGTTTTGTTTGTACAAAAGCTTTTTAGTTTGATGTAGTCAAAATTATTTATTTTACATTTTGTGATTCTTTCTATATCTTGCTTGGTTTTAAAGCCTTTCCCCACCCAAAGGTCTGACATGTATACTATTCTGTGTTTACCCAATTTACTTATGGTTTCCTTCTTTATGTTTAAGTCACTCACCCATTTTGAATTTATCTTGGTGTAGGGTGTGAGGTGTTGATCTATTCCTAGTCTCTCCCACACTGTCTTCCAATTTTCCCAGCAGTTTTTATCGAATAGTGGATTTTTGTCCCAAAAGCTGGGATCTTTGGGTTTATCGTATACTGTCTTGCTGAGGTCGTTTTCCCCCAGTCTATTCCACTGATCTTCCTTTCTGTTTCTTAGCCAGTACCAAATTGTTTTGATGACTGCTGCTTTGTAATATAGTTTGAGGTCTGGGACTGCAAGGCTCCCCTCATTTGTGTTTTTTTTTTCATTATTTCCCTGGATATCCTTGATCTTTTGTTCTTCCAAATGAACTTTGTTATGGTTTTTTCTAAATCAGTGAAGAAGTATTTTGGTAGTTCAATGGGTATGGCACTAAATAGATAAATAAGTTTGGGTAGGATGGTAGCAATACTTTTTATAGTGGGAAAAATTGGAAAATGAGGGGATGTCCCTCGATTGGGGAATGGTGAAACAAATTGTGACATATGATGGTGATGGAATACTATTGTGCTGAAAGGAATTATGAACTAGAGGATTTTCAATTGAATTAGACCTCCAAGAATTGATGCAGAGTGAAATGAGCAGAACCAGAAGAACATTGTACACAGAATCTGAAATTTTGTGACACAATCAATTGTAACGACTTTTCTGCTAGCAGCAATGCAAAGATCCAGGACAATCTAGAAAACTTATGAGAAAGAACACTATCCACATCCAGAGAAAGGACTGTGGGAGTAGAAACACAGAAGAAAAACAAAGGACTGATCATGTGGTTTGATGGGTGTATGATTGATGTTTTGGCTTTGAAGGATCACTTTAGTGCAAATATGAATAACATGGAAATGGATTTTGAACAATTACATGTGTATAGATCAGTGGAATTGCTTGTCCGCTCTGGGAGCGGGGAGGGGACAGGGGTGGGAAAAATCATGAATCATGTAGCCATGGAAAATATTCTAAATAAATAATAAAATAAATTAATACACTAAACATAGGATAAACTATTTTGATTATATAGATGATACTATAATGAATAGTGGGACCCCTTTGCAATCATCATGGCAGGAGGCAAGATAAATCCCCCCCCCCTTATAAGGCTAAACTATCAACTGTAATGTTTGAGTATATCCAAATCTATTTTATAATAAATGAAACAAGGCTCTACATTATTTATAACCTGATGTTATTTACTCTAAACCCATTTTTCTTCCTAACTCTCCCCACCCATCTCTTACTTCTCTTAAAAATGGGAAAAAAATATTGAAAATCTGAACCATACTTTTGTTTTCTCCTGCTATCTTTCCACCTTCAGACACTGCTATAAATTGGCCTGTCTTGGAAGTGGGATGAGATAATGGTTCTATACTTTGCATAATTATTATAACCACTTTGAAGAATTCTGAGTTTTAGTCAGGTATGAGGAAGGAACGTGTGACAAAGTCTCCTAGGCAAGGGGGAAATAAATTATCCCACCTTGTAGGTAGTTCAAACTTTAAGGGAAAAAAAAACTTCAAGATTTGAAGAAATACTTGCTGCCACAGTGAATCCTAAAATATATTTTGAAAAAGTGTGCATAAAAATTCCTTCTTTGGGATACCAATGAAACATTGAAAAATAAATTGAAGAAAGTAGAAGGAAACTCAGAAAAGTCTGTAGACCAGCAGAGCAGTGTTGGTTCCTCTGTGTTAATTTTAAAATAAACTTTTAAGGGGCAACTAGTGGCTTAGTGGATACAAGACCTGGGGATAGGATGTCCTGGGTTCAAATTTGACCTCAAACACTTCCTAGCTATGTGATCCTCAACACGTCATTTAACCCTAATTGCCTAGTCTTTACCAATCTTCTTTTTTGGAACCAATACTTAGTATATTGATTCTAAGACAAATGGTAAAAAAATGCTTTTAAGTATATATCTTTTTTTTAAAAAGCTGTATTTTCCAGTGTTGCATATAAAATGCTCTTTTTTCCTCTTCTTTGCAAATGGAAATATTCAGGTTTGTGAATGAAATTTATTTAAAAATTTAAAAATTCTCTTTTTTTCTTGGTACTTTCTGTGGTTCTAGGTTCTACATTTGTTATTATAATACCATGGGTACACAATTTGCTTCTAAACTTTGGAAGAAACCTTTTATTTTGGTTCAACAAACTATTTCAGGGTAATTTTGGACAGGGACACAACTAATGTCTATGGGATATAGAAAGGGGAAATGAGTGCAATAGGGGCATCCTTCTAAGATTTAGGAACAGAAACATAGTTATACTAAGGACAGGGAAACAACTGATACAGAATATTTTTTTAAAAAAGTAAACATTTCACTATTGATTTTACTCAGTTACTTCATTTTCTAGTATAGTAGAGGTAAATTTTGTAGAATTTTATATTATTGGTAGAAATAATTATAATAATAGCTAGGATTGACATAGTATTTTTAAAGTTTGCAAAGCCCTCTTTAAAAATCTCATTTTATCTAACAACTCTTAGAGATAGATTCTATAAATATCAGCATTTTACAAATGAGGTAACTGATGCAGACAGAGGTCACACAGCTAGTGAGTCATTTGCCCAAAGTAACCTAAGTAGGAAGTATCAGAGACCAGAGGTAAATTCAGATTTTCCTGGTTTCAGATACAGCACTCTATCCACTGTACAAATTACTTATAGTTGAGTTTTCATATTCTTTTTCTACCACTATATCCTTCCTTTCCCATGAACCTTTCATTATTTCCCAGCAGTCTATATACTGAATCTACCAGTTTGGTGTCTATATTGTTTATATAGCCACTACTTAAATCCTAAATTATATAATTAGATCAACAGTTAGAGTACTTTACTTGAGAGGACATTTACTTCAACATCTGCATTTTACAAATGAGGGAAATGAGACATAGAAAGATTAAATGACTGCCCAAAGTCATGCAGCCATTAAATGAAAGATCCTGAATTTACACCCAGGTCCTCTAACTTGAAATCCCTCAGTTCTCCATTGTATAATATAATGAGGTTCCTGGATTTGCCTCTTTTGTCTCCTGGCTTACCCAAGTTATAGAAATCCTTGTTCTTTTGATCTGTAGGAAATGTAGTAAGACTAAAACCTAAATTTTATCATTAATTGTTGGGGGTAGTGAAGATTAACATAAAAATATAAAAAGTTTATGGTAAATCAAGCTTACATAAAAATTCAGGTAGATAGCTAGAAGAATCTTAGAAATCAAATTTCTAGTTCAAATCTTTTATTTTATTAATGAGAAAACAAGGACTTGGGCATCAGTATATATTTTTTTCAGTTAATCCTTAATGAATTTTTCTTTTGAAAGCCAAGTAACCCTCTTGAAGTTCTCAGAATCTACTGATTACCCACCCTCCAAAATTAATAGATCGAGGATCAGAGTTTAGAGCTCTCTACATCTATAGTCACCTATATTTGAGTTGGAGGCAATGTGCTGTAGCTCAATAAGTTCTTAATTCATAGCAAAGGTGTCTGGGTTCAAGTTTCACTTCAGACATTTGAGAGTCAATTGAAGAAAATGAGAACTAGCCTCAATGTGAGAAGACTCGAGAGAGTAAAGCACAATAGTTTTTTCCCCCAGTATTTTAAAGATTATTGTTTGAAAAATATATGAGACTTGTTAAGCTTGACATTGGAGTGTAAAATTGGGAGAAATCAATAAAATTGTCTCCAGAAAGTAGTGTTTTCCTTTTTGTTTCCTTGTAGAGACCCAAAGATGCCCTTTAAGGTCTCTCCCAACTATGTTTTGTTTACCATTGTTTATGATTAACTAGTTGTATGGCTGATCATAAATCATTTAATGTCTTTAAGGCTCAGTTTCCTCATCCATAAAATTGAGATGATATTTGTGAAGAAAGTCTTTGTCATCCATAAAGCACTGGTGGGTTATTCTTTTGGATATGGATTTAAAGTCCTCTAAAGTGTGGTCCCCTTCCTCAGATGGTATTTCCTCCCTCTCTAAGAGAAAATTGCACATCAAACAGTTTGCCTTTTCAGCTAAGTAGCAAGAGAAATAGGAAGGAAGGAAGACAAAGCAACAGAAGAAAAAACATTTCTCTATGAGAAGATTGTATGTGATGATTCCCACCTCCAGAAGGCTGTGTAAACCAACAGAAAATTTATCGAATGTGCACATGGTAGGTGATACTCAGCTATAGGTCCTTAATGAACAGCATCTCTTCTGTGGAAACCCAGAATCTTGCTTCACCCACTGGGGAGAAGAGTAACCCTTCTACACACTCTGAGTAGTGTGGTTACCACATACTGAGCACAACACAATTCACTCATTAGTCTTTGTTGCTCAGGAGGATAAGATGACCCCTATTGACATTTCACAATGTCTTTCACGTGCTGACACTCATTTGGAAAGTGCCATCTGTCAACAGAAACTGAAAACAAAGTCATTTTCCCAGACACCTTTGAAAAGACACTTGCCTTTGTTCTCAGTGTGTACGGCACACTCCATAATGGTGGTTTGATTTTGTGTGAAATGTGAATGATTTTACCTCTGTGCACTGGCAGAAACAATCCTTTACCTTAATAAAAGGAGGATAAATAAAATTATGAAAGCAATATTTGTGCTGGCCACTTTTCCTGGCACAAGATCTCAAAGTTGATAGAAATTTATAACCATGCCAAGGGAGAAAAAAGTGAGTGGGAGTTGGGGGGCAGTAAGGGACAGAAAGGACAAGAAGAGAAAGGGAAAGAAGGAAGGAGGGAGGGAGGATGGGAGGGAGAGAAAGGATAGAATATTATATCTTGATACTTTAAATTCCTATTATAAGATTTCTAGAGAGAATGGAAAATTTGTAAAGCACTTTGATGCAAAAACTATTATCTAGAATTATTTTCCTATTATGTCTAAATAAATAGCCAGCATTTCTAAGCCTTCCACTTATGAGATGAATTTTTGTGAAACTTTTTTTTAAAACCCTTACCTTCCGTCTTGGAGTCAATACTGTCTATTGGCTCCAAGGCAGAAGACTGGTAAAGGGCTAGGCAATGGGGGTCAAGTGACTTGCCCAGGGTCACACAGCTGGGAAGTGTCTGAGGTCAGATTTGAACCTAGGACCTCCCATCTCTAGACCTGACTCTCAATCCACTGAGCCACCCAGTTGTGAAATATTTTCAAAGGAAAAGAAGGATTATATTTATATGCAGTGAATATTCAGATCAAAATGATAAAAATAAAATAAAATAAAATTTCCTTTGGAACTTGATTTTCTTTTCCAGGTGATAATTGGACAGCAACATATAGAGGAGAATGCCTGAGAAAAATACGGTCTTCCAACAGAAGACCCTGAGTTTTTGAAATGCTGATGTGACTAATTGAAGAAATACCAAAAATAATAAGGAAAGACCTTATGTTTATGTAGAAAGTGAGGCTTGAGTCTAAGACTCGAAGGGATCCAGGGAAGCCAGGAGGCAGAGGTGAGTAGAAAATGCATTCCAGACCTGGGGGACATCCAGGGAAAAGGTACTGAGTTAGTAGATAGAGCATCATCTGTTATGGACAGCAAAGAAAGGAAGAATTTCATTTTTAAAAGTCTTAGAACTCGTAAGGTATTTATGATTCAGTTAGATGAACTAGAGTGTAGTCTCTTTAGGTACACTGAGTTCTTTTTTTGCAATTAAAGGAGGAAATATTTTTCAAGTTTCACATTAGAATAAAATAAATCAAGGATTGGACAACATAAACTACTTTTGAATTAACTGGCACTTGTTCAATTCATAGTAAATAATTTGTAAGACTGAAAAACAGAAAGGACAAATCTAGAGGCTTAAGTTCAAGATGTCCATAACAGAAAACTGACCAACATACACACACACACACACACACACACACACACACATATATATATAATTTATATCTAGGCATTATTCAAGATCCTCTTTTATTTTCAATTTCCCTATGCCTCCTTTTAAAGATTGCTATATTGTCAAGAATCTTTTATCATCATCTTTTTTTTTTATTTTATTTAGTCAATTTAGAACATTATTCCTTGGCTACAAGAATCATATTCTATCCCTCCCTCCCCTAACCCTACCCTACCCGTAGCCCATGTGCAATTCCACTGGGTATTACATTTAATTTAATTAATTGTAATAATGATAATAATAATTTAAATAATATTATCTATCACTTATAGAACACCTTAAGGTTTGCAAAGTGCTTTTAATGTATTATTTCAGTTGATTCTTTAAACAAGTCTCCAAACCAGTTGTTATTATCCTCATTTTACAGATGAGAAAATTTAAGTGAATAAGAATGAAAGGATTTACCCATGGTCACTCAGCTTAAAACCCAGAACTTTCTGATGCCATATGCAGTATTTTATCTAGTATACCAAGAATGGTTCCACCTTCAGGGAATCTTTTTTAAAAGCATCATAAGATTTAGAGGGCCCTCATGAATAATCCTTTGGATGCTATAGAATTTATGAAAAATCTCATGGAAAAAAACAGTTAACATTTTTTACCAATTGAATCTTACCTTTGCATTCAGTTCTGCTGTTATTATTAAGACAAACTAAATCATGATAATCATCCCTTACTTGATATCAATTTAATCTTTAGTTGTAATACTCCTAATTTTCTTGGTCTTTTACAGGGAATCCCTTTATCAGGCAGGGGGAAGGTGTGTTAAAAGAATTTTTTTTAAAAATTCAGGGCCTGAGTTTCTTACAAATGCCCACTGATGATGACTGTTGCTTCCAAAAAGTCTATTTTAAAATATTCATAGAAAACTCCTTTTATGATCATCAAATTGTAAGCTAGAGGGTACAAAAAGGAGTACCAGAGCAGTGTTTGTACTGAACAGTTATTCCCTAAAGATGCTCAAGCCTACAGCAACAAAAATGATAGTGTAAAGAGTGAAGAAATGTATCTAGGTAATAAAAATTGGATATTTTGAGAAAGATTGAAAGTGTGAAAGCATTTCTAGTCAAAGTATATAGTCTAGCTACAAAATAGGAAAAGAAGGGAAAGCAAAGGTAGCCAGAATCCAAATCTAAATTCGAACATAAGGACAATATTTCATCATTAACTGTAATTTTCCCTATGAACATCTACATACTGACCTAAAGATAACTTAGTACAAGAAGTATTTGAGCTGGTCTTTGAGCCTTTAGTCTTTTTCCTGCTAATGGCTGATAGATTAATCTTCAAACACCCTACCCCACAAAAGAAGCCAACCTACTTTGATCAAATAACTCCAAAACATTCAATACTTCCTTAGTGCTGATGAAGTTCATACTTCTTAGTCTCACATTCAAGGTCCTCCATAATCCAACTTCAAATCATTTTAGCATTCTTATCTTCTACTATTGTTCTACATTAATTTGTCAGACATGGCCAGGTATTGGCTAGTTAACTTCTTTTCCCTAAATATTCCTTATGCTTTTATCCCTTTATGGTTTCTCTCACAGTATTCCACCCACTTGGAATCTACCAATCAATATCAGTCTTTTATTTCCTCCATTACATTTTTCCTATTCACCCAGTTTCTCCCTGAAATGCTCAAAATTTCATTATTTTCATAATTCATTTAATAACTATTGCCTTGTGGCAACTTCTCTGTTGTATACTAGACTATTACTAAATTTTTATTGTAATTTTCATGTTCATGAATTGTTTCCATAATTTCCTTGAGGTTAGGAAGTATGTTTTGCTGTTTCTTTGTTTCTCTCCAAATACTTTGCATAGTTCTTCCTTCAAAGTAGGTATTCAATTAGTTGTTCATTTGAAATTAAATTCTTATTTCATCAATTTTTGATAGAGTATACATGAAAGATGAAAAATAAGACATGCCCCAAAAGATTCAGTAACAGTGATCCCCCATCTTTCTATAAGATTATAAGAGAGCCACTTGGGTTGGAAAGAGCATTCTTTGTTATTTAGAGGCAGTCTTCATAAACTATGGGGAATTGGACCCACTGATCATTCTCTTTTCTTAAATCACATTAAGCACTCGTCTCAAAAAAGCAATAGTTGCCTGAGTATTTTTATCCCACTGTTTAAATAATCCATTAGTGTCTATATATGAATGCCCTGTTTCCAAAAAGAGGCATTTTAGCAAAAGGAAGAATGTGATTTTATGAAAAAAGACTTTTACTCATACCAATCCTTCACAATCTGTCTTGTACTCATTCTCCATTTCAGTTTAAAAAAAGAAACAAAACAAAACAAACACAATTTCACTGCAGCTATTATGTCTCCATGGAAAATTATTTAGTTCATTACAGTTTTCCTTGAGGAATGCAGATTAACTGTAATTATATGTGGCACTTTTGAAACAATATAGCTTTGTTCCAACCAACCATTTCCTTTTCAAATATTTTAGGCAGATTAGCTATAACCAAAATGCTTTTATTTCAGCATGTTCACTGAAAACAATTCATTTTTCCTTACTTCCAAACATGATATTTTCATTAAAGTTATTTCTTTTTGCTGGAAAAAAGTCACATTTTAATATAAATGCAGAATGGAACCAAAGCCACATATGTGTATAGATTCATGTGTTCAAACTTTAACAATGCACCATAAAAGGACGTATTTTATTGAGATAATAATATAAGACTTGGCTTTAGTATCATGCATAATCCTTTCTTCCAGAGAAAACATAATTAATAGATCTTTAATACAGAGAAACAGTAGTGTCTCAATACTTTCATTTGGGGTTTTCATTCTACATTGTGTATCTTTTTAAATTATAAAAATTATTCTATTTTCTGGTTCTAATTAAAAAAAAAACCCTTAACTTCTGTCTTAGAATCATTTGGGTCTAAGGTAGAAAAGTGGTGAGAGCTAGGTCTTAGGGGTTAGGTGACTTGCCCAGGGTCACACAACTAGGAAGTGACCATGTAGTTGCTCCCTCTCTTATACTGTTTAAAAGGATTCTTAAAAATATGCTTGATGAATATATGTATTAATTAAAAATATAGACTGCTTCAACTGACTCAACACACATCAAGTACCTACCAGTACTACTACTATTATTACTACTCCTACTTCTACTAACTAGCTATCATTTACATAGCTCTCTAAGGTTTGTAAAGTGTTTTACAAATGTCTTATTCTATCCTCACAACAACCCTGGGAGGTAAGTTTTATTATGATTCCCATTTTCCAGAGGAGAGAGCTAAAGTAAATTGATATTAAATGACTTAACTAGAGTTATACAGCTAATTAAATATCTGAGACAGGATTTGAAATCAGGTTCCCTAACTTCAAATTTAGGGTTCTTTCCATTGTGCTACCTGGCTCTTTTATGTGTGAGGCACTGTGCTGGGTTCTGGAGATTCAAAAACAAAATTGAAACTGACCCTGCCCCCAAAGAGCTTACATTCTCCTTGAGATAGATGAGATGAGAGTATGTTAGGGAAGTGAAGACATGTCCACAAATAAGCTAAAACAAAATAAAAAATGAATGCAAAGTAATTTCAGGGATGTTTATAGAGTAAGGGCAAAGTGAAAACAAATAATCTTACTCTGATCTCTTTGTCTGACAGTTGCTTCCTAAGATATTTTATGTACTTGTTAGTTCATTAAAGGCAAAAATAAAACAATATAATTCTCATCAATCTGGGAGGGTTTTGTTGTGGACTAAATGATTCCTTCCAATCTCACAATCTCTCTAGTCTATATCCTTTGTTACTAATCTGCCTTGGTTCTAAGAAGTTTCTATAAAACAAGAAGTTATCTTCCTTTTGAAAAAAATGGTGTCAAAAATAAGAATCACCTTCCTAAAGTCAGTTCATTTGAAAATAATTATATGTGAGCCTGTATTTAATGATTTGGTATCCTTGCATGTACCCCAGGGTAAAGTCAGTCAGGTGGTCATTTCTGAAGATCATACAAGCTTTTATCTTTAAACCCTTATCTTCCATCTTAGAATTAATACTGTGTATCGGTTTGAAGAAGGAAGAGTGGTAAGGGCTGGGCAATGTGGGTTAAGTGACTTGCCTAGAGTTACATAGCTAGGAAGTGTCTGAGACCAAATTTGAACATAAAACCTCCTATCCCTGGGCCTGGTTCTCAATCCACTGAGCCACTTAACTGCCCCTATACTAACTTTTAAGGAGCATTGTCTTTTTCTATGTTGAGCATCCCACAAAAACCTTACCCTTTAAGAATGACCAAATTTTTTTTCCCATTTTCATTTTGTATATGTACTTATATTAGCAATAAAATTTTTAAAATTGCATGTGTATATGTTTTAAGGAGAAGAGCATATTTTGTTAGACATAGGAGCATTTTCCTTCAGCCACATTCACCAGAATAGTGTGTATTGTATAGACACCTAGATCTATTCTGGTTTCCATTTTTTTCTTTTTATTAAATCCTTATTTCTAACTTTGAGGCATATCCAAATGAAAAATGGCACCAGGATTCACAAATTAACCATAAGCCTTGTAAAGATGTCAGCAGAATCTTTGGGATCAGATTCAATACAAAGCTTTTAGTGAGATTAAGGATGCAAATCCATTTTTATATAAATTGGTAATAACAACAAATAACAATTATAGTGCTTTGAAGTTTGCAAAGCACTTGAAAAATATTTTTCTCCTGTTATCTTACAACCTGGGGATGTAGCTACAATTATTGACCAAAATTTATCAATAAGTAAACTGAGGTAGATGAAGATTTAGTGAGTTGCCCAAAATAAAAATAATAGTAGTAGTGGTAGTAGTAGAAGTTGTTGTTATTGAGTCATATCTGACTCTTTGTGACCTTAAAGGGCTTTTTTTTTTTTTGACAAAGATACTCAGGTGGTTTACTATTTCCTTCTCCAGCTCATTTTAATATAAAGAAACTGATGCATATAGAGCAGGGATAAGTGAGTTGCCCAGAGTCACAGAGCTAGCAAGGGTCTGAGGCCAGATTTGTACTCAAGAAGATGAGTCTTTCTGACTTCAGGTCTTGTCATCTATCTACTGTGCCACTTAGCTATTCCTTGTAATAGTACTAGCTATCATTTATATAGTGCTTTAAAGTTTGCAAAGCACCTTCCAAGTTTTATCTTGGTTTACTCTCATAAACCACTGGGTTGTACAAATGTTATCACTTAATAACTATTTCCATATTATTCATTTTTGCAATAGAGCAATTTTTACAAAAGCAACCCCCAAATTATATACCTATATATACAAGTGATAAGTGATGTCATATGTTTTTCTTTTGCATCATCTTCTGTTTTTTCTGAGTTTGTGAGTTTGTATTTTATCCCATGGTCACATAGCTGTTAAGTATCTGGGAGTGGATTTGAACTCAGTTCTTCAAGACAGCAGGTCTAGAACTTTATCTACTGTGCCACCTAGCTGCCATAGTTTTAAATGCATTTTTAGAACCAGGTTTTATTTTACTATGCATTAGAAACATTGATGTATGCACTTTGGTCTATGCCCAGAGAAAGACCTTTATGAAAAACCCAAAGGTTTGCATATGATCTCATGGCATTTACAAACTTTCTTGTGAGACATCATTTGTACAATGAAAAATGAAAACAAAACTTGGATATTGTCAAATTCCTGTATATCAGTAAGCAGAGAGAAAATCCTTTTCAGTCAAAACAAAAGGCATTATAGTCTCTGTCTCTGCCTTTCTCTTTCTCCCTTTTCTTTTAGGATTAGATTAAAGAGAAACTGTACTGTTAGGGGAAATTACTGCCTATCAACAGATATCTGTACCCTCTAAGGCAGTTACTGGACAATGAAAGTAGATGCAGATTGATAGGCAGCAAAGGAAGAGAATTATCTGGTGAGAAATGTGGCTACTAGCGATGCAAATTTCAGAGAGCTCTTAGATGAAAAAAATTAAAAAGTAACTTGGCCTAAAACTGAGTTAAGCTAAAGTATCAATCTACCTATGTGTCTGACCTCACCAGTTCTTTGGAAAAGAAATCAAAGGACTGAAACTTAATTTTTTAAAAGTGGCTTGTCTCCAGATATTATTACTAAGATTTAGCAGTTAAAATATTTATACAACTAAAAGTAACAGAAATGAGTAGAGAGCTTGTATGATAATAAGCATAGCTGGCATTTATACAGAAGCTTTAATATTTATATCTATTATCTCATTTGATCTGGAAAATATGTCAATCTAAAGTGTGCTACTTATCTTATTTAGCAAATAAATTGTGTATATATAATAAAAATTGGTCTTGGAACTATTGGGCTCATATAAACATAAATGGTATATATATATGCCTACAAAAACATATATACTGTGTATGTGAAAGAGATGGAGTAGGATGACATAGTACAATGCTTGCTAGACTTGAGAGTCTGGAAAAATCTGGATTCAGATCCTGCCTTCCAGGCCTATTAGCTCTATGTCCTTGCATAAATCATTTAATTTCTCTGAGCTTTAGGCAATTAGCTTCAGTGATGGAAGTAGTTTCCACAATGAAAAATTCTAAATCCTTGACAAATTGATCTGTCTGTGTAGTATATACCTGTCTCATAATCTTTACATCTTGCTTGCCTCTTTCCACTGTGTCCTTTGGAATATATGTTCCAGGATTAACAAATGACTCTTTATCTCTAACCTTTTCCTAACATGCTCATGGATAAAGGAGAAGATTCTAACTCAGTGATTTCATTGCTAAATAGAATACCCAATGAGGAAATTCCTTCCCAATTTTCTTCCACTTACTTAGAGCTTTGTCTGAGGGGTCTTAAAAGTGAACTAAACATTCTAAAGATCATATTACTTGTCTAAAACCATAGAAAAAGCTGGCTGTATTCTGATACAAGCTTTCTGTGTATTGTTTTTTAAGTTAAAATTTTTTTAAAAAAGACTGTTCTGGCCTTATTTTCATTCCTGGGTAGTATGGTCTCTATGGTCAGTCATTTCAATAATGCTCTCTCCTCCATTTTTAAATCATTTTTTCTATTTGACATTATTTCAGTGCTACTGAATGCAGTTGAATAAAATCATGTTGTCTTCTAAAAAGTTATGCTATGACCACCAATCTATTGAAATAGCTCTGTGTGTGTATGTGTGTGCATGTATATGTGAGTGTCTATTTGTCTATCTCTCTCCAAGGTTATTAATTATCTTACCTCCTTAGCAACAAATCCAATGCTTCATTTTTCATTTTCTGTCCTCATCCTCCTTGTCTTCTTATTGGCATTTGGTACTATGGACCAGAACTCCAAAACCACAGCATCACAGATTTCTAGAGTTGGAAAGGACCCAGAGGTCATCTAGTCCAGGATGAATCTGAACAAGAATCTTCTCTTTGACATTCTCTACAAGTGATCATCCAGATTCAACTTAAGAGATGAACCTCCTGTATCCCAAAACACTATATTCCCCCTTTGAATACATCTAGTCATTAGGAAGTTTTTCCTTACGTCAAACTTAAATTTGAATCTTTCTAACTTCCTCTCATTTTTCCTAGTTCTGTATTCTGGTATTAAACAAAATGAATAGAAATCCTCTTCTACTTAAAACCCCTACAAATAATTGAAAACAAATAGTATGTCCTACCTTCCCTTATTTCTCTTTCTTCATTCTAAACAGTCTCAGTTCCTAAAAGTGATCCTTGTCTGTCAAGACCTCTCTTTAGCCCAGTGATTTGCTATTGCATCCAGTAGGGCTTTTCTAAAAAGGAGTGTCCTAAACTGAAAATTATTCTCCACATGTAGACTGTTCAGACAAGAAAGAAAGCTATCACCATGCCTTTTAAAAAAATAAATCCTAATGTTTCATTAAATTTTATTTTGTTGAGTTAGGGAAGCCATATAAAACTGTATTTTGTAATACATTAAAGCTCCTAGATTTTTTTTTCAAATAAACTCCATCCAGCCTATTTTACTTATAAAGATGATTTTTGAACACATATGAAATTTTATTTTTATTCCTATTGTCTCATATTATTAGATTTAACCCATAATTCTAGCCTGTAAGGGATTTGATCTTGTCATTCATTATGTTAATTATACCATCTAGCTTTATGATATTTGCAATTTTGATAAGCATGCCAGCTAAGCAATTTTTTTTATGTTTAAGCTAAGTTTTTTATGTAAGTCACTGAAAAAACTGTTCAGTTCCACAAGACCAAATACAATTCTCAGAGACAATCCTTTAAAGCCTTCCTTCCAAGTTGACATCAGACCTTTGAATCTGGCCATTCAACTATCTATAAATATATTGTCATCTAGCCTGCATCTTTCCATCTTTTCCACCAGAATAACATGAGGGATCCTATCAAATGCTTTGATAAAATCTGGATACAAGGCACTGCCCCTTTCATATGTGAACAGTTTGACTGCTGAAAAAAAAAAAAGAACATTTGCATAAGAACATTCAGATGCATAATATTTGCATCCAAAAATGGTTAAAATCAACTTGTGAAGAAAAGTAGTCTCGCAGATAAAAATGTTAAGGAAAGACACAGGCTGTTGATTTTGAGGACTAGATAGACCATTGCCTCTCAGATGAATGAACTTAATCGGACTTTTTTGAAGTGAGCACTGGGTAACATGGCCACACGGCACTTAACTCCTTTACATGTGACTTTTTTTTAGAAGTTCAAAGACAAAATTATAGATAAAATAATCATTAGGGGGCTAAGGAAAGATTATATATCTGGCCAAAAAGTTGATTTCTTGATTTTCATCTCATAATATAAAGATAAATCATTTATAATCAAGAGGCTCTGATTTGAGTCAGTAAAAAATACGGAAAGTCAGAGAGAATAAGTTTTGAGAAGAAGATATAGAATAAAATAGAAGCAGCAGGAGAATGAACTGTACAAGTAAGACTGACAAGAAATTTGGGACAGAAGGCTTCCAGTTGAGATAGTAAAGTCTTCAATAGCTTGGTTGAGAACTTACTGATTGGAAAAGCAGCATTACTTTACTGATGGGCTGGAGAAAGCCTGGGGGTAGCTATTAGAAAGGGGGTAAGCTAGGTGACATAGTGGATAGAGTTTGGAGCCTGAAGACAGGAAGATTCAGTTTCCCAAGTTCAAATCTGACTTCAGAAATTTTATAGCTGGGCAGCCCTGATAAAACACTTAATCCTGTTTACCTCAGTTTCCTCAGCTGTAAAATGAGCTGGAGAAGGAAATGGCAAATCACTCCAGGATCTTTGCCAAGAAAACTCCAAATAATGTTATGAAGAGTACATTCAACTAAAACAAATGAACAACTACTGGAAGTTCGTTGGGGAAAAGTTGAAACTTGCTGTATGTAAGGAGTTCTCCAGACTTACTACACATTAGTAACATTTACATTCTGACAGAGGAGAAAGCTCTTAATATAGTAGAGGGCAAAAAAACCCTCTGGATTAAGAGGCAAATACTTGGGGATAAAATAAGGCTTGTTTTTGTTTTGCTGTGAGCTGCGCTTTGCTGTAAGAAAAAACATAGAACTGATTGAACAAAGCAGAATATTCTGCAATTTGCAGATCTGAAGAGTTTGGAAGTTCTCTCCCTGAGGGAACATCTTGTCACCGAGAGAGTGTAATATTTTTTCTCAGTGTCATGTTAAAGGTGACTGTGAGCTAAAAGAGTCTGATTCATTAGCTTGAAAGCAGAAGAGAAGTTTTGCCAAGCAGGAATATCGTGAAAACCAGAAGGGAGGAACAGAGAATAGAAAAGTGATTTTATGAAGGGCAGATTGTTCCTGAGAGGAACAAAGACCTCAATACCTGCAGTCTAAACCTGTGAGTTGCTCCAAGCACATGAATTTCCCCATGAATGTGCCTTGCTTCTAGGTTCACGTGTGTGCTTTCCTCTAATAAACTCTGTGTGCATTGGTGGTAGAGTATTATTTAAGTTTGTGGGTAGACATTCTTATCTTTGCTTTATTTTGTGTAAATGTTATGATTATTGTTGGTTTTGCTTCATCTTTCAACTTTGAGTTTAAGAGTAAAATGGTAACTAATTTTGCATGCAGAGAAGCACACTAACTCAGGAACTACAGTGGCAAGCAGGAGGAATGTGCCTCCCACCTGACACACACACCTACACACCAGAATTGCCTCTAGGACTCTGAGAGAGAATAGCTAGTTGTACCCAATTGTCCATGGGTATGACTGTGCCCTGACTAGGATATGATTGGGGAAGTGCAATACAGATAAATCTGAGTCTATTCAGATTGGAGGGGAGCCTACCCAGAGAGAAAGAACAGCAGGGGTATGTGTATCACATTAGTACCATATTCTCAAGCTACATTAACTGCAGGATAGGCATCTTCACCATACCTGAGCAATACTATAAACAATAAATTGATCATATATTTGTAAACTGTATTTATAATATTCCTTTAATTTAACAGTTTAGTATAGCTGTCACAAAAGGAAATATGGTCAATCTACTGTGACTTCTTCATGAGACTATACTGGATCTTTGATATAAAAAGTATCACTCCCTGATATCCTTTTCTCCCTTGAGTTCTATGGCTCCTCACCTTTTTCTAGCTCTATGAATATAAATATTCCTCAAGATCTCCTTTGCAGATCTCTTCTACTCCTGTGGCTTCAATTATCACTTCTATATAAATGGCTTCCAACTTAATCTCTACTTGTATCCTCTGGATATCCCTAATAGGGATCTCCAGTACGAGACATTTTAAATCTCTTGCTTGATATTCCTCTGGAATTTAAGAATCAATATAGGTTCATAGAACAAGAGCTGGAAGGGACTTCAGAAACCATCTATTCCTACTCCCTCATTTTAGTTCTGAAAACTGAAGTCCAGGGAGATTTAAGGGACTTGTCAAAAGTTACACAGAAAGTAAGCATCAAATTTGAACTCAGGCCTTCTGCCTCCAGAGTTAGTCCATGAGACTATGCTTCCTCTTCATCATAAATATGCCCATACATCAAACTTCTTTGTTTATATTGCTGACACAGCCATCTTCCTGGTCATTCATACTTGAAATCTTAAGTCTTGGTATGATTCTTTTCCCCTCACCCCACAAATTCAATCGATTTCCAAATTATTCTAAATTTGTACCTCCATAGAACCTCTTACAACTAGTTTTACCTCTACTTTCACTAAAATCAACAGACTTCATCTCTTCTTTTGATCCTATTTCCTGTTCCACTTTTTCTCCATTCCTATCCATCATCCACAAGCTTTTACAATTGACATCCAAATATTTCACCATGTTCTTATCTCTTAAAAAAAAAACTCTGTTTTCCCATTATTTTGTGAATAAAGTATATGTGTATAAGCACATATAGGGTTAATACTGCCCCCCCCCCTAAGCAGGATCCAACCTCCTTGCCTCATTACTTATCTCACACTCCAGTATTTCCTTCATGCACTATATATTATATTCAGACATGATTAGTCTACTTCCTTCCATTTGCCTCTATTCTTTTGTTTGTGCTTTTCCTCATACTTAGAAAGGAATCCACCCTCACTTTCATCTATTGAAATACTTCCTTCCCTTTGAGATTTTGTTCAGATGATGCCTCTTCTATGAAGGCTTCCTTAATTCCTATTCTTATTCCTATGAACTGACTCCTTTTCAAATTTCTTTGCCTAGATCTTTCAAATCTCTCTCTCTCTCTCTCTCTCTCTCTCTCTCTCTCTCTCTCTCTCTCTCTCTCTCTCTCTCTCTCTCTCTCTCTCTCTCTCTCTCTCTCTCTCTCTCTCTCTCTCTCTCTCTCTCTCTCTCTCACTTTCTCTCTCTCTTACTTTCCTTCTCTCTCTCTCAAAGATTCTAAGGTAACAGAAATAAAAAAGAGAAAATGGGAGCTATTGTGGATATATTTCTGGGTGTTTATTGTAAAATTTTTTAAAAAGCAACTCTTAGAAAACCTTAAAAGTTCCTAGTGTGAGAACATATTATATACCACAAGAGTCCAGGAAAGATAAGAATCCATGACCAGAAGTAACAGGTATTAATAGTAAAAAGAAAAGCAAATAAATTCTTGGAAAGAAAAGAAATGAGAGGACCAGAATATTGGGTAGGGCTGATTTTTTTTTCACCAGGGGAATTTTCATGAATCCTATCTATACCCCTTCTTCAGTTCATTTTTACCCAGACCCTATCATCCTTCTCATTTCTTGCCTTGATAGAACTCTTTCCCCAAACATGGTGGCTTGGAGATGAGAGAGTCAAGGATACTTTGCTCTTGTATAGGAGAAGTAAAGTCAGTAAAAGAACAACCAAGCTCCTTGGGGGAAAATATGCATATACTTTTAAGTTTAATCTATATTATTAAAATTTTATTCAGTGTAGACAATCAATAGAATAACAAACCAAACCAAACCATGATTTATAACAACTGGTGATATCTGAGGTATAAATGTTCATACTGAAAATTTAACATTAGGTCTCACAAACCTCTTAGAATTGGTTCCAGCATATCCCTGGATAGTATGAACTCGTTGGGCTTTGAGAACTATACTAAGAACCTAATCATCATTTGTAGCATATTTATCGTGGAAATGTCTCAGTTCCAAATTTCAAGTGAACTTTTAAAATACAAGCTGTTTATAAAATGGAAAGTGTCAATATATCTATATCTATACATATAGAAAAAGGGATAGACCTCTGTTTTCATTGGTACAACAAACTGCTGGTGATAAAGAATTTCATGTGGCTTGGCACCTTTTTAAAGTAAAAGTCTTACAGAGTTGCCTGGAGCACTACGAGTTAAACAGAACCAGTGTATTCTGGAGGTAAGACTTGAATCTAGGTCTTCTACCTCTGAGGCCAGTTCTCCATTCACAATATTGCCTCTTATAATGGCTAGTATTTAATATATGTGCATAGAAGCAAAAGAAATGAAAATTAATAATAATATAGTAGATAACCAGGAAGTTGAATTCTGAATTTATTTAATAATTCCATGTCAATTTTGAAAATTTAAAACACAAGGATGTGTTGTATATATATATGTATAAATATGTGCACATTTCTTCTTTCCTTTTATATGCTGAATTGACTTGAAAGCCACAAGGTAGAAAACAAAACGAACTATAAAGGAAGTGAACCCCCATAATTATAAATACATAAGATATGCTTTGACTCCTAAACAAAAGTAAATATGTATGACTAATTTGCATAATCTTTAAAAATAAAGCAGAGGGGGGAAAAGCATGTTTACAAGCTCTCTAATTCTTACCTCTTCCTTTGTCTTTTTTGATATGACCCGAAGCCAGTCTCCAATCATGCTCAGGACAGCAGCAAAGTAAGCAAGTCCTACTAGGATCCAAAACCATACCACTGGCTTATAAAAATCCAAATATTCAATATCAGATCCTCCTGTAAGGGGAAAACAAAGTAGAACAAAAATAAATCCATGGTACATGCATTAAGCATTCCAGACACTTAATGGATGTTTTAGCCCTTTTTATTATTTGAATTAGTAATCACATGTATTTGTCAATAAATCCTTCAATTACATATCACTAATACCGCAGAAGTCAACTAGCAAAAAGAAATCTGACTAATGTATTCTTTTCCCCAACTTTCTTAATTCTGTCAGTGAAATGGAAATATCTTAAGGGCTGAGACGAAATTTCTCATGTATATGTGTGTGTGTGTGTGTGTGTGTGTGTGTTTGTGTGTGTGTGAATTTATGTGTGTGCTCCCAGTGAATAATTAATTTCCTGGTACATGATAGGTATTGTCTTGGACATAAAGAAAGCTTGTTGAATTTAATTAAACTAAATTGAATTGTCAGTTTTATCACTCTTCTTCCATTCTCTCAAGCTTTTATCCTCCTATTCATTTCTGATGAGATTTAAATTTATTGGGGTTAATAAAATCACCAACAGAGAATATAGTGAGATAAAAGATGCTCCAAGACAGACTTGAGGGGCACCGTGAGTAGGGAGCATCATAGATAATAGAGCCAGTAAAGAAGACTGAGAAAAAGTGGTTAGCCAGGTAAAAAGAAAACCATGAAAAACCCAGAGAAGAAGATGCTTAGTGTTGTCAAATGCTAAACAGAGCCTGAGAAGGATAAGGTTTGAGGAAAGAATCATCAAATTTGGAAATTAAGAGCTGGAATAGAATAGTGTAGGCAAGGTCAACTTGATAAGTAGAATAGGATGAGCCCTCCCAGGTGAATTTACCTATTTATTTCTTCCTTTTCATCATCATCATCACCATAATAATACTCCGAGGGAGGTAGTATAATTGTTATTCCAGTCTTAAAGATGGGGAAACTGAGGCTTAGAGAGAGATGGTGACTCACTTAGATTTACTTGGGCCAGGATTCAAATGTCAGTGGTCTTTGGCATCATGTCTAGTGCCTTTACCCTTAGGTTACCCTGCTTCCCCTTTGGTAAAGTCCTATAGATAACAAGATGCAACAAGATGCAGAGCCCAGAGAAGAACTTTTATCTCCAGGAAATCCCATTAATTCCACTGTCATCTAGACCAAATCCTTCCTTTATTGTCCAATTAGTTAAGGTTGCTTAATTACTAAGATCAGTACAAGACTGATTTATCATAGAACTTTTTTAGTACCATCAAGGAGTCCTTGTAATTAAACAGTGACCACTGCTAATTGAAGGGAAGTTAATTGAATGCGATTCAAGAATTATGAAGGTTGTGCTACTGTCCCAGCATTCCTGCTTTGCTCTAATTATTTGTCAGTCTAAATTTCCTAACACACACACACACACACACACACACACACACACACACACACACATGCACTAGTTTGGGCTTTCATATTAACATCCTAGGTCCAAATTTAGAAATTTAGAAAGCATATGAAAGCCAATTGAAGATTAGGTAGTGAGGAAGAAGAATACATTTTTAGAAGAAAATAAAAGCTATCTTGATTAAAGGCACAAACTAATTTTCCAGACTGGCCTACTGATTATATGACTTATCTTGCAAAAGTGGTGGTCATTCTTTCATTCATTCCTTCACTTCTGGGTTTATTTTAAATGTTTACTAATATCTTTTGCTTTTTATGTTCATATGCATCTGTTCCCTTGCCCTCTATAGTAAACCACAACTGTCACAAAGAATAAGAAAGAAAGATAAATAAAAAGGTAGTTCTGTGGCAGCTAGGTGGCTCAGTGGCTAGTGTAAACTTTAGATTATTTCACCCTACTTAGTCTAACAAAAACAGGAATGTCTACACCCATACCTAAGGATTAAGTATTTAGGAGGATGGCCTATGACAGATATGTGCTAGCAATTGACAAATCAGAAACAACTGACACACCCCTGGGCTGTCCTAAGTCAAGCTTAACTATCATTGGTACATGCAAGATGCAGGAAAGTGATGTAAAAACTGTCTATATATTTCATGTCACTTCCTCTCTCCAGCCTCTTTGGCAGTGGAAAGTTGGCTGGTGGAGCATGTTGAGCGTTTCAGCATCTTGGGTGGCGGCTGCTATTGCCCGGGTTTGGTTTGATACCATACTGGAGGAAGCTGAGTAGCCTAGTTCAGGTGAGGCATCTTTACTGAGCTCTAATGGAGTTCAGGCTGATTCTTTCTCCTTTACCTTCCAAACACTATCCTCTTAGAAAGCCACTAATCTTCTTCAGGGACCTTGTGGTGGAGGACCTTCAACTCCCCCTGGCACAGGCCAGGAGGGAGAAATCCTACACCTTTTCCCTCTCCCTTCTTAATTCTTTCCCTCCATATTAATTAAACCACCATAAATTAAAAAAAAAACAAACTGACTTGGGTATTTTATTTGGAATATTCCCTGGTGACCAAAAATAATTTAAATTAGTTTACAACCCTAAAATTATCCTTACACTAGAGAGCCAGACCTGGGTTCAAATCTGGCCTAAGGTATTTCTTAGGTATATGACCCTGAGCATGTTATTTAACTCCAATTCCCTTGCACTTACAGCTTTTCTGTCTTAGAACTGATACTTCCTATTAATTCTAAGACAGAAGATATGGGTTTTATATTTTTAAGATAGTTCAGTAAAACTATAACATCAAGTTGGACAATTTGTTTAATATTCTACATGCATAATTCCCCTACTCTCCAAAGAAGGTAAAGGAATTCAGTTTCTTATTTCTTCTTTAGGAACAAGTCTGGCAATTACAGTGTTGAGTTTGGGTTTTCTTTTTTCTTTTCTTCTTTTTTATCATTTTAGTAATTATGTATAGCTTTCCTCCTTCTGTTAACTTCAGTTTACATCATATCATAGAAGTCTTCCTTTGCTTCTCTGTGTTCTTTATATTCATAATGGTAACACATTAGACTATATTAATGGGCCAAAACTGGTTAGTCATTTTCTGGTCAATAGCCTTTTTTCCCTAAGCAAAAAATAATGTTGCTATTCATATTTTGATTTATGTGTGAACTTTGATCCTCTTCATTTGTTTGCCCAGGATCATACAGTAAGGAAGTGTCTGAGTCCAGACTTGAATCTGGGTCCTCCTTACACTAAGTCTAGTACTCTTTCCATTATGCTACCTAGGCACCTCTGATAGCCATTTCATAATGGCCTTAATTTGATGAATGTGACAAATACATAGTTATGCTCCTGGAAAGGTGTATCCTGGTGATTCCTATCTTTGTTTTCTTCATGTTATTGTTGCTGCCTGGAATAGCCTCTATTATTCCTTCTACCTATTTTATTCCTATTTCTTATATTGTGTTGCCTAATTAGCTCAATTCTTTTCATAACCAGATATATATATTTTTTAAAATCTTTGCATCTATCTAATTAATGAATTAAATAACCATATATGAAGCACCTACTGTATGCAATACACTACATTAGATACTTGGGAAAATATAAGGCTTGGATGACAAGTTGTTCTACTCTTAGAGTTGACTATCTACAAGAAGAAGACAAGTCACAAACATTAGCACTGAAAACAAAAATGCTAGGTGAGGTCTGAAAGGAATCTTTCTTGATGGGGGACTGGGAGAATGTTTCAAGTACTTCCAAGTAATTGGAATACAGCTGTGAACTAGGAATTACAGTGACCCAGCTATCAAATGTTTTTAATTATACCTGCCATGAACCTCTCTCCATGTTTCACATATACTCAATAATTTAATTTAAAAAACACTTAATAAGTACCTACTAGGTGCAAGTTGAGAGATACCATGGAGTGGTAGGGGAGAGCTGGGAGACTGATTCAATTCCTTCTCCTTGTAGTTATTGGCTGAGAGACCCTGGACAAGTCTAACTATCCCAGGTAACTGTCTAACGCTATGAGCTGTGTTGATGTTGAAGATCTGTATCAGATGTAAAATGGCATATTAACTTCTATGATAAAATACTAGCCAGCCTAGTAAAACAATTAGTTGGCAATCTTACCTTCAGTTAGAAATTGTCTCCCTCTCTCTGATAAATGAAAAAAAAAATCATCTCTGATTAACCACCCTTTCTAGACACCATTGTACCAGGGGAAAGATTGTCTTCCGTGCTGCTGTTCCCTTCCATCCATCCACCCTCACCATATTGTATTCTGTCTCAACACATTCTACTCTACATACTGTAAAAGGGAAATTGTTTGTTCTCTTTGAGTTGACACTTGTGAAATAAAGGATTCCCTTTCACAAGTGTCAACTCAAAGAGAACAAAGAATTCCCTTTTACAATACAGATAGATAACTGAATTTGCCCTAATCTGGGCTAGGGTTTTATTTATATAAATTCAAGTAAGCTATCCAATTTGACATGGGAATTTCATTTGGTCACAATCATCTCTTAATCTGACATATTTATATGTACAAGTAATATCACATGGTCAATTTCTAATGAAAGTGTAATAATAGAGGAAGTAAGTTTTACATTGATGAAGTATTATGCTAGCCAGAAATGCAACTCTGCTATAAACAGGCATTGAAGAAAAGAACGTATTCTTCAAGGTAAATAATAGAACCTTCCAGCTCTTTCAAAAAAGCTATTTCTGCATGTCAAAAGCAGCAGAAGTAGTCTCTTATGATGTATTATCTAAGCTTTCAAAGCTCATGGGAAAACAGGTTTGAAAATTCTAAGCACTAATTTGGGAATTTTGTGTGGAAAGAGGCTGTTAAATAGGTTCACCAGATAATTCCATTATTTCAAATGTTTCCATTTCAGTGAAACCAAAAGGACTGAACTTTCTCTTTCAAAACCAATGCTTAGGAAGAACTCATGACTCACATACATAAAGTCACCAAGACTCTGTTTTAGAAGAGTTAGTTCATGAGCAAGATGACTTTTTATGCCTTCTTTCTTATAAACAGGATGTCACATTTTGAGAAGGGTAAATTAACTTAATCACTTTAGGTCTGTGTTTGGATAAAACATTCAACCCACAATGTTTTGTGTGTGGATTTTAATCTTAGAAAATTATATTTTCCCATTCTTAATAGTCACTTCCAAGCTGAAATCCATGCAAAAGAAATCTATGCAACTGGAAACTGTTAAATACCTCACATATTCTATTCATTTTCTTGGGCCTAAAATTTAATCTTCTGATACCTCAGAATTCTTTGAGGTGACCATGTATTCCCAAAGGCTATTTGAGTGGAATAAAAGCCCTAGAAAGTGTTAACATGCCAAAAAATGGTCCCAAGAAAAGTCTATGCAAGTAGGTTGGTCATTAGGCTACAAGTTTTTGAGTAATGATTACTCAAACAGGAAAGAAATATAAAATTATCTCTAATCCTGTGTGGATCCTTAATAGTGATGAAAGCAGGTTGATGGCATGGGGGGAGGGAAGGTCATACAGTACTAGAATCATGCCATTTTAGAACACCTAAATTCATTCATTAATTTAATTCTTGGCATAGAAATGAGATGCTTATTCAATTATCAAAAAGTTGCCATACTAATAGAGTTTCTAAATCCTATCAATTGTTATGTTTCTGCCAGAATTAAAAAAAAAAGTTATAAGGATATTTTGACAAAATGAAAAGAATAATCATATATTCTGCTAAGAGAAGTAAATAAAAGGATTGACAGAGTGGATTTTACTAGGCATCCAAATGCAACAAGAAATATAATTTATGTGGAAGTTAGTCATCTATCACTGATTGCACTGCTCTGATGAGAATAATTAAAAATATCACCACAAAGGAGTCACGGCTTGTGTTCCAGAAGCTGTTGCACATAATAAAGAGGAAGAACTAAATATGGTCCATAGAGTGGGAAAAACAGTTTGAAGTCAGAGGATCCAGATTCAAATCTGGCACATGTTATGTGATTTTTGGCAAGACATTAACCCTTCCCAAATCTTGGTTCATCTAGAAAATAGAAGGGTGGGATTAGATGACCTTACTTCTATTTGCCATCCTGTTTTCTTAATAAACTTCTTGATTAAATCAACACATTTTTAATTATTATGGTGAGTTAGTAACTAAAGATGGATTTTCACCTACACAACTCTTTATGTCAACATAATTCATACTCTCTTGCTTAAGTTAAAATATTAGACTTACAATTTCTGCAAAATACAATTGTTTTGTTCCCATTTCTGAATTAAAGTATTTTGGAGTTATGTTTTAGTACACCTTATTTATGGTTTCATCTTCATATATCAAGTCCCACATAACAGTTTATCTGATTCAAACATCTTATATATTTCAAGGTGGTTGTATTTTAAAAATAACTCATGAAAGAGAGATGTTAATGATTTATCATCTGGCTCTAATAGATACTGTATTTTTTAAACTGTTCATACTCAAATAATATATTGGTGTATTTACAGGTATTTTAAGTTAGACTCCAACTATAGTTTCCAATATTGTTTTTTATTTCCCTTTCACAAAAGGACATCAATTGTGACTTTTAAAAATGTCTTTTTACCCTTATTAGATACACTTATGTTTCCTGATATCTTTGATCATATTAAAAATTCATATGTTCCAAAGGATGAATGGCACTCAATTCTTCATTTTGATAGATTGTTTTTTGAAACTCTGTTGATAGTTTCTACTAGGATATTATCCATTAAAAAGATATCACTTTTTTTTACAAATATAAATATATTTTTCATATAAATATAATTTGCATAATAAATGACCCATTTATTGTATTTAAATTAAATAAAGGAGATAAAAATGGAGAAAGAAGAAGTTATTAAGTACCAACTACTTCTGTTTGTGCTATCAATGAACATTTTTGGATTGGCTAACTAAGTAATCAAGAGATTTTTTGCCACCCATTGGTCTACAATTTGTATAAGCTAACAGCAGATGAGTAGGGGTACCTAGGCTGTGTTGTAGTCCAGAGAAGTAGGCTCATCTCCTAGACATTGCTAATATAGAGATTATATACTATATAATATAATCATATACTCAGAGTAGAAAAAGATCATAGATGCTATCTAATCCAATCCCTAAATGAAAGCTATATTTTCATTACAACATCTCTAAGAAGTGATCATCTAACTTCTCTGTTGAAATACCTCTAATAGTAGAACAAACTCACAAACTCATGATGTTAGCCATTCAATTGTTCTTATAGTCCTCTTAGAAAGCTCTTCCTTATATTTAGGACAAAATTATCCTTCCTGTTAACTTTTGACCATTGACCTTAATTCATCCCTTTGAGTTAAATAAGGATAAGATAATTCCATTTCCATATATCAGTTCTTTAGATATCTGAAAGCAATTTCCTATGATGTCTCTCCCATGTTCTTTTAAATGATTCAATTAAATGATCTTTGTGAATTTATTAACTATACAGCTATTAATTAAATCTGTTGAACCCAATAATCATTACTAAATGCCATTTTGAAAATATATATACATATGTGAAACATATGTATATACATAAATGATATATTTGTATTATATTCCATAATAATTTAAGTAACATGCTATAAATAGTTTATATACCTCTATTTATATATGAATTTATTTGTATACTATTTAAGAAAAAAATGCTTAGTTCATTTACTACCTTTCTCTTCAATCTATAATTGCTATTAATCTTATTAATTTAACCTTGCTTTTTTCCCCAGACAGAGTTAGGGCGTCTTTTTCTGATTCAGAATCTTTATCTTGATATCAGATTTAACCTGGAGCTTGTGAACAGGCTACAAAATTTCAGGTAGGTTGGGGCTAAAGAACCCTAGTACCTTTTGCTGATGGCTAGTTATAAATTCTTAGGTCCTGTTCTCTGATTGCCACAGGCTCCTTAGTCAACAGTACTTAGAATTTTCACTACCTCACTTCCCAGACTCTCCTTGTCTCCAATAACATAAGAAATAGTAGCCAAGTAGAAAGAGAAAACTAGCATCTGTTCTCTGGTTCTTAGCTCTAATTGCTACTCCTAGTTTTCCTGCTTTCTATCCAGTAAGAACAAAGAATACAACAATTACAGTCACAGAGTGCATCTGTGTGCTACGAGCCTAAACCCCTTGGCAATTGTAAATCAGAAAATTTCTCAACCACTTACTCTATATTTCTTTCTGAAAAGATTTCATTCTTGCTCCTTCCAATCATGAATATAATAATATACACTAAAAATGTGAACACTCTATACTCCTTAGCAATCATAACTTTTCCACATGCCCCTGATAAAATATAGGTCATGGAATGATAAAACTCTTAGATACTTTCAAAAGTCATTTTTATGGAATTTTTTTTGGGGGGAAAGGATGTTTTTAAACTAAGTATTAAACGTCCCAGCTGTGTGACCCTGGGCAGGTCAATTAACTCACATTGTTTATTTCCTACCAGTCTTCTGCCTTGGAACCAATACAGTATTGATTTTAAGATGGAAAGTAAGAGTTTGGGTTTTTTTGCCTTGGCAGAGGGAATTTCTAATAAAGTGCTCTCTATATTGATTTGAAAAGATATCATTGACCAAATTACAGAAAAAAAAAGAAGAGAAAAATGAAAATGGGTTTTCTTGTTTATCATAGAAAGGTAGTGTTATGGAGGGGAAAGAATTTTGGCCCCATGGCCTTAGGGTAAGAAGTCTTGAATTAGAGTCCAGTTTTGACTACTGCTCACATATGTCACGTCTGAGATTGAGGGTTTATTATCTTTACAATAAGAGATTTGGACTAAGCTATCTCTATGGTCCCCTCTAGCTGTGATGTTCTGTGAAGCAATGAATCCATATTTCAGGGAACTGACAGTAAAATTTCTGCTAAAGGTAGAGGGCTTAAAATTTAAGAGAAGATGTATGCAATATTGTAGAAATCAAACAAGAACTAGGATAAAAATCATAAATTGGTGAAACCAAGACGACAACAAGACATAAGACACTTTCAGCAAGGCAAATAGAAAAAGAAAGAAATAAGAAGAAAGCATAAGAAAGGTAAAAGATGAAAGTCAAAATTAGAGACCTTTTAAAATGCTATCACATGACAGCATTTTCTTGAATTAGAATTGCTTAGAAGAGTAACACTGAAAACTAGCATTGGCACAGTTTCTGAAACTAAGGTGTGACTGCAGAATAAGAAGTTTAAAATTCCTTTACAATGTAGGAATTGAGTCACTATGTTTCTGCCCATCTCTAATGTCACATGACAGCATATTATACTCTTAAATTCTCCCATGATGTTCCATCCAAGACAATAACAAGAGAGTGTTTTCTTTCTTCTGATTCAATCTTGATTGAAATTACCTTGAAAAGAATTAATATCAATTCTGAATGTGACTGAAAAATAGCTGTGAGCATTGAAAAAAAATAGGGGAAAAAACCCTTACCTGCAACATAATCACCAAAACCAATGGTTGTTAACGTGATGACCACAAAATAAATGGCGTCCAGGGCACTCCAACCTTCTATGTGCTTGAATATCACAGCAGGTAGAGCAACAAAGAGCACACACCCAAACAATATGAAGATAATTGTTGAGATGATTCGAATTTTAGTTTGACTCACATTCCACTTCTAGGCATGAAAGAAAAGGAAGATATTCATTATTGGAGTGCCTCAAAAAATTGGACATGCACATCTATCTAAAAATAATTGCTCATAACAATGTTATGTAGTAACCATGACCTTTAGTCATATTAACTATCAGTTATCTATAGCTAGAAAAGATAAATTTGTTGTAGGTGGTCCCAAGATAAAACATTTTAATAAAATTTAATTAATTTAATTTAATTGCTCAAGGTTAATATATTTAAGGGGAAGGTAGGTGGCTCAATGGCTAAAGATCCAGACTTCGAAATGGGAGGTTCTGAGTTCAAATGTGGCCTCAGATACTTCCTAGCTGTATGACCCTGGGCAAGTCACTTAATCCCCATTGCCTAGGTCAGGTGAAATTTATGCTTCATGTGAGCCCCCACCTTACCCCAGATGGGAGAGAGGAAGCGCTCCCATTGGGCTGTTGGGCAGAGGGTCAGTGATGTAAAAGATGTCCTCAAGCTCATGGAGAGGGAGAGGGGAGCAGCCCCCTCTGGCACATGTGCCATAGGTTCAAAAGTATGGGCCTAGACATTATTGTTTCTTTGATTTGGCATTGATACTTAGTATTGATTCTAAGACATGAAGTAAGGTTTATTTTTAAGTTTATTTATTCACATTTTTCAAACTAAAATGATATTATGTATGTGTATATATGTGTGTGTGTATTTGTGTGTGTGTATACATATATATTCCACAGGAGAAATTAGAGGGTAGGTATCTTTCTAGAAGTATCTTTAATTGAGGAGAGAGTGAGTCTGGGACTCAATATTTGCTATGTAAAATAAGATAATAAGGAGTTCCTTTGAATACTTTCACTGATTGTCTTGTACATCTGGGATTCTTTCCTTCTTGATCTTTGCCTCATGGCTTCCCTGGCTGCCTTGGAGTCTCAGTTAAAATATCTTCTTTAAGAAGCCTTTTCTAGTCTCCTTTAATGCTAGTACTTTCTCTCTAAAATTACCTCTAAATTACCTGTTTATATATTGTTCATATATAGCACTTTGCATGTTGTCTCTGCCATTTAGATCACAAGGGGGAGGCCCATTTTTAAATATTTTATCCCCATTATTAAGCATAGTGTCTGATACATAAGTGCTTAATTAATATTTTTAACTTGACAACCTAAATAAAGGTCTTGTGATTGTTTAGCTTACTTGACTAGAGGAAAATAAAGTAACATAGAAAAAAGAATGAAAGAAAGAGAAAGAAAGAAAGAAAGAAAGAAAGAAAGAAAGAAAGAAAGAAAGAAAGAAAGAAAGAAAGAAAGAAAGAAAGAAAGAAAGAAAGAAAGAAAGAAAGAAAGAAAGAAAGAAAGAAAGAAAGAAAGAAAGAAAGAAAGAAAGAAAGAAAGAGAAAGGAAAGAAGAAAGAAAGAAAGAAAGAAAGAAAGAAAGAAAGAAAGAGAAAGGAAAGAAGAAAGAAAGAAAGAAAGAAAGAAAGAAAGAAAGAAAGAAAGAAAGAAAGAAAGAAAGAAAGAAAGAAAGAAAGAAAGAAAGAAAGAAAGAAAGAGAAAAGAAGGAAGGAAGGAGATGGGAAGAAAAGAGGGAGGGAGGAAGTAACAAAGGAACAAAGGAATGAAGAAAAAAGAAAGGAAGGAAGGAACGAAGAAGGAAGGAAGGAAGGAGAGAAGGAAGGAAGGAAAGAAGGAAGGAAGGAAGGAAGGAAGGAAGGAAGGAAGGAAGGAAGGAAGGAAGGAAGGAAGGAAGGAAGGAAGGAAGGAAAGAAGGAAAGAAAGAAGGAAGGAAGGAAGGAAGGAAGGAAGGAAGGAAGGAAGGAAGGAAGGAAGGAAGGAAGGAAGGAAGGAAGGAAGGAAGGAAGGAAGGAAGGAAGGAAGGAAGGAAGGAAGGAAGGAAGAAAAAGATATAATTAAGTGCTTACTAATTGTAAGGTAATGATATTGGGTCTGACCTAGGCCTTTGTCCTTTCCTCAGTTTCATGGCCTTAACAAAGGAAACTATTTTGTAAATTAATTCCCTTTGTTACAGAGGAGACAGATAACGAATTATGATGAATCTGTATAAAAATATCAACAAGGGAGTAGAAACCCAAAGTTAATGGCTACATTACCAGGTTAGTAAAATCTTGTCCAAGAGTTGACTATATGATCCTATCAAGAATAACTATTTGTATGCAAATGTATAAATCATAATGAAAATGAAGAAACAATGAGAATAAGGGTGTGCAATTTAGGACACCACCACCACTGAGTAGGATATGAACCTCACTATAGACTCCTCTTTAATCTTGTCTTTTCTTTCCCATTTATTTTCACGGTCTTACTTCTCCTTTTCTCTTCTTACTCCATTTATTTTTTATCCCTCTAACTTCTTTTGTATTTCTAAATGTTCCCAACCTATAGGCAATGCTTTGCCTTACAGAAGTCATTTATTGGCTAAGAGCATGATGTCCTCAGACAACAGTAAGAGTTATCAAATGTCATACCACTGATGTATGCATAAAATTATTGCAAAATGAGTAATCATAAAAGGTTAGTTCTAAATTATTCACCTGGATGCTTTTAATAGCTTATTTTGAATAACAAGTTGGTTTTCTCCAGCCAACCAGTACAATTCTGGAATATCTCCTTATTCTAAAATCACTTGCTAATTGCCAGAATAAAAGCTAATTTAATTATTAGCCAATATAAAGTTGATAAAACTTTTAAAAGGATGTATCTTTTATGGTCATTCATAAATGATTGTTCAACTGAATTGAAAATATCTGCAAAACTGGTTATCCAAAAAAAAATGTTTGTACTGGACCTATAATTTTGTTCATGGAGAAAACTTACAGTGAGGCAACTCCATCTACCAATGCAATTACCACTTTCTCTAAAATTTATAGTCTTAGAGAGATGCCCAGGACACTGAAAGCATGTGACTTTCCAAGAGTCACATAGTCATTAGGTATCAGCAGCACCTGAGATTCAGGTCTTCTTGCTGTCTTGAAGCCAGCTTTCTATGCACTGTGACATACTGTCTCATGCATGATAGGCTTGTTGGTGGTGGTGTTTTTTTTTTTCTGTTCAGTAATTTCATCATGTCTGACTCTTTATGACCCTGTTTAAGGTTTTCTTGGCAAAGATACTGGAGTGCTTTACTATCTCTTTCTCAAGCTCATTTTAAAAGTGAAGAATTGATGCACAAACAATTAAGTGACTTGCCAAGGGTCACATAGTAAGTATCTAAGGTGAGATTTCAACTCAGGAAGATGTTTTCCAGACTTGAGACCCAACACTTTATTCATTTCATCACCAAGCTGCCTTATTATTATTATTATTATTATTATTATTATTATTATTATAGTACTGTGCCCTAATATTCCACTCTGGAGAAAGTAAAGAGTTTTATTTTTAAAGTCTTAAAACCCACTAAATTCAGGATTTTTTATCTGGAATTTAAATAGTTGAATGATACTCAATTCTCCATAATGAATTGTTGTAGACCTCAAAAATGTATATAAAGTATCATCAATTTTAAATTGCTTTAAAGTATCAGCTAAATTCTAGGTCATAAAATATAGTAAGATATAGAATCTTCTGCAATTTTAAAAACAATCTGCTCATCATGAAATAGTAAAAATATTTCTCCACTTGTTTAGTTTGTTTTCCTCATTAAACATTTGAGGATTTTGTAACAAATATTTGTGGTAAAATATTTAGATACTTACAATAAATGTATCTTCTACTTTGGCAATTCCTTTTCCGAATATAGTCCCTAGTTGATCTCCAACTCCAGCCAATAGAAAACCAAAAAGGGGAATTCCCAGTAAGGCATAGATGATACAGAATATCTTTCCACCTTCTGTACGTGGTGAGATGTTGCCAAAGCCTAAACCACAAAAAAACTTCAGCTATTTACAAATTAGTGATACATGAAAATACATGTCAAAGACAGCAAGCGATAGAAATTATAGAATGTTTCACAATAAACCCACCAGACACTATTATTGTCACTGTATTTGGGGGTGGCATTAAAATTTTATCCCCTATAAACTGTCCTTTGTTGAATATTTTGGGGAATAATTGAAGATAAAGGATTACTGGAAGCATAGTTAGAATTCCATTGTTTAATTTGTCAACAATACGATAGGCAAAATTTATAATGGGGGAAATTGCAACAATTACAAGGGAAAAAAAGCTTAATTAAATAGAACATGTTTCTGTGTAGCAAGAGTTCTACCAGATTTGTAAATGTGTGGATACTCAAAAGGAAAAGTGCATCTCATTCTATTTTAAATGTTAACAAACAATTATTAAAATGTTGTAAAATTTTGAGTTAAGTAGTTAAATTTAAATTTGTGTTCAGACAATAATAAATATTTTAATGGTTATTTTTTGGCACTTTCTGATTTGATCCTCACAACAACGCTGTGAGATAGGTTTTACAGATGAGATGAATGAGGCTAAAAGAGGTAAAATGATTTAGTTACACAGGAAGCATTCAAGCAGAAACTGAACTCAGGTCTTCCTGACTCCAAGACCAATGCTCTTTCCACTGTACTATCTGGCTTCCTCAGAACTAAAAACTTAGAAAACATGATTTAAACTTTACAATTATAAAATTATTCATTTCACCAGGCATCCAAGATTTTCTAGAATTGGCCATTATAGATTATAGTTATGGTTATAATTCAACAGTACCATGAATTGATTAAATTTACTAAATCAAATTTACCTTTATTTATGAAAGTTACCTATTGAATATAAAAAGTTTACAAATATTCTAAGCATGTAGGTAATTTTTAGAAATAATGTTTTGAGAGATTTTTTTCTCTCCTCTCAAATTAGGAAAGCAGCAATATATTACAGCTAAGGTTGAAAAAAGAGTGAGAAAAATACAATTTTTGTATTTTGTACAAAAAGAGATAATACATATCCTGTGCACTGTACTGATCAGACCACATCTTAAATAATCCATTTCTATGCATCAAAATTTAAGAGGTGATACGGACACAACTATGTTCCCATATTACATAAAAACCAGTTGAGAAAAAGATGTTTAACCTAGATATCTAGAAGATATAGAGGAGACATAATTATCTTCAATATTTGAAGATGTCTCACATAAAAGAGAGAAATGATTTATTTTCTGTTGCTCTCTATTTGTGTTTAGGATTGATCCTATAGTTTATACTTTGTCTAAGAAAAAATCTTCATGTTGGAAGTATAGAACTGAAGAGTTTGCTTGTACTAGAAATGCTAGCTATAGCACAAAGAGAAGGAAAAGAAATTGAAGGGATTAGAATAGGCAAAAGAAAATGGAACCATCTCAGTATGCAGATGATATGATGGCATATTTAGAGAATCTGATAGAATCAACTATAAAATGTGTTGAAATAATTAACAACTTTAGCAAAGTTATTGAATAAAATAAACCTACATAAATCATTAGCATTCCTATAAGTTACCAACAAAGTCCAACAGCAATGAATAAAAAAAGAAATTCCATTTAAAAAGACTGGAGACAATACAGAAACTTGGGAATCTACCTACTAAGACAAATCCAGGAACTATATGAACAAAATTATAAAACTTTTCTCACAAATAAAATCAGATATAAGCAATTGGAAAAATATTAATTGCTCATTGGTAGGCTGAGTAAATATAAATGAAATATGACAATAAAATGACAATTCTACCTAAATTAATTTTCTTTTCAATGTCATACCAATCAAACTACCAAAATATTATTTTGTAGAAATAGGAAAAATAATAACAAAACTCAACTGAAAGAATAAAAGGTCAAGTGGGCAATTAAGTACCTTAGTAGAATTAAGATTCTGGTCCAGAAATAAGAGATTCTAAGTTCAAATCTAGCCTTAGACACTTCCTACCTGTTTGACTCTGGGTAAGTTACTTAACACATTCTATCTTGGAAATAATATACAGTATTGATTCATAGATGGAAGGTAAGGATTTTAAAAAATAACATTTTAAAAATGATTAAAAAGCTATGAATATCAAGGGATTCAATAGGAAAAAATGTCCATTGTTCTTGCTTGTAACAAGTCATCTCTTTTTCTCATTAACACTTTAGTTGTTAATAATAGCCTCGAAGTAAAAGAGTAATGTTGCTGGTAGCTCTGAGAAGTCTAAGTCATAAAGTACATTTCTATGTTTGTATAAGAAATAACTATTAAATAATGGAATTTGCTATTAAACACAATTTTCAACTTAAAGAAGGGTCTTGGAAAATATTGGTTGCATTAAATGAGGCACTGTGTACAGTAGGTAGTGACCATAGTAATCTAGTGTTTGAGAAACCCAAAGAACTAAGCTTTTGGAACAAAAACTCACTATTTGACAAGAACTGCTGGGAAAACTGGAAACTCTGGCAGAAACTAAGTATAGACCAACATCTCACACCATACACCAGGGCAAGGTCAAAATGGGTACATGTCTTAGATATAAAGAGTAATGCCATAAGCAAATTAGAAAAAAATGATAGTTTGTTTACCTGATATAATAAAGGAAATAATGACCAAACAAGAGACAGACCATTATGAGATATCAAACAGATACTTTTAGTTATATTAAATTTTAAAAGATTGGTACAATCAAAACCAAGGCAACCAAGATACAAAGGAACCCAGAAAGCTGGGGGGAAATTGTATGCCTTTTTTTTTTTCTGATAAAGCCCCAATTTCTCAAATATAAAGAGAACTGACTCAAATTCATTTATTTTTTTAAAACCCTTACCTTCCACGTTAGAATTAAAACTATGTATTGGTTCCAAGGCAAAAGAGTGGTAAGGGCTAGGCAATGGGGATTTTTTGCCTAGGGTCACATAACTGGGAAGTGTCTGAGGCCAGATTTGAACCTAGGACCTCCCATCTCTAGGCCTGGCTCTCAATCCAATGAGCTACCCAGCTTCCCCCTGACTCAAATTCATAAGAACATAAGTCATTCCCCATTTCATAAATAGTCAAAGGATATGAATGGTCAGTTTTCAAGTAAATAAATCAAAACAATCTATAATTATACACAAAACTCTCTTAAACACTATTAATTAAATACAAATTAAAATAACTCTGATATAGGTACTACCTCACAACTATCAGATTGGCTAATATGACAGAAAGGGAAAATGATAAATGTTCATACTAATATGGAAAAAATTGGGACACTAATTCACTGTTGTAGTTTTTAATTGATCCAACCATTCAGGAGAACAATTTGGAACTCTGTCTCAAGAGATGCTTATACCCTTTTGACCCAGCAATGCTACTACTAAATTATATACTAGAGAGTTTTTTTAAGCAAAAGTACCTCTATGTACAAAAATCTTTGTAGTAGTTATTATGGTAGCAAAGAACTGGAAACTGAGGGGATGTCCATCAACTGGGGAATGGCTGAATAAGCTGTGTTATATGATTACAATGGAATACTATTTGCTATAAGAAATATTGAGCAAGATGATTTCACATAAATCTGGTAAGACACAAACTGATATAAACTGAAGTGGTCAAAATCAGGAGAATATTGTATACAGTGAAAATAATATGGTACAAAAGTCAACTATAAATGACAGTCATTCTAAGCAATATAATGATCTAAGATAATTTCAAAAGAGTGGTAATGAAAAATGCTAGGCACTTCCAGGAAAAGATGGAGTCCAAATGCAGATCAAAACATGCTATCTTTTTACTTTATTTTCTTCATGTGATTTTTTTTTGTTTGTGTCTTCTTCTATAAAAATGCCCAATAAGTAAATATGTTTTGCATGACAGCACATATATAACCTATGTCAATTTATATACCATTTCTGGGAGTGGAAAGGGGAAGGAGGAAGGGAACAGTGAAAATTTGAACTCAAAATTTCAGAAAATTGATGTTAAAATGGTTCCACCTATGTCACAAATGAAGGAGTATACACAGAAGAGCTACTTCTTTGAATTTGAGACTTCACATTCATGAAAATTACTCTGGGTTTCTGTAATACACTCATTTCAGTTCCACAAGCATTTACAAATTATTGAGTGTCTACTATATGAAGGACACTGGAAATATAAAGAGAAAATGAAATATATTACCTCAACAAGCTTATAGTTTTTTCAAGGGAGGAAGAATGTAATATCACAGACAAGTAAATATATTCTCAAGTGAAAACAAAGACAGAACTTACAGGGAGGGAGGTTAAGGAAGGCTTCCCATTGGAGGAAGCTTGAGTTGAATCTTTGAAGGATGCTAAGAATTCTCTGAGGGGGAAGTGAAGAGGGAAAACTTTCCAGGATTTGGGGATAGCATAATCAAAGGTGGAGAAGTAAGAGATGGAATGCCAATTATAAGGAAGAACAAGTATGACAGGTTATTTGCAACATAGTGTGTAAAGAGGAAGAATATGAATGTCTGTAGAGGGAGATAGAATCCAAGCAAAGAGGGCTTTAAATGCTTGTCTGATAAATTTGTATCCCTTCCAAAGACACAGTTTTATTTTTCTTTAGCCAAACAAAAGACATGGACCAACATTTATCCAGCTTTCATTTAATTCAATAGACATATAATAACTTCTGTTTATATACAAGGTTCTGTGCTAAATAATGAGCATGAATTAGTCTTTTTAAAAATAATGCAATTATCAGACAAGTGACATATTTTGAGAGTAAATAGTAACAACAATCAGTTATAATTCATAATGTTAAGTACTTATTTTCTTAGAAATACAAGTGTCCTATTAGCTTTGACTCTATTTCTCCTCTTCCTCCTCCATTCCTAGTACTAATAGCATTCATAGACAACTTTAAAGTTTGAAAAGTCCTTCAACACGTTTTTTTTGAACCTCACAACAACCCAGTTCTGAAAGTATTAGCATCTTCTTAGCTATGAAGATATTGAGGGTTCAAGAGGTTCAGTAAATAACTAAGTATAAGATTTGAATTCAGGGCTTTCTGAGTCTTATGTCCAATACTCTACCCATTACCCCACACTTTATTTCTTTGAGGCTCACTATAGTTCTCTAATTGGCCCACTTTTCTATTACTTATTCAAAGATCTACTTACCCTATTTCAGTTATGCTATAATACTACTGAGATCCATTTCCCTCCAGAAAAGGAAGAGGGCCAGGGAACATCTAAAGGCAAATGATAGTTAAGAGTCTCATTGTATAAAAGAAGAAAGTAGAGGAGATCTCAGGAGGACACAGTGTCTTGCTCTCCAAGGAATAATGATGGTGTTCCACATATTCCTTCAGGTGAAGAGTCCTTCATTATCGGTCAGAGGAAAAGAGTGGAATAGGAGTGATTGATAACTTCCTGCTGAGTGGAACCAAGGTTACTATTTGTCAACCTGACAAAAGTAAGAAAGAAAAATGCTGCCATCCGAAGACATATATCTAGGACATGACAGATTTCTATAAATTTGTCAAATCAAATGATCACTACCTACTCCTTATGGTTTACATGAGGACAAATGATACTGCCACAAGTAATGCAGAAAATATTACTAAAAATTATAAGATTGAAATTTAAAGCCAACCCCCCCAAAACCCTAGACCTTCACTAAACAGAAGGCCTATTGTTATTGTTGAAGGACATTCATTGAAAATGGACAAGGAAGAAAAAAAGCTGCCTTTCTACTTCCCCACCTCTCTTTTTCTTTTCTGCTTTCATTTCCCCTTTCTCCCCTTTCATTTTTTCCTTGTCTTTGTCTTTTCTCTTAGTGGAATTAAGACCAAGAGAGATCAATAATTTACAAAACACAATACTCAAGAAAAAAACCTATATAAAATATACAAATTATAGATAATAAACATTGAACCAGAGATTCTTTCACAAAGTTCTGCTGTAATGCTCCATCATGGCTTAGAGTTGATCCAGGATTTCATAACTGAATGGCAAGTCCCTTCTCCAAAATAGAAAGGCTTTGGGTATGAAACACTGTCTGTGGTCCTAGAATCAATCACACTAAAACAGAGAGAAATGATTTACCTCCTATCATTAATTACCATGTTTTATACAATGGTAGATCAAAGGACTAATTTAATGGCACAAAATTTGTGTAATAATTTAGGTTATTTCAAATTTTTATACTGATTCAACTCATTTATAAGCATTGAATATCAATTCAACAGGTATTTATTAAGTGAATGGCCTTTATTCTATGTAATGTAATGGCCAGTTAAAGACACTGGGACTATTTAGAAGAGAATGGGGAAATCAGGGTGGCATCAGAGAAAAAAAGGGATTATAAAAAAGTAGTTCAAATAAAGAAATTAGATCCCAAAGAAAAATATCACAGAATCATTGAAATTTAGCATTGAAAGGGATCTAAAAGGTTAACTAGACCAACCCAGACAAAATAAATCTCCACTATAACACACCTCACTCTAGTTCCTTCACTATACTGCTTGCTGTCCTCTGGGCACTTTCCAATTTATAAACATCTTAACTGTGATCCTGGGCAAGTCATTTAACCCCATTTACCTCGATTTCCTTATCTGTTAAAAGAGCTAGAGAAGGATATGGCAAAGCACTCCAGTATCTTTGCCAAGAAAACATCAGTGAAGTCAGGAAGAACTGATGACAACTGAAAAATGACTGAACAGAATATATGCCTCATATGTAAGCTCATAATGTGATTTAGTCCATAACTTATTACAGCATGCTCTTGCCAACGAATGAGAACATTCTATGGAATTAGTATTTACTTAGATAATATTAATAGATAATATTACAATTCTCATATGAAAGGTATATAGAAAGAATAAACAATAGCAAAGCAATGCACTTCTATAAAGAGCTAGTATGAGTTTCTGTCTTTAGCTCTAAGAAGACATTTTTTTTCAGGGCACAAGAGCATCATTTAATATCTTGGTTTATTTTGACATTCAAAAGCACTTTTTGCCCACTCAAGATTGTTAATTGATAACTTTGAATATCTCTAACTTTGTGTCTCTATTCAAAGAAGTCCTAACAATTAACTTTCTCTTGAGTGGGTTATGAAAAAGCCTAATATTCTCAGCACATGAGACAAAGACCAAGACAAAGGCATTAGCTGATCTTTGCAGAATGATATATCTAAGGCAAAAATAGAATAAAGAAAGAAAATGTGGTGACCTTCCTGGGAGCTAAAGTTCTTATCTCCCATGATCCAGTTATAATGAGGTAGTATGGAATACTGAATAAAGTGCTAGACTTATAATTAGGGAAATCTAAGTTCAAATCCTGCTTCATACACAAATTATTTGCATGACCATAAGAGTCACCTAAAATAGAAAACTCAGTTTACTCACCTGTAAAATTGTGTTGTTCTCTATACCTCACGGGATTATCCTAAGGGAATATAATGCCTATATAATATATATATATAATAAAGTGCCAGACAATTTTCAAGCATATATAAATCCAGTAAATAAATATAGTCCTAAACAATGGGATGTTAAACAACAAAGCCATGGAATTTGTCTTTTTGATTCTGTGATATGAGATGTTTCAAGTAAAGAGAAGAAATAATTATATATTTTCTAGTCAGCTATGACTTATCATTAATATAAATTGTTATTGGCCCTATTGATAGATTCTCAAAAAGTAATAAAATTATTGAAGCAGAATTTTAAAATTGAAAGAAAGTTCATAGGATATCTATTCCAATCCATATATAGTGATTACGTTTTTTATTAGATCCAACTACTCTTCCTGACAATTTTCTTAATTGTTATTGACATCACTCAATACATAGGACTCTACAAATTTGGATCTGGAATAATTCTATTGTTATAATATCTTCCTCTGTCTTCCCACTTGGTCTAGAAACATCTTGCCATTCAGCTACCAATTTGTCTGCTGTTCAGATCTCTGTTGCCATGCGGTTCCCAAGTGATTTTTGTATTTGCAGTATGCCACCCAAGAAGCAGTTTCTGAATTTTTTGTGTAGCCCCATCCCCTAAGGCTGTAACTTAGATACATGAAATTACTACAAAGTATCAAATTTATTAATTAAATCTCAATGGGACAACAAATACCAGAACATCTCAAGGTAATCACAGTAATGTTAACCCTGTCAAGAAAACTTCAAATTTAGTTTAAGAGACCTATCAAAAACAAAAACAAACAAAAAAGATCCCATTGATGCTTCAATAGGGTTCCAGGAAGGATCCACTACACACCCACTATAATAACAAAAATGAGAAAATAAAAATCACCTCTACAGCCACACACCTACGTGGAAGGAGAATAATTTATGTTCATCAGTGTCAATTATCCTCCAAGCTTTAAGGAAAAATCTGGCAATGTCTTGAGGCTGGTAATTCATAGGTGTGGTTAACAAGTCAGTTCTAGGTGTGAAGTAGATAGTATAGATAGAAATTAATACTGTGATTGGACTTGGAACTTGGAAGTTTTAATTTATTATTTCTTGAAATCAGAGTGTCATGACTTTTTTCAAATCATGACTTTCAGAGTCTTATGATTTCCACCTAAATTCTCTCTTTTAAACTTGCTTTCCAGATCAGTTGTTTTTGGTTTTGTAAGTGTGTGTATTTGTGCATGTGCAGAGGTTGATAAAAGGAAGGGCATATTAGGGGAGCCGATGGTTAGAAGGAAAACACTTTTGAGAATGGACAGTGAAAGGAGGTGGGGGCAGGGGAATATGGAGGGAGTAGGATACAGGGAAATATACAGTAAGTGATCTTAACTATGAATATGAATGGGATGAACTCACCCATAAAGTGGAAACAGATAGAAGAATGGGTTAAAAAAAAACCCAGAATCATACAATCTGTTTTTTTGTTGTTGTTTTTAACATACTTTATTTTTTCAAATAACACAAAAAAAACAATTTTTAATATTCATTTTCTAAAATTTGAGTTCCAAATTCTCTCTTTCCTTCCTGCCTCATCCCTGTCCCTGAGATGGTAAGCAAATTTAATCTAGGTTATAGATATGTGATCATACAAATCACATTTTCTATTGATTATGATGTGGAAGAAGACATGAAAAAATCACAAAGAACATAAAGTAAAAATAGTATGATTCAGTCTGCATTCAGAATTCAGCAGAGCAGTTCTTTCTTTGACAATCATACAATCTGTTTTTTAATAAAAATCACACTTAAAGCAGAGAAATACACCCAGAGTAAATGTAAAAAAAAAGATAAATTGAATAAAAATCATTGGGAAAGTTGCTGTTCAAAGTCACAAAAAAAAAGTACTATAGGTGTGCACAGTGGTACCATTGCTAGGGGAGGAAAATTGTTTCCTCACTGATTTCCTCATCTCCCCAACACATATCATATTAGATGTTCTTAACATTGGATTTTATCAACTTGTTGATTTTTAATATTTTAGTCTATTTCATTATAATTGGATTCCTTTTTAATCATATATGTTTTTTCTTATACATTTAAAAACATCATTTTGAAAAGAAGTATATATACATAGACTTCACCAAAATGTCACAATGATCAATGAAACAGAAAAAAAGATTAAACTTCTGCTCTATAACTAAGACAGATCTTGGAAAAACACTGTAGTAAGAAAACAAGATCTTCAATGCTCTTCTACTTCCCCTTTTATCATTCTTTCCTTTAACTCATCTGCTTCTTAGAATACTTCTCAGGAATATTTCTAATTCTACAAGTATGATGTGTGAGGTACAATAAAGGAAAGTTATAATAAAATTTGAAGCACAATAAGAAGTTTGTGTGCAAGATATTTTGGAGAAATAAGGCACGTCATTCTAGGGTTCGTCAGTTCAAATATAGAAAAATCACCTTCTCCATCTATGTGAAAGGCCAACTCTAAGTGTCCTTAGTAAACAACTGCTGAGTAGTCAAACAACAGAGTGATTGAAATCTTCTAACATAACACCTTTCCAGGCACTTATTATGTTTTTAGTAGGACTTAACAAAGAAACTAATTTCCTTATGATGCAAGAAGCTGGCATAAGAGGTTGATTTAAAAGTTGATTCTAAGTAAGAATTTTGACTTTATCTATAAATGAATTAGGTAAATGTTTTGAGCTGTTTTTATATGCTCAGTACTAAGTATACAGAGAATATGCTATAACAGCCTCTGAATTAGTATAATCTTGTATCTCAAGTAGGGAAAGTAAGACAAGTATGCAACTACTTATATTACAATAAAGTATATAATACATGTTACATGAATGATAAAAATAAAATTAGGTATAGGAGGGAGAAACAACTTAAGGCTTGAGTGATCATTTAAGTCTTTAAGAAAGAGATGACTTTTGATCTTGGCCTTTAAGGACAGAAAAGATGCTAATAGTCAGTCTAGGGAGGGAATTCCCACATGGTAAGAAAAAAATGGGTATGAACAGTTAGAAAGTGATAACCCTTCTGAAAATCATAATAAAAACTAAGAAATGAAGGAATAAGTATTCATTAATGCCTGCTATGTGCCAGGTAGTATACTAACTGCTTTGCAAATATTATCTCACTTGATTCTTTCAACAACTTTGCAAGGTAAATACTATCAATATCTCAATTGTATAATCAAGGAAACTGAGGCAGATAGAAGTCATGTAACTTGCCCACCGTTAAACAATTAGTAAGTCTCTGATGCCAGATTTCAACTCCGGTCTTCCTGATTCTAATCCCAATGTTCTAACCTCTTTGTTGATAAAGAATTTCAAGAAGGAAGAGATGTTTAACACTTTTAAAGACTCCAGAGAGGTCACAGAGGACAAAAACAGAGCAAAGATTACTAGACTTGGCATTCTAGAAGTTGCTAAAAGACTTGACAAAAACCGCTGAAGTAAAATGGTTAGCTAGAAACCTAATGGCAGGAGAAGCTGCTCATTGAGAGATAGATAGATGAAGATAAAATATAATAATAATAAAGAACATTTAGATAGCACTTACTATATACCAGGCATTGTGCTTTACAATTGTTACCTCATCTGATCTTCACAATAACCCTGTGAATGAAAGTTTTATTTCCCCAGTTTTACAGATGAAAAAAAACAGGTTAAATGACTTGCCCAGCTAGTGGATGTCTAAGAAAAGATTGGATTCAGGTCTTCCTAATTCCAGGAGTAGGTCTTTTATGCACTGTGCCACAGTTTTTGTCATATGAGAAACACTTTAAATGCTTTATGCTCAGTATAAAAGTACTGATTTAAAATGTAAATTCATGCTTTTGAGAGTGAACAAAGAAACCTGCTTCTCCCACAGCCCCTGAGAGCAGATGATTTCATCACTTCTCCTTATGCCTTTTCTGCAGTTGTGAACAACCCAAACATACCAAAGCCTTCTGGCTTTGCTTCATCAAGGTACAAATCTCCTCACTTTAAGATAAAAAGTCAATGATGGTCTAATTATTCATGCACTTCATCTAGTGATATGAAATGGTAACCTACTTGAATGCTTAGCTACAGTTATTTAAACTCTTTGAATTGCTCTTTGAAACAAGCATATTAAAATTCAGCAATTTCAAATATTAATAATGTTAAATTAGTCAATGAAACAGACAATATTGGGTTGCACCTGTTACTGCTTGTACCTAATGCCTCTTCAGCTTAGAAACTGGAGAATCCTTAAAAGAGTTACTTTTCACCCTAAAGAGTTTGTCCTTGAAATATAGACTTCCTAACAACAAACACATGAAAAATAGTCTGAATTCCAACTATATCAGGGTTTCAGCAGCCATTTTACCTTCCACATGAGCCTTGTAGGAATTAAATAAAATTAAGCTGTTTGGACTTGTCAGTTTCTGATTAAATGCTCTAGAGGAAGAGAGTTTTAATTGACTAATAGGCAGTTCATGAAAAATGTACGACTCTCATGTCTAAGCTAAAGCCAGAGGGATTTGATTTCCTGATTTAACCTATTACTCAGGAAATAATCTCATTTTCTTTAAAATGGGTTTTAAAGTTTCATCCCTAAATTGAAGCAGTTTATGATAGTCTGCTACTCATAATAACAATAATAAAAGCAATAATAAGTAAAAAGTGATCATCCAAAATTAACATAAGTCTGACCATGTCACTCCTCTTCCCTATTCAATAAACTCCAGTAGCTCACTATTATCTTCAATATCAAGATAAAATCCTATTTGTATTCAAAATCCTTCATAACTTGCCCCCTGCTCTTGCAGCCTTCTTACATCTGAACATCATTACCTGGGTACTCTGTGATCCATTGACACTGGCCTCCTTGCCGTCCCTTGACCAAACAATCTATGCCATGAGCCTGAGCTTTTCACTGACTGTCCCACTGCCTGGCATGCTCTCCCTCTTCTCTGCTTCTATGGTTTCATTCAGTTCCCACTAAGTTTTCATCTTCTTTAGAATCTACAAGAAGTCTTCCTGGTACCTGATTCCTTCTTAATTATAGTGCTTTCCTTCTGTTGATTATTTCCAATTTCTCCTATACATAAACTTGTTTGCACATATTTGTTTGCATGTTGCCACCCCCATTAGACTGTGACTTCCTTGATGATAAGGAATGTTGTTTTCCTTTTTTATGTCCCCAGCCACAATGCCTCTGATATAGTAGAGATTTAGTAAATGTTTATTAACTAAATTTTCACTCCAAATTGTATTTGTTTATATTCTTTCAAAGAGTTAAACATATTTTAAAAACATTTAGTTAATTCTCACAATAAACAGGAGATGAGAAAGCAATATCCTCATTCTACTAATGAAAAACTAATGTTAGAAAAAATACATACAATTTAAAAAATGTTTTGCTCAGCCATATGGTTTTAGTCATTATTGCAGGGGAGGCTGAAGCAGATGGATAAATTGAGTTTGGTAGTTCTGATGTGTAGTACACCTAATGTTGATTTTGTGCATGCATTAAGTTTAATACCAATATGGTGAACCCATTGGAATATAGGGTTACCAGGCTGCTAAGAAGTGGCAAACTAAAAATGATTCATATCAGAAATATGTAGCAGGTTAAAGCTTCTATGGTGATTGCACTTGCTAAGTGCATACAGATTGTGAGAAGACTCTATTGTTCTAGCCTAGGAGAGAGAAAGCTTGATTCTATATGGTCTTTCTCACTTCTAAAGTTTCAATGGGAGAAAAAAAGTATTATAATGAAAAGTTATCTTATAATTTAGGAGAACTAAGACCGTACTAATTTATGTTGTGTTAAAATACAACATTGTCTACCTCAATTTGATTCCTCAATGACATCATTAAAAAATTATGACCAAATTCCATTGTCATGTTATGAAATCTGTATATAATTTCATTTGGTAATTTGCCCTAAACACAGATCATATGGCTAACAAATATTTACCCTGCACTTACTGCCTTAAGACTTTATGCATTTTCTAGTAGACAATGGATAGTTACTTCCTTCTACCAGAGAGGAAATTCATGTTCCAAATAAAGGAGTGGATGAATCAAGGTTGAATGAACATTAGTTAGGTATTGGATGACCTTGATGACTGAAGGTGGGGCCCTTCTAACTTCTAGATTTTCTCATTCTATGAAATAACTAGTACTTTAGTCCCCACGATGAAAACTTTTTTAAATGCTCTAATACATTGATATGACTAATGATTTGTTTTCATGGTACTGTAAGAATATAAAAATTTAGGTTTTTTATGCTAATATGAAAGTTCTAAAGTAATATTGTGATTGCTATTTTAAAAATATTATAGGTTAAGTCAAAATGACTTTTAGTAGTTTTATTTACAAAGAGATGAAAAGAGTGAAAGTGGTAAGATGTAAGAAGGTAGAGAATGTCTAGCCTATCACTCACTCTAAGTACTGTTCCAGTGTCTGGCTCAACCCTGGCAGGGCTCAATAATCTGCAGTCAGAGGGCTTGGTGGTGTCTTCAGCAAGGGTTCCACCAAGCAGCCTCCTCCAGGAAAGGAAGGTCTCTCTGGAACCACTCTCCAGAAACCAGGAAAGGAAGGCCAGCTACTCACCCAGCAGGTCAACACAGGATGCTGGGAAAGAGTTTTCTCCTTCAGTCCAGCTCACTGGTGTAATCCAAAGGAAAGTACTGAAAGAGTTGCCTAAATTGGGACTCTGTAATGCTTAATCATCTGGAAGTGGTCATGGTATAGATATACTTAATGGATGTCATGCCAATCTTTCCTCTTCCTAGGTGCCCTCTATTTTACCTTTTGGTATATAAGTCAAGTCAAGGTAACAAGCATTAATTAAGAGCCTACTAGGGGGCACCTAGGTTGCTTAGTGGATAGAGCACCAAGTCTAGAGATTGGGAAGACCTGGGTTCAAATCTGACCTCAGATACTTCCTAGTTGTGTGACTCTGGGTAAGTCACTTAGCCCCAGTTGCCTAGCTTTTACAATTCTTTTGCCTTAGAACTAATATTTAGTATTGATTCTAAAACAGAAGATATTGGGTTTTTTTTAAAGAACCTATTAAGAACCAGGCACTATACAGTAATAATCCTGGGTGATATAAAGAAAGTCACTAAGATAGCCCCTGCATTCAAAAAGCTCATATTCTAATGAGGGATAGATGGGATAAAAGCTATCAAATGTTGAAAAGTTAATTGTTTATGATAGAACTTGTAAAACAAGAGGGTTTTTTTTTAAAAGTGATACTGTAAGGTATTAGAGAAAGAGAGTTATGTAGGAAGACTTGAGAGCATAAAAGAATTAAACAATTTTTAGTAATCTGATCACTCCCAGGACATAGATTCAAGTTCTACCTCTGAAGCTAACTTCTATAACTCTGGGGGAAATCCTTTATCTCTCTTGAATCTCAGTTTCCTCAACTGACAAGACAAGCTCTGTGGTCTCTTCTAGCTCTAGATCTTTGCTCTTATGATTCAAGATTGGTCAATATATTGTACTGATAATCAAAAGAAACATTATAGTGAGACTAAATAGTGAGGCTTTTGTAATTAGTTGCTAAAAGTTTTTTGAGTGCTACCAAAGCCTTATACCAAAGACTATTAAGTGTTCAAATCCTTGTACTAAGTGCTATTAGGTGTTCAGACTAAGATAATTATTTTAGATTCTAACCTTGTCCAATAAGATGTAGAATATTTTATTTAGTCTGGTCACCACATTTGAGATAGGACATTGGCAAATTTGTTGGCATTCAGAAGAGAGAAATCAGAATGGTGAGTGGACTACAAATTATGGCTTATTGGTCAATAAAAGGATTTAGGGATGTTTAGCCTAGGGTAGATGTTAAACTAAACAGAAACAAAACATGTTTCTTGAGAATTTCAGATTTTCAAAAGCAGAAGGACTACCTTAGAAGGTGGCAAGTGCCTATTCATTGGAGGTCTTGAAAAGGAGTTTGAAGGCCATTTGTTGAGATATTATAGAGGGGAAACTTGTTCAAGTACAGATTCTACTTAATTTCATGCTCTAACATTGGGGGATGTGGGGCTTGGAAAAAAATGAAATTATCCCTAAATCCAAGTACTTTGAAATCAACAGAAAACCATGAAAACAGAAATGATTTAAGAAAAAGTATAAAGCAATATGTCATCATATGGAAATAAATATGAAAAGATTCCACATCTAAGGCAAAAACAAAGGGGATTCAGAAAAAGGGAACAACAGTTAATAGATTTAATCTAGGAATCATTCTATTTATGACTGACATTTATTATACTTCTTAAGGCAAATTATTTTTATTCTGAGTATATCTTTGAAATGAAAAGGATACTGTCTCACTTCTAGCAACTTTCTTACAGGAATTCAGTGAAGATTGATGTATCAACAAATCAAAGGAAATTCAAAGATGCCATTTAAATAGAAAACTTTATTATGGAATTAACATTTACACATTAGAGTGGTTCTTTATATATATTTCTCAAATTTTTTGTATGTCACTTTTAAAAATCAGGAATCCCATACATTTTCCATTACAACATAAACCTGATGGATTCACACTCTTTCTACTCTCATATTTTGATAACATGCTATCTGCCATTCTAATAATTTCAAGTATAATTATATTCATTTGTGGAGAGAAAGTTAAATTCTTAGACAATTTGGTTAAAAAAATACAAAAATTTTACATTTGTAATCTTTGGTATTCATTCTGGAAGCCTTGATTTTTTTTTTGATGCCTCAATGTAGAACAGACAATATTAATTACAAATACTAGGGGTGATGGAGGGTTCAGAAAGGAAAAAAAAAGATAACAATGCAGGTGTGCAATTGCTCTATGCTAAAAATGAGCAGTATAAGAGAAATAGTTAATTGTTTATGGCATTAAAGTCAGGAATCATTACCACCTGACAAAAAAAAAGTTAATCTCAAGGGAAAGAACTTAAGCAATTAAAAGGAAATCTGGTTTCAGAAAAATATGTAATCATAGAGATAATTAAAGAAGTTTTTAATTTAATAAAATGAAAAATGTCATTTTCAAGTTCTTCTAGCAGAAGATATGGGCTTTTTCTTTAAATAGAACTATCCTCATGAAAAAGCTCCCTTTCTTTGGCAGTGCATCATGGTTCATGACTCAGTGAACTCATATGACTAGACTGTATGACTAAAGAGGTCAAGACTATAGACTGAATTATCCCATAAGGACTATTAATTGGTATTCTCTGTTAGCCAGTTACTGATTGAATCCCTAATCTTCATAAGATATCATACAAATTCATGTTTGGTAACAGAAAGAACAAAAACATATGAGAGTGTCAATGTAAATTTATCACAACAACTAAAGACAAAGAGGCCAACAGCATAATGGGATAAGAATATCTCTAAGATGCAGTCTAGCTCTAAAAATTTGATAGTTTTTTTATGCCTTGAATACATTATTTGCATCCTATTATCAGAACTTAAGAAATCTATAACAGAGTAGAAGATGGTCCAGAAAAGGAAAGCTAAAATCATAGCAGGAATGAATAGACTTCCATAGAGGAAGGTTCTCTAGTTGAAGATTTAAGGAAAGCTGAGAGAGGTTAGAACCCAACAAATTTTTAAAAATTTCCCCATTACTCATTCACAAATTTTTTATAATAAAGGAACAAAGGACATTCTTTGAAGTTTGAGAAGTAGGTAGCTTTATTATTCTAGAAAAAATAAAATATTATTTCATATGTCATGTAGAAAACATGTGAACTAGATTATGCTAAGGCAGTGGTGGTGAACCTACAGCACAGGTGCCAAAGATGGCATGCAGAGCACTCTCTGTGAGCATGCAGCCACCCTTTCCCCAAATCCCGACCCCTGTTCATTACTAAAAAGGGAGAAGAATTCAGTTGGAGTTGTTCTCTTCCCCCTCTCTATACTTGCTGAGGACATTCTGACCAGCAGCTCAATGGGAGTGCTTTCTCCTTCCACTGTGTAGAGTAAGGGGGTGACAGGGCCCACTTGGCACTCAGTGGGTAGGGAGCATAGCACATGTTCTCTGGGGGAGGCATGCATGGCACTCAGTGTGTGGGGTAGGGTGGGGGTGGAGCCCATCATTTCATCTCTAAAAGGTTTGCTATCATTGCTCTAAGGGGCAGTATAGACTAAAAATATAGATGTAGTCAAGAAGGGTCTAAATTAATTCAGAAAACATACATACTTGTTTATCAAGGAAAGCTATGAATATTTTTGAACATTTTCCTGATATTTTGAATGAGCTAAATAAAAAAAATGTGAGAGTAGGAACAGCAATGTTCTCATTCTACTGTAGAATGTTTTAAACTACAAAATAAAATTAGGAGCAATTAGAATTGGACTTGAAATTAGAAAATTTAAAAAGACAGTTTTCACACAAGAGCTACCTTCTATAGAAATCCTTTTATGATCTTCCCAGCTTCTAGTAAGTTCACATCTCCCCAAACTGCCTTGTAGCTTTTTGTTTATTCTAGTTTTATAATATTTCCTCCTTGAGAGCAAGAACTGTTTTCACTTTTATCTTTTTATAGCACCAGCACACAGTAGGCACTTGATAAACCCTTGTCATTTGATTTATTGACTCTTAATGGAAATAAAATTACTATATCAGGATTATAACCTTCCTCATATCCCATCACCATCCACAGGAGAATGCAAATTTCTAAATTGTCTTCATATCACAAACGTTAGCAAGATAAGAAACATATAACATATATTTAATGCTTGTTACGTTTTAAGTCTTTTTTGCCTCCTAACTTCTGAATCAGCTTACAACCTGTAATTAATCAGTCAGTCAATATTTACAAGGAAGCACCAACTATGCTCCAGACACTGTGCTAAAATACCATCAAGGAAGTCATAGTCTAATGGAGAAGACAACATGCAAACAGTTATGTCCAAAAAAGATTTATACAATATAAATTGGAATAACTAATAGAGGGAAAACACTAATATTAAGGGGGATCATGAATGACTTCCTATAAAAGATGAGATTGTAGCTAGTGCTTGAAGAGAACCAGGATAGTCCAGAGGCAGAAATGAAGAGGGAGAACATTCCAGGCAAGGGAGGCAGTCAGTGAAAATGCCAGGAAACAGAATGTCTTGTTCAAGGGAAAACAAAGGAGGCAAGAAGCTGGTTTCATTGGATTACAGAATATGTGGGGATGTAAGAAAGGAAGATGTAGGGTATAACAAAAACTGATGCAGCAAAGGGTTAATTATTTAAAAATAACAATCTATTTTAAATATTTTTGCAATCCTACCTCATTTTCCCTATACTTATATTTTTCTATGCCTCCTAGAAGTAGGATAAAAAAACAAAAAGTAGTGCCAAATAGGATAAAAACATGACTGGTAAAGTAAATATACAACCATTTCATCTTCTAAGGCCTAAATTGTATTTTCATTATAAAATAGAGCACATGGGTCATTGTAAATTTTAATCTAAGTATTTTAATTTCTAGAAAGATTACATGTGCCTTCTCGAAGGAATCTTCTGAAAAATTTTGATAGCTGCTTGATTTTTGAAAAGCTTTAATATCTTGATTTACCCATTGTAGAGTATATTTGCAATCTCAGTTTACACATTCAGAGCTACAAATCTCATAAAGCCTCAAAGTGTTACTGGTAGAATTTTTAAAGCTGTTCTCCATATGTAATTTATTATTCCATTAGCAAATATATATGTTCCTCTTTTAATTCAAAGTGTTTTGAAATAATTTCTTTACTCAGCTGTGAATTCATTATGTCTATATGAACTTCCATCTGACTCAGTTATATTTTTTTCTCAGAAAAATGTAACAACTAGAATCATTGGAAATCATTTCTAATTTAAAAGTTTGTTTATTTCAAGAAGTTTTTACATATGAAGGGACAAGCAATGGCTAATTTTTCCTCTAATGCTATCCTGAAAAACAAATCATAGAACATATTCCCCAATAGGCAGTGTGTTCTCATGGGGGCTGTTTCCTAAGCAAGAGTTTCTACTCAATGAAAACACCAGGGAAATGACCAACAATATTTTATAAAAGCCATAATAAAATCATAAACCCAATTATTAAAAAAGCTAAAAATGAAGTATTAAGTTATATGTGTAATCATACCCAAAATTGGTACCCAAAAAAGTGTATTGTCATGTAGCATGTAAAAATGAAACTCTGCTAGATCAGAAATTTGGTACAACAACAATATAATGAAAGTATTGACATATTAAGACTGAAAAAGATGAGCTGGCATGTAGTAAGAGTGAAGGACAGATAGATAGGTAAGATGATCCAATGAAATCATTAAAATTTTGGGGAAAATCCTTTAGCTCACTTAAGGGACCTCCTTGAGTCAAACTTTTGGAAGGGCATGGAATACAGTCCCATAAAATTAGAAGGAAAGGATGGATAATGGTTTGCATAATTAAATAGAACTTTCAAATCAATGAAATCACAGGACTGTTTTAGTATCTGAGTGACAAATGTTAAGTATCTAATGTCAACTTTGCTTAATTAGATTATAGGGAAGTTGAAGTAGGTGATGGTTTAAACAGTTCAATTTGAAGGGGAAAAATTATCTGAAAAAGAACATAGTTTCTTTTTTTCTCAATAGCATTCCAATAACTTTTCCTATTGCAAGAAAAATTCAAATTCGTTTAATTGAATTCAGAAGTTGTTAATGATGAGTTAATAGGATTTAGAACAGGAAAATACCTTTAAAATCATCAGTCTATTCTCATCTGATGAGGAAGTAAATTAACATCCCAAGGTCACACAAGTAGAAATAGAAGGTCAATCAATGAAAGTCCAATGTGAACTGTGGTGTCTTCATACAAATCCATCACTCTTTTCTCTATGCTATGCTGCTTCATGAGAACTGAGAATAAAGAGATTGTGGCTGGTGACAATAAAGCTCCTACTGAAAGTGGATATTTTCTTTTCTACATCTTCAATTTATTCATAAAAAGTATAATATCAGATCAAAAACAATTTTTCAAGAAATAATGAGTGCTGAGAGGCATTTTTATCTTTCAAAGTCACAGAGCCTATCCTACGTTAGGTTGACAGCTATGTAAACAATCTACACATCATTGGAAGCCACAAACACAAGGGTCAGTTAGCAATTTGTTTGTAGCAGGATCTTCAAAATCTCTCTTATGGGATTTCTAAAACATAATTAAGAACACTTTCCCTCCTCACCTTAACATCCTTCATAGGCACAGTTCAGGACCACTTTCTCTGTGAAGACTATTCTAATCATAGGATCCTATATAGAGAGTTGGGAGTTATTATAGAGAACGTTGAATGAACCACTGTATTTTCCCAAAGAGGAAACTGAGACCCGGCTAGCAATTGAGTGGTGTAGAGTTCTAGAGTATGTCCTCTTAAATCTTAAATCTAGTAACCCATCCATTGTACTATGTTGCATCTAATCTGAATGATTGATGCTTTTCCCCTCCTTCAAACTATCTTGCACTTATTTATCTATGCATGCATTCTTTTCCTTTAGTAGAAAAGTCATTCCTTGAGGGAAGAGACTCTTATATGTCTGGGGGTTTTTCTGTTTTGTTTTGTTTTTTTACTATATAACCAGCCCATAAAACGCTGCTTTGAATACATTAGGTGCTTAGGCCTGTATCCTGACAACACATGTTACTGCTTTTCAATGTTCATGGCAGAGACTACTACAAATAAATTAAAGACAATGAAAAGATATTTTATAGAGTTAGGAATATTAGAATTAGATATACCCTTATATAGCCATGCTTCCAATTTACAGAGATCTACTTGACAATTGAGTCCCACTCAATTACAATTGTACAACTGTGGTACAACTACCCTAATGGGACAATATGAGATGAAGAAACACTACAACGTGAAGCATGGAAGGTAGGGACTATCTAAATAATAAAATCTCATTTCGAAACTTATTTGCAACAGAAAAATGCTCAATTATCCAAGTGCTGAATGTGAATGATGATAACATGAATATGGTTTATCTAGACATGTTTAATCATCAAATTCATGAAGAAACTCTGACAAAATGCAATATTCTTTTAGATGCCTAAGCCTCATTTCTAGGATAAGAATAGTTTACAAAATAGTCATTAAGGTATACAAATTTCTATATATCCTTAAACCAATTTATTTAAGTAGGTCTTGTGTTCTCTCTATATAAAATATTACATAAAGGAGCCATCAAAGTGTGTTTTAGCATGCATCTAAAGAAACCAAGATTTTAGTCATCTTGTATTGCAGTGCTTATGCTAAGTATTTGTAAAAGAACAATAAAAGAAGAAAAAAAAACAGGAGAAGTAATTGCAAATTCTACCTTATCAAGGTAGAAAAAGTTTATAAATAGGATCAAATTACATCAACATCTGTATATTTTTAAACCCTTACCTTCTGTCTTGGAATCAATACTGTGTATTGCTTCCAAGGCAGTAGAGTGGTAAGGACTAGGCAATGGGGGTTAAGTGACTTGCCCAGGGTCACAAAGCTGGGAAGTATCTGAAGACAGATTTGAAACTATGACCTCCCATCTCTAGGCCTGGCTCTCAATCCATGAGCTACCCAGCTGCCCCCCCCCAGCATCTGTATATTTATGTTCATTACTTGAGTGCAAAGAAAGATATAGTGAAGGATTATGAAAAATAAGTTGGACCATATTGTTCACGAGTAAAAATTAAGAGAATATTAAAAGTCAGAGAATAATAAACACTGCAAAGAAGTCACATACTCCCATATTCTGAATATTTTCTTAGAGAAAAGAATGAGTTATTAGATATGGTAAATACAAAATTACATCCCCCGAAATTAACTTAATAATAGTTTAATTAAAAATTTTTGTTACCAACATATATTGCCAATATGTGTCATACTCAAATCAGTTGTTTATCTAACCAAATAAAGAAGTTATAGCAAAGTCTATAGTTACAAAAATTAGAAAAAGCAAAATTAGAGAAAGAAATGAGGTACAATAAAATATATTTTTAACCTGACCTAGCCAATAAGCTACTAATTAAATGGGAAATAAATAAAGGAAAGGACCCCGACACAGATTACAACTATTTCTAAAAGTCACTTAACTGATAGAAATCAGTGCCTACAACATGGAAATGAATAGAGCACAGAAAACCACCTCTATCAGTGACACTTGATCTTCCTGTCAAGTAGAGAGATATGGTAAAAACCAAGGGGAAATGACACTTTATAATACAAATACATTTATAATTATTTTGGGGAAAAGATTGTAGAAAGTCATGAGTTATAATAATATTGCCTTATAAAATAGTGAGTACCATGAAAAATAAATTTAAAGAAAGATTAGAAGGGAGAAAGTCATCCTTAGGATGAATTAATGAATTTATCAGGACAGATAAACAATAGACAAAAAATAGAAAATATATGTGAGTTTAAATCTTTTCACCATCATAGAGAGTAGAATCACTACATTTGAACCCTCAAATCACATTCATGAAAACAAGCTTTCTACGAAAGCAAAGTCCTATGTATTCCATAATAGTATTCTACCAGTTTTATTCTATCCATGACACATGGGATCCAAAAATCTGAAGAATTAAAAATGAATATCATGCATAAATGAATGTAAAGATCCATCATGGTTGTTAGCAGAGAATAAGCATTAATTAAACAACTAAAAGCTTCATGAAATCATCTCATTTGATTTTCACAATAATCTTAAAGGTAAATGCTATACTTATCCTCATTTTCCAATTGATAAAACTGAGGCAACTAGGTAAAGTGACTTCCCCAGGGTCACATAGCTAGTATTTATGACTTCCTGGCTATAGACCTTGCACTGAGCCACACAAAAGAAAGAAAAGATCAGATGGGAATCTTTTTTTTGGGGGGGGGGGTCCTATCATTCTGGAAAGGCTTTCATAACCCAAGGTAACCTCTGTCATGATGAGGCAGTAGACCCTGCAAATTCTTCTGGATATGATATATCCTAACAGCCCTATACTTTCTAGCCAACAATAACGAGCAAATAAGGATCATCTTGCTTTCAGTGCTATATCTACTAGACCAGCTCTCACCTGTGTCCCCAAGAAACTATAGCATGTGTAGTGGCCACACCATAGTAAACCATCTTAGCAAGTGGGCTGAACCAGGTTGAGGGTAACTAAAAGTCTTCAAACCCACCACTGGGTGTCTACACCAGCCATGTAAAGACTTTCTCCATGAGGAATGGGAGGATGAGAACAATTTGTTCCAAAAGGCATGAAAACATGAAAGCAGGCACTGTGGAGATCATAGAGTTTGGTTAGACATTGAAGAAGCCAAGGTCATCCACTGCATCCTAAGTCATCACCAATTGTCTTGTCACTGGACTTTGAGGACTCTGAAAGAGAGATACCAATGACTTTACACAACTCTGCCCCACTTAAATCCAAATCATTTTCAAGTTAAAAGACAGCAATTGTGTCACTTTGGTCCTCTTCAAGTACAAATGACAACAACCAACTAACCAGCTTAATGAATTTATATCTATTGACTACACAAATCTTTATTCTTTCATCCACTCTCTCTTCACTCCAAATTCCCTAGCAAATCATTTTATTAATAAATTCAAAACAGAACAAGAGCACTCTTCCAATAGGTTTATATTTATACTAACAATGGTCTTTCTCAAGAATTTCCTTCTCTTATTTTATTGAAAAAAAATCATGGCCCTTTGAGTCTATAACAATTTCCATTAATTTCTGAAGATCAGAACTCAGCAACAAATATAAACACACACATATATATGCAAACACATATTTGCATATATTATGTATGTATTTTAAATATTATTTAATCTACCTTTAAGTGTATTTTATATCTAATTTTTATTGTATATATATTTTTATAATGTACATAATACACTAGTATAATAGGTAATATATGTGTGTGTGTGTGTGTATATATATATATATATGGGATCATGCTCAAAACACTTTTTTCATTGATACAGTTACAAAGTTAAAATAAGTATGGAGACCCCTGGTCTGGAGGACCTAGAAAAAATTATCTAAACCCAAAACATACATAGTTCGTGAAATTTCATTCACAATCCTTTCCTTGTTAGAGATTTTTCCTTTCCACTCTGTAATTCTCCACATTATAACTCTCTTTGAAACTGTCTCCTTTGTGCTGACTATAATATACCCAGTATTTCCACTTACTGATGAATTTCTTTCAGAAATCTGTTACTCCTTTCAGTTACTTTGCCTGGGTCTTAAATTTCATGTTTCTCCAACCCTTTTACAGAAGAGCTTTTTAAAAGGATTTTTTAAAGCTTTTTTTTTTATTCAGGATTAAATTTCATGGCATTGGTAGCACTTTAGACTTTGCAAGATGTCATTTCCCATCACGCTTTTGAAAACAAGGTATAGTATTTTTTAATGATTTGTAAGATAGTAAGAGAAGAGAATTTCCCCCCAAAACATAGCTACATTAGGGTTTAAAACAAAGTATGATATTAGACCTTTGGTGCTATTTTTTTTAAATCACTAGCATGATTCTCAAATTCCACTTATTATTAAATACACATGTGCTTATGATAATCTCCTAGGCACTGTACACAACAAATTAAGAACTGCCTTAGTTTTCTACTGCCTACATGAGATCAACAGATTTTGCCACACTCACTACTGTTCAGGGTGTAATATTCTCCATATGTGCCATATTACTTTGCTATACTCTCCTGGTTTTTGTAGTGCAACACAAGATACCTTTTAGAACAAAGGAAAATATTATATGGAAATTCTCTAAGGCATTCTAAATGTATAAATCTAAAATCTTTTCAAATTTTCAAGGCATTAGTTATGATACATCAAATTCTAATTATAAGAAATGATAGAATATATTTAAATATTACTTTGAGGTTGACTAAGCATTTTACAGCTATTATCTTATTTGATACTCACAACAATCCTGGGAGGTGCTTATTGTTATTATTCCCACTTTATAGATGAGGAAATTAAGACAGATAGGAATTGTGACTTTCCAGGTCACAAAATTGGTAAAACTCTGAGGCTAATTTGAACTCAAGTCATCTTGATTCCTGTCATACTCTTTGGATGCACTATGTCAATACTTAACTTTACCCCAATATGGGTTGAACACTTATTTTTTAACAAAACTGCCTTTGTTATAAGATCTTAGTTACGACACCATAAATGCTTAGTAGATAAACCACAGAAATAATCACAAACCTTTATGCCAAAAAATGGAGGGGTGGCATAATATCGTGAGTAGAACATTTGATAGGTTTTGCATCCTAGCTCCACCATTAATTAGCCTTGTGGTCTTGACTAAGAATTTAGATGACTGGTTTCTCATCCATATAATGAAGGAGGTGATCTAATGATTCAGGTCTCCGGCAACATACTTGTTATTGTAGTTGTTCAGTCGTATCCTATTCTTCCTGATCCTATTTACAGTTTTCTTTGCAAAGTTGCCAAAATTGTTTGTCATTTTCTTCTCCAGGACATTTTAAAGATGAGAAAACTGAGGTAAACAGTATTAAGTGACTTGCCCAGGGTCATAAATCTAATAAGTATCCTAAAACTGAATTTGAAGTCAGGAATTGGAGTCTTCCTAACTCCAGGTCCAGCACTCTCTCCACTGTACCACCCAACTGGCCTATATCTTATGGTACTTTCATGAAGTACTTTGGAGAACTCAGTAATGCATCTAGATGGGACAGTAGACTAAAGTCAGGAAGCTTTTAAGTACCAATTTAGTGCTAGGGGATGTGCTAGGGATATAAAGACAGTCACTTTCTTTAAGGAAATTATATTTTATAATAAAAACATGTTCAGACACAAATGAAATAATTGAACAACAATAGCAGCTAAAGGGGATCAGGAAATATTTCACTTAAAAGGTAGCATTTTAGTTTAGTTTTTTAGGAAACTAAGCATGTTAGGAGATAGCGGTGATAAAAGAGAGTATTCCAAGTATAGCAGACGTCTACAAGACACAGAGAAAGAGAGGAAATTACGAGTTATATATAAGGTACTTTACCTGGCTCTATTACAGAGCTTACTAAGATTGAAAAGGGGGTAGTAGTCAAGTTGTAAAGGATTTAGTCAGTCTACTGGTTTTTAATAGACACTATGTGCCACTCACTGTGCTGTGTACTGAGAATACAAATAGAAGCAGAATTAAAGGCAGCCTCTGCCTTCAGAGGGCTTACATGTTGATATAAGAAGACAAAAGATAAAAGGAAACTGAAAGAGGAGAGCAAAAGGAGGAAAAGGAGAAAAGTTGTGGTACCCATCTATGGGCATGGTAGAGTAAATCCCCAGTGCACCCTAGAGAAGAATGAGGCTTGGGTGCTCTCTTTGAATGACAGTTCTAGAAGAAATCAATCAATCAGAGGGAGAGCTTGAAGGATGAAGCTACTTCTAATATGTGAATTTCAGGGGTAAAGTTATCAGCATGAAGAATTTTCTGGGCCATAGTAGAGACAGTTCAGAGTGAGGAATAGAGAAGAATATTAACATGGTCTGACTTGTTGAATTTGAGATTGCAACATCAAGTTTGGAATGTCTAATAAGCTCTGGAAATGAATGACTGAATTTCAGGAAAGATATTAAGGCTGGAACCTTGGCATATCTGTATACCCCATAATAAATAATTCATCCCAATGGACTTACTTCACCCTGATGGACTTCTGGTACCAAGATGGCAGAGTGAGGTGGCAACACTCTTAAATAATTCATTCCATGGGAACTGATGAACTCAATAAGTGAGATCACACAGATAGAGTGTCCAGAATGGAGATCTGAGAGACACCCAGTTAGCTAAGTGGTATAAATGATAGAGAACTGACATGAAATTAGAAAGACCTGAGTTAAAATTGAAATTCAGACATTTATTAACTATGTGATTTTGAGCAGTTAATTTAATCTGGATCTGCCTTAGTTTCCTCATCTACAAAATGGGGGTGACGATAGCACCAATTTATCAGCATTTTTGTGAGCATAAAATTAGATAGTATACATAAAGTGCTTTGCAAATCTTAAATCACTTTATAAATGCTGAAGATGCTGATGATAATAATGGCAATGATGATTTATGAACAAAGGACCTTGAGAAGCAGTCAGACACATAGAAAGAGAGCACTGTCATGAAAACCCAGATAATGCAGTATATTCAGGAGGAAGGGGTAATTAACAATGTGAAATAAATTCACAGAGATTGAGAAGGAAGAGAATTGAGAAAAGATCATTGCATTTGACAACTAAGAGATCACTGGTAACTCCAGAGGGAATTGAGTTAGGAAATGGAAGTTGGATTATAGAGAATTGAGGAATACGTGAATAAAAGAGGAAATTTAAGCAGAGAGCATTGGCAATTTTTTCTCTCTCAAAATTTGGCTGAAGAAAATAAGAGAGATATAGGATGATGGCTGAAGAGCCTTTTGATGTTGGAAAGACTTTGGTGTGTTTCTCAACACAAAGGAAGGAATCAGTAGATAGGAAAAATTGAAAATTAGAGAAAAAAGGATCTAATTGTGGGATCTTTCTTCTAAAGATGACAAGAGAGGATGTTATGGAGTTAGCCTTGGAGAAAAGGTTCAAATCTTTATCAGAGATTAAAATAAAGAAATAGAAAATTGGGAAGGATATCAAGGAGTTTGTGATGTAGATAAGTGGCAAAAGAAATTAGATACTGGTGAATAATATGTTTTTTTTAGTAAAATATGAGTTAGGCTAAAAAAAAACAGGGGATAGATTGCAAATAAGTCTTGAAAAGAGAAAAAGTTTGAAACAGTTTTTTTTTGGAGAGTGAAAAAGGGAATAAATTAGAGAAGGGTCATAGGATTGTACTACTTACAAGTAGTAAGGGCTTGATTGAAATTAGAAGGCATAAATTTGTAGCCAGTCCAATCAGCTTGTTTGTGGGATTTTCCCAATGCTTTTTTCATCAATACATGAGTGAAAGGCACAATTTGTGGGAATGATCTAGGGTTGCATTTTCAAGGTAAAAGAGTCAACAGGACCAGAAGTAAGTGATATGAGAATAGAAAACAATGTAAATAAAGTAGAACTGATGAATTAAAATACCTATTTTTCTGAAAGGAAGAAATAGATGTTACATCCAGAATAAAATGCCTGGGAAAGTACTTAAGAGATGGTGGTCTCAGGGTAAACAAAGAAAAGCTTCATCAGGAATACAGAAAATGAAGAGATGGTATGATATTTTATATAATATATACATATTTTTATTCATATTTCATAGTTTATGATCTGGTAAAAGAATTCTGGGGGGTTTGGTCTTAGAAGTACAATATGTATGGGTGACAAGATCATGAGTGTACCCATTTCCATGTGTGACTGAAACAAGAGGTCATGAGAGCTGAGAGAATTCAGCAACAGAAAAGTTAAGAGTGTTAGAGCAGACATTAACATGAAATAAAAAGGAAGGAATTCAGATAGAAGTGAAAGTTGCAAGTCAGGGACTCAACTCCCTGAGAAAGGAAGGAGAATTCAGCAGGAGGGAAATAAATAATAAATGTTGCTAGGATCTGGATTAAATGATGAATATAGATAGAATGAATTAATTTGGAGGAAAGAAGGGTGCTGATGGCAGAAAAGAGAGGATCAGAAAGTAGCAATAGGGAGTAAAATATTCTTACTCTCCTTCCAGATCCACTGTGTCAGGGGATGAGGAGAAAATATGCAGCAAGTACCAATGTTAGCATGGCTAGGGATACAGAGTTATCTGGAAGCCAAGATCTTTTTTCCCTTACTTGTTCTCATAAAGTTTAGATTCTGCATTCAGACTTCCCATCAGAAAGTCCATATGTCCTACTAAACTTATCCATCAAAATAAGCATTCTCTGTCAAGAGGCTATTTTTTATCCAATTTGTGAATTATTCAGGACCCTCATTTCTGTCTTCCCTAAGTTGCCTGTCTTCGGAATGTTAATTCTTTTTATCATCTTCAATTGGAAATGGAGAGGAGCAAATAGGTTCAGAAGGAAGTCAACTAGGTCTCTTGTTAGCAGTTCTGGTAAAACAACAAAAGACTTTATTGGAAGAGAAGGATGAAACAAATGGCAAAAATAAGAGGGCTTTTTAATGACCTGTCACTCAATTATCCATGTTATCACCACCACTCCCACTACCATGCATAACAAAGAGTTGGACACACAACAATCCTTTTCCATTTGGAATAAGTCATATCTGCATTGTACTTTACGTGCATATAAACCACAGTACTTAAACACGAACCTCATATGGCATGAGTACATCTTCTGTAAACATCATGCTATATTTACAGTACCACATAAATAACAATGCCAATTTTCCAACAGGAAGATTGCACAAGTCTGAAAAAAAAGAATTGGGAGGGAAACAAATATGCGGCATAATTACTAACTGAAAGTAGACAGGCCTGGGCAAAAATCAACCCATGTTCTTTCCTTATCGAGTGAAATACTTAAGACAGTTTTAAAAAGTTTTCTTCTGATAACCATCTCATCTAACTATAATCATCCCCAAAGGCTTACTTGCATTTCTGGTTGGCAGTCTGATGGTTAGATCCTATTCTATTAAAATCTATTAACTGTGCAAACAAATGTGGATGCAATTGCTTATTTAAAAAAACAACTAGCTATTCTTTTTTTATCCAATTCATGACTTTCCAGTCGATCTATTGTTCCCAGATTTTAAGGAAATAGAAGGTCATGATATTTGACATCCACTATTCTGAAGATTACAAAGATGCTACTAAGAAAATTTCACTTGTGGGTCTAATTCCAAAGTGTATATTATCCCCAATTTACAAACACCTGACTTACTAATGTGTTATGTACACAAATGGTCTTTCCAGTCCTATCCCTTTCTATCAAGTGCCTTTCCCACTGCCAGACCTACCAAACCTCACAATCCTGCCTACTTGATAAGCTAAAGCTCTGTTTCCACATGGCTGCCAGATTTGCCTGCTCCCTGGTTGCTAGAATTCCCTTGGAAGGAGGGGCCCTTAAATAAAGCCTTTAACACAACGACAATAGAATACCAAAGTAACTACTAATAATACCTAAAGTTTGTTTAATGCCTACTGTGTTCCAAGCACTGTGCTAAGTGCTTTGCAAATAGTATTTTACTTGATTTTTTATGACAACCCTGGAGGTGTTCTTATTATCTCCGTTTTTATAATTCAAGAAAAAGAGGCAAACAGAGGTTAAATTCCTTATCAAGGTCACACAGCTAACAAGTCTACAATCTGAACTACAGTACTATAATGTAGGTTATATTTTCTCTTCTCCTATCTTTATACTTGCAGGCAAAAACTTACATATAAGAATATTCTAGTCACATATCAGAAATTCTAGTATATTTAACATTCTGGTACTATCTTCAATAAATTATTAATTAAATAGGATTCTACCAAATAGTCAAGGCATCTAAAATAATAATATAACGTCTGTATGTCAAATCAAAACCTGGGAGGCTTGTTACTGGCTACATGTGAAATCAAAACAATGCACTGGAAGAAATGTTGGGGAGAATGATGCTTCTACCTGTTATTTTATTTTCACTTTTTTCTCCTTTTTCATTTGCACTGGAAACTAGGAGATCTTTTAAAATGGGGGGAGGGGGTAAGGATGAGGAATTCTGGAGTCTGAAACCAAGATAATCCATGGAGATTTTTGAAAGGACAGATACTGAACTAAAAATCATTTTTAAAGGGGCTAATCATTAGCAACCAGAATTTGATGAAAGTTACAAAAGTTTAATAATCCTATCAGAGTATTATCTCAGAGATTGTAATTCAGTTACATATAAGAAGATTAAAAATGAAAATATCAATCTCAATACTCTGGATTCTTCTAAGCTTTCTGGTTGTTTTATGTACCAAAAATTCTTGACCCCTGGAGGCAAAGACTTTTTCTGGAGAGGAAACGCACCTCAGTGCTAACTCTTAGAATTGATGGATTTCTCTCCTAAAAGAGAGGGGGAAAGCACTTTCTTATTCAACTGATTTTGCCTATAAAAAGAACCTACCCCCTAAAGGAAATAAAACTGAAATTTATTTTTGCTCTTCAGTCTTTATATCATTATCTGACTCTTCATGACCCCATGGACAATAGCAAACCAAGTCTTTGTATCCTCCACTATCTTTCACAGTCTGTCCAAGTTTATGTTGGTTGTTTCCATGACATTCTATTGATCTCATCCTCTGCTGTCCTTCTCCTTTTACCTTTAATCTTGCCCAACATCAGGATCTTTTTCAATGAGGCCTATCTTCTCATTATATGTGGCCAAAGTATTGAACCTTCTTAGTTATATGCTTAAAAAGAGAGATGTTACTGTTTGCCCTAATTAATGGGAAAAAAAAACATTATACCTCAGCTGAATACTCTAGCCTAAAGCAGAAGGTAGAAGCAAGAACTCCTACAATCATATTGAAACAAGAACAGGAAATATCATGGAGGAAGTAATTTCACTCTATGACCAGAAGCAACCATTTAAAAGCGACTCCAAGATTTCTAATCGGTAGCTCTAAGTAGAAGTACACTGAAGTAAGTTTACATTCCCAATTTTGAAGTGGGAAATCAATAAATGAAATAAATTAATTAACTTCTGAAACCACAAAATATTATAATTTCATTTTATTCTATATAGTTTAGCACTTGGGGAAATAGGACAATAAATTGAGAGTTTCACCTGAATTTAGAAGTCCTCCACTTTAGGGGGCAGCTGGGTAGCTCAGTGGATTGAGAGCCAGGCCTAAAGATGGGAGATCCTAGGTTCAAATCTGACCTCAGACACTTCCCAGCTGTGTTACCCTGGGCAAATCACTTGACCCCCATTGCCTAGCCCTTACCAGTCTTCTGCCTTGGAGCCAATAGACAGTATTGACTCCAAGACGGAAGGTAAGGGTTTAAAAAAAAAAAGAAGTCCTCCACTTTAACTTCTTCATGTTATAGATAGGGAAAGTAAAATCCAGAATTACAAAGAAGGAATATGTTCAAAGTCACATAAATCATAGCAGAAGTAGTATTTGAATATTGACCCCCCACTCTGACTCCAAACCCCGTGCTTCTTTTGCTCCATGACATTTATAGATTAAGAGAAAAAACATGGTACCCAGCCTTGCCACATGTCCTTCCATCTAAATACTAAAAATGTCCACACTAGCTTGACTTCTGAGATAATATTGGGAGAGTTCATGATAACAAGAGTTATCTCCTGGAATTAGTTGGTCTATTAAGGCTTCAGGGAAGCAACTGAAAACTTTAGTGTTTCAATGTGGCATCAATGTGGCCCTGGGTTCTCTAAGGCTATATTAGCAAAGCTGGAAAAGCCTCAAATACAAGTCATTCATGCACAGATTAGTCTGACTAACTTAGTTCAGAGAAATTCATTATTAGACTGGCTATAGAGTGATGAATTCTTCAGCCATATCAACTCTCAATGCCAAGGCTACAGAGTGATTGATTTCTGTATTAGTAGAGATAGTACCCAACCAAAGGAATCATAAATCTTTTAAGTTAGGAATTTCCAACTTCTATTGTGCTATGGATCCCTTTGGTAGCATAATGAAATACATAGGATTACAAAGAGAGCCAAATATGTCATATATATCAGGTATATATATTCATAAGTATGTGAATATATTTATACATAACTCTACCAATAAATTCATTCACATACATATGCACCAAGTTCATGGACCCAGGTTAAAAAAAAAAAAGCTTTTTTAAAGTATATTCAAGTACAAGTAAGGCAAGTATCCTACTAATTAGCCTGCTTTGCATAGAGAATGGGTACTCACTTTTTGTTGAACAAATGAATGAATAAATTCCCTTTAAACTATGCATGCAAATATTCTTACTTTCAATTGTTGTTCAATCATATCCAACTCTTCATGACCATATGGACCATACTATCTATGGGGTTTTCTTGGGCAAGATACTGGAGTGGTTTGCCATTTCCTTCTTAAGTTGAAGCAAACAGGGGTTAAGTGACTTGCCCAACACACAAAGGTAGTAAGTGTCTGAGGCCAGATTTGAACTCAGGCCTTCTTGACTCCAGGCCCACTGTTCTAACCAGCTGTTCAATATTTAAATTTTTTTAATTTCCACATCAATTATAAGTCATGGGATCATCAATTTTAAAAATAGCATTGAAGGAATGTAATCACTAAATTAGGATGATAAGTTATTTGATCCGGCCTCTTACTGAAAAAAAATCTCTTAACTTTCCTTGATTCTTGAAGTAATAATGTTCACTCAACTGCTTCACTGTTTCATGGACCCTAAGTTACAAATTTTAAATACCTCAAACCTAAAATAGCCTCTTTACAGAAATACTAGTCACTTTTCTTCCATGTTGTCCTATTGTCCAGTTTCCAAATTCCCTAGGAATAGGAACAGTGAACTACTGAGCTCATTAATGCTCAAACAAACTCATGCTAATCCACCATAGTATCCATTGTAATTCTGAATATATAAGGTATACTTTATAGAGACTTTTAACATATTATCCTGATTCAAAATTAATTCTTCATCACAAAAAGCTAATGTAAAAAGAACAATTTAAATTTATATAGTGCCTTATAGTTTACAAAGAACTTTTTATATATTAAGTAGTTTTGCTTATAGTTCCATTTAAAAATCTGGACCCAAAGTAATCATTAATGGTTAAATGTCAACTTAACTAAGAGATTTCTAATGAATGATATGTATTTGGTGCTGAGAGGCTAGATAATAATACAGGTTGATCTATTCTAGAACTTATTAAATTATAAAACTCAAAAGGAAGGTACTAATGGTTCAATGTCAGCTGGAAAGAAGGTCTTCAGGGGAATGTTTTCGAAATTTGTGCTTGAATGTATTCACCTTAGCCTTTTTATCAATAACTTGGGCAAAAGTATGTCTGGTGTGGTAATCCAGTTTATAAATGACACAGCAATACAACTGAGAGCTACACTAGCTATCAGAATCAGGATTGAATTGCAAAAGATTTTGTCAAGAGAATACCAGATCAAATGGAATAAGATGAAATTCAGCAGAGATAAATATAAAGTCTCATTTGAGTTCAGTCAATTTCAGAACTACATGATGGGAGAAGTACATTTATATCTCTTCAATAGCCAAAAAAAAAAACAACCTCAGGTTGGCCTGCAAACAATATAAATCAACAGTGTTATAAGGTATCATACCATAGTAGATAGAGTATGGGGCTTAAAGTAAAAAAAAATAAAGAAAAAACCTGTGTCTTCCACATGTAAAACATTAGCTGTATGATCATGGGTAAGAAACTCAAATTCTTAGTCCTACAATTACTTTATCTTCAAATTATAGTCAATCTTTCTAGCTAGCATCTTTCTAGCATCCAATAAACCCCAAGCACTTTTATATGCATTGCCCTAAACTATAAGATAACTAAATCCTAAGAACCTGTTGAATTAACCTAAGAGATCTTTCTGAGGCCCAAATGAGATAATACACTTTTCAAACTTGGGAGTTTCATAGCTATTAGTAAAAGACAATTTAGAAACCAAAGCAGCTAATGAAATGTTAAACTATATTAAAAGAGGTAGAGTATCCAGGATACAGGAAATAATAATGCTGCTGAACACTGCCTGGATTATTAGATGACACCTAAATATTGTACTCAATTCTAAGAATCACATTGTTGGAGGTGATTGATAAGCTAGATAGAATTTAGAAGATGGCAGCCAAGATAGCAAAAGATTTCATGTTCATGACTTCTCAGGATTGTTTGAACAAATTGGTGATATTCTGTCTGGAGAAAAAAAGACTAGGAAAACATCAGAGCACCATTCAAATATATGAAGAGCTGCCATAGTGGGGACAGATTCAAGCTAAATCAATACTTCAAGGAGAAAAATTTAAGCTAGAATTAAGAAAAAAAATCCTTCCTAAAAATTACAGTTATGGACTCTCTTGAGAGTTGGTGGCTTCCCCTTACTGGAGGACTTCAAGCAAAGATTAAATGATTACTTTTATTTTACTTTATTACTTTAGTAATAAAACTCAGTTTACTGTTAGTAAATATTTACTGAATTCTTACTATAGATCAAGCACTATGCTAAGAGCAACAGTACTTAATCTGTTGTTTTGTGAACATTTTCTTTTTAAATATTTTGTTTGCATTTTAATATAATTGGTTTCCTTTGAAATTTTATGCATTTTATTTTATGCATTTAAAAACATTCTTCCATTGGATTCACCAGATGATGAAAGGGACCCATGACTCCAAAAAAATTAAGAAGCACAATAAATATAATGTGATTTTTGTTCAGGTATGTATTGGACTAATGTAGATGAATTCTGAGTTCCCTCTGAACTCTGGGACTTCCTCAAACAACAGTTCAAATAACCAGAAAGGAAAAAAAAAAACACCTGGTGCTGGTATAGTACTGTTAATTGTGTATCATAAAACACAACATGTGTGCACAGATGTGTTGGGTAAGAGCTTCTCTAAAATGAGTCCTTAAGTTTTAAGATGGCCTATTCTTTTTAAGCAAAATTCCCATTAGGCATTTTCCCTAATAGGAAAGTTTTCTTACTCTTCTGAGACCAATATCTATAACCTGACTAAAAAACCTTGGGTAACTACATGTCTAGCATGTCCCCATGAGGCACTGTCTGTACCAGTCACTCTATAAAAAACCATTGTAACTTATTTTCCAAAACTCTCTAAAGCTGTACTTTTAAAGAACTAATGAACTGCAGATAGTGCAGGGGGGCCATTATTTCTCAGAATACTATTAGTTCCTAACAGGATTAATAATGATATCTTGTATTTATGTAGCATCTTTCTAGCATCCAATAAACCCCAAGCACTTTTATATGCATTGCCCTAAACTATAAGATAACTAAATCCTAAGTAATTTTCCCTTTTGATTGTAAATTAAAGCTTTTATCCCTACAACATAAATGACAAAAATGTAGATAATCAGTATATCTGAGACTTAAGTGAACAAATAGTACAAGGAAAAGCACATTGGATTTGGAGTTAGATGATTAGTGTTCAAAACTCACTTCCTAATTGTGCAACCAATGGCAAGCCCTTTAATCTTACTGGATTTTGATTTCTTCATCTATAAAATAAAAGGCATAAACTAGATGAACTCTTATGTCTCTTCTATCTTTGATGGATATAAATCCCATATGTGTGTATATTCCAATAGAAATAAGGATACATCTTCAGTTATATTTTTTTTGCATTTATGTCCAAAGTTGGGTGGAAGCTTTTAAAGAAATAAATTTAAGCTTTATTTAGTGGGGAGAAAAAAATTCCTGACAATTAGGAATGGGGTTGCCTCAAGAGAAAGTAGATATCTAGTCTCATTGGAGGATTTCAAGAAAATGTTTGATGAATATGTGTGGTGTATGTTATAGAAAGGATTTTTTTCAAGTAAAGTTTGGCCATTTGGAAGATTAGGATCTTTTCAATGTAAAATTTTCTTTGATTTTGTGATTAAAATTCTAAGAAAGTAATGGGATGCTATAAGGCTGTCTATTTCAAAAGATATTAACTTATTAGGAAAGGTATTATTGTGTTACTGACCCAAAATGAACTAATTCTGTTAAACTCTAGAGACTGATCTTCAACAGTGAGAAAGCTTGGCTGCCTGAGAGACTACAAGGGGCAATGGAAATTATCAGCTACTGTACTGAATGGCTATAATTTGGAGGAAAGGATCATAATAATAGTGTAATTTTTATGTATTGAAGTATATGTCTGAAAAACTTGCTACTTTGGGGATTCTTGAAATGAGACTGTTTATAAACATACTGTTGAACTTCAGCATCAAGTCTGTGTAGTGACAGACTGAGTTTTTCTCAAAACAATTTGGTGGTAGTCATAAGAGGTATAACTTGGTCATTTGAATTTTCATTGTGCAGAAAATAACCATCCTTACACACTCTTGTGATTATTTTTTTCTTCTTACTTAAAGTAATTCAAACAATAAATTGTTATTTTCTGAGTGGAAATGGCTAAAATGTCTAAGTCCAAAATTTAACCTATAATTATGTTTGAAAATTAGGGTTCACTTTCTTCCAGATTTTCACAGTCACCCATGGCTATGACCTGGCTCAGGGATAAGGTAAGTTGAACTATTTCCATCTAGCATGACCTAGAGGCAGAAAGTCTGTAGTAAACTCATAATGAAAAGTGAGAACAAACTGTTCCAAAGAAGAAAATCTAAATAGTATTTCTTTTAGTTTTAGTCTACATTTTCCCCAATTACCCCTAGAATCAAGAACAAAATCTTTAAACTGGTACTGAAAGTTCTCCACCATCTGGTTCCTACTTCATTTTCCATTCTTATTTCATATGATCATTTTTTAAATTGTCTATTCCAGGTAAGTTGCCTTGCTAACTGTTTTCTTTAAATGCCATTTTATCTCCTGACTCTACACCTTTGCATTCTTCCTCATCTCCATCTCATGTAACCCCTATGCTCCTTGAAGCCACAGCCTCGTACCTAAATGAAACCTTTTCTAATCCCTACAATTATTAATAATACCTTTACTTTTAAATGATGACATTAACTTCTCTTGGTACATGTTTTAACACCACACACACACAAACACATACACAAATTCATATCTTAGATTCATGAGGCTAATTTCAATGGTTGAATAAGAGATCAGGCTCTCCTACCCATTCCCCAAAATTTAGCTGCAAATGTTTTTTAAATGAATAGCTATATGGCAAACATTACTGCTACATCATTAAAAGTTTAAAAGCCAAATCCAACAGACAATTCATGTGTGTTCCATTGTGGTATACTGAAGGATTTGAGTGCTGATTTCCCAGATTTAAAGTGGAGTGAGTGCAGGGAGTGTGAAAGCTATCAAGGTTTCCTTAGGCATTTCCAGATGAGAGGCACATTCCTTTAGTCTATAGAGTGCCTGCCTTCTTCATGTTGCTACAAAGAGCAGTGACCACATGAGGGTCTTGGTAGAAGTCTTTGACATGGGATTTGGGGCTCCATATAAGCTTTACAGCAGACTGATACTACTCCTTAAGGTTCTGCCTTTCAAATGTTCTTAAAGATTTCAGTATTACTCAGCCAGGATATCCAAAGATCTTTCTGAGGGGTAATTGACAAAGGCCCACATAGCTAAGCTGTCAGTCTTTTATATGTCATTTATAAAGGAGAATTTTGTCTTTGGGACAGGTTTTCTTGACACAGTCCACGACCCTCAATAGCCTCAGAGTTAGATACTTTTCCCTAGGCTCATACACCAAGAATGGTTCTTAGAAACATACCTCCTCATTTTAAAGATGAGGCAACTAAAGGCCAGAAAGTTTAAGTAATTAACCCAAAATCACACGGGTAATAAGTGACAGAGGCAAGATTTAAAGCCAGATCTTCTGACTCAAGCCACTTTTCCTCAAGGAGATGTCTATGATAGACTTGGTTAATAGATAAAATAATAACAATTATAATGATGACAACAATGATAATAAACTAGTATTTATCTAGTGCTTTAAGGTTTGCAAAGAACTTTATGAATAGTATCACATTTTTCCCAATAACAACAATAATAATAACAAAACTATGTGCCAGGTAATGTGCTCAGTGCTTTACAATTATTATTTCATTTGATGCTCATAATAATCCTGTTGAGAGGTACTATTATTATCCTCATTTTAGAGATATGGAAACAGATACACATAAGAATGAAATGATAGGATCACATAGCCAGTATCTGAGACAGGATTGGAACTAAGGCTTTCTTGACTCCAAGTTTAGCACCCTGATCACTTAGCTGTTAGTGTAAGTAACTCTAGAATGACAGTGACATAAAAGTATCTCAGAATATACACCCTGATACACTTCAGAATCATTATTTTTAAATGATCTTAAGAGAAATTACTATCATCTCAGAATGGTGTAGGAAATTTACAAAGATTATAAAAGAAAAATCAAATTTTACTGAACTTCTGGCATGTCAATGCATGAGGCTAGAGTGATAGGCTTCAAAGAAAATTAATAACTACTAACATTCAAGCAAAAAAGAATTATAATTAACCACACTTAATACTTTGGAAGGGAGGGACACAAAATGGCTGTTGCATGATTGTATCAGTAAATTATGAGCAATGAGAATAGTAATGATAACAACGATAGCTTAATCCACCATTTAGTCTCCCTTTCACAAACAGAAATTCACATATCATTAGCACCTTAATTGTGAAGTGACTCACAGAAATTTAAAAAAATATGGAAAATAGGATGTTTAGAGCAATCCAGTAGAAAAAAGCTCCTTGAGAGCAGAAGCTACTTGATTTTTGACTAGCATCCCTTACACACAGTGTAGCACCTGGAACATAGCAGGCACTTAATGAATGTTTGTTGTATTTTGTTGTTGAATTTAGAGTTTTAATTTAAAACATTAACTTTTGTCATATCATAAAACTACTCCTCAGCTAGTCAAATGAGAATTCTAAATCTTATGCTAAGATTCTATAATCTGAAATCAGGTCTCTTTAAACCTATAGAGAAAAGTCATTCACAGATAATGTGGAGGGGAGAATATATCTATTCAGGTTGTCAAAAGCAGTTCACTCTTAGCCCCATGCATTTGTATGCATCATTCCTCCTCTATAAGATATTTTAATTTTCTTCAGGAAACCACATTTTGCTTCTCTTGCTTCAAAATCACTTCTTTTGGGAAACCTTTCCAGTCACAAGCATCTGAATACCTCTTTACAAGAGTTATCCAGATGACACTGGCATCTTTTTCTCTTGTGGTCCCTGGCCATTCATTCAATAGGACTGGGTATTGGCAGATTGACTAATAAACACATAGTGTTTTTTGTGGACAGTCATCCAATTCCTACATTTACCATGCAATATAGTTCCTATAGGAAGTATTACTGGGGAGAAGTCCAAACAGATGCACTGAAAAGATGCAAAATAAGATAGATGCAATTTTAGTAGTTTTGGCATTATAGCAGGCAATATACTAACAGAGTAAAGTATACATTTTCAGTCTATTCTGTTATCTTCAAAAACATGATTTTTTAATGCCTAGGCTATTATGACTTTAAAAATTCATTGCTTAAACCATAAAAAAATCATTCAACAATATAAAAATATGTAATTAACACACAATGGATGGCAATATCTGCTGAAACAAAACACATGATTAAAATATAAATATGGAAATTGCATAAAATCAAAATTATGTGTTCCATACCTGTGCATCAAAATAACAAGTCAAGAATCCAAACTTAAACAATTTTTCCAAAGTTAAAGGTAAAACAATGAATAAGGCCCATATTTCTCAATATTCCATTCCTCTTCCCATATTGTTCATTATTTTATTTTGGGGGGGAGGCAGTCTACCTCATTTTAAACAATCCTCTCTTTCCCTTTTGAAATCAAAGCTCGTTTCCACATCATTTGCAAAAACCTACTCTTCTTTCTAAAGAATAACATTTTGACCAACAAACCAAACCAACACTTGTGGGGAAAAACAGTTTTCAAAGAGAAATGCATTATAGCTCACCCCACTTTCCCAAAATAAAAATTCATAAGATATGTCCTACCTATGGTCGTAATAACAGTGCCAGCAAAGAAGAAGGAACTTCCCAAGTCCCAGTGACTGATTTGATTGGAGGTGTTTCCTAAAGGTATAATCCCTGCATTTATTGCTTCCACTATTTGCTGCAAGTTTAAAAAGAAACTTGTCAGTATACATGTTTATAGAAAGGAATTATATAGAATCTTTTTAAAGAAAAATTAATTACTAATCATATGAAAAATCAGTCCTAAGATTTTATTTTTCAATGTGAATCACATACAATTTAGAATAATACTATATCATATAAAGTTCTAATTAATTAATGAGAAGTTATGTTTGATATCAATTTATTTTTAAAACAATGGGAACAGGATAACATAAATAGCAATAGTGTTGATATACATTAATTAGCATTTTTACCATATGAATTTAATTCAGCTTCCCATATGTCAGAAACAACTAACGAATTAAAAACCAAAGTTGCACACTACACAGGTTTAAACTAAAGAGTAGAATTCTTGCGAAGGAAATACTACTTGAGAGTAAATTTTTTAATGTCCATCGAGCCTGTTTTTATACCTATTTGTGAATAATGATCATTAATTTAGAACATAACCAATCATAGTAAGAAAAAAGATTGTGATAAAGTGGAAAAGAGAAGCAAACTTTAATAATGAAGTCATCACTAAGCTTAAATTTGAAATGTGAATTTCATTCAATCTCAAAGTTCTCATAATTTATAATAGATTTCAGTTTTTAAAGAGGACAGCTAAGTTGCACAGTGATAAGTACAACTCAGTCACCTGAGTTCAAATTTGGCTTCAGATACTTATTGACTATGTGATCCTGGGCAAGTCACTTAACCTTGTTTGCCTCTGTTTCTTCATCTTTAAAATGAACTGGAGAAGAAAATGGCCAACCACTCCAGTATCTTTGCCAAGAAAACCTCAAATGGGGTCATAAAGAGTCAGACATGACTGAAAAATGACTTTCCTATTTTAAAAACTAATAGTGATGGAAAATTCACATAGTCATCACTTAGTAATCATAACACAATAAGGTTTGAGTGTCTATTGGCTAGAAACATTCTATTAAAAGATGTAAGGGAGCTTTGGGAAAAGAGAAGATTCAGTGACTCTCCTCAAGGAGGAAGTCATTTAGTAAAAGTTAGGAAGGAAAGAATTATGATGCAATAGGAAAAATACTGTCTTTGGAATCAGAGAACCTAGGATTGCATTCTGGTTCTAATTTATTTTCTTTGGGACCTTGGATAAATCACTTTGCTTCTTGGGCTTCACACTCAATTTATAAAATGAAGGAGTTGGACTAGATCAAAGGTTGAACACAGCCAAACTTACATAGTCCCACTTCTAGAAAAAGAACTAAAATGTAGTGGGGATTTTTTAATGAAACAAATAAAAATACAATAGAACATAGATAACATTACATTTTAAAATCTGTTAATATACAGACTGCAAAAATCCTTATTATGAATTAGGAGCTACATTTCTATTTAAGTTAAACATCAAATGAACTGGATGATGAGCTCTAAGATTCCTTCTGACTCTTAATCTGTGATCTGCTTTCCTAGCTCTTCAATGCTCAGTCAGTCACAACCTCCTGAGTTTTCTCATGTTCAAAATTAGGATAGCAGTACTTTAACTACCTCTCTCATGTAGTTGTTGATTATTAAAATATGTTCTACATATAAAATCAGGAATTATCATTATTATTACATTATAATGTAAAAAAACACGCAAAAGCATTCAAATTATATAACTGTGAGGATATGCATTTATTGATAGTGAAAAATACACAGATATAAGATAAGTAGAAAAGAGAGAGGGAGACCTGCCAAAGTTAGAAGTGTAGATTTGGAAATCATCTTCACATAAGTAATAACTAAATAAATGAAAGCAGAAGAACTCTCCTGGAGAATAACTCTGGTGGGAGAAAATCAATAAGTCTAGAGAAATGATGGCAAAGCTTTTAGAAACAGAGTGCTGGCCCCCACCCCCACACCAAATGCTGTACCTGTCCCTGACCAGACTATATGCTGTGGTTCTCTCCTCACCACCTGCTGGATGAACCACCCCCTTTACCACACACAAGGGAGGGAGAAAGTATTCCCATTGGGTTGCTGGACAGAAGGCTGGGTGAAGTGAGGAATGTCCTCAGTAAGGGTAGAGAGAGGAAATGTAGTGGCCTGAGCACTCAACTCCCCTCTAGCTCTGCCACCTGTGAGCTACCTGCCTTATCCCTTGTGCGCTCCCATTGGGCTGAGGGGTGAGGGATGGATGTGAAAATATCATCAGATGGGGTGGAGAGGGAGAAGAGAGAAACTTCACTTGAATCCCTCTGTCTTTCTAGTAATGAACTCTGAGATTTGGGGTGAAGAGGGAGGGTGGTCAAGTGCCCACAGAGAGTGTTCTGTGTACCATCTTTGGCACTCATGCCATAGGTTCACCATCACTGGTTTAGGGCTTGAATGGACAGTTATCAATAAAGCAATTGCTCTAAGAATAGGCTCAAAACTCAACTATCCTGAAATTATTATCATTAGTTGTGGAATATTCTTTGTGGAAGAATCTCCTCTACCCTCCCTTTGTGGAAGAATGGAGATTCAACCCACCTGTCTTGGTAGGTAAGTCCTCGGGAGTAACCTTAGACATAGAGAGTTTAAATCATTTGCTCAGAATGTCCCAGATCATAAGTGTCAAAGGTGGGATTTGAACCCAGGTTTTTCTGCCTAATACATACATGTGCATGTGTGGACAATCTGTTAGCTTCCCTTGATCCTATACACTTATTCAGTTATTATTTCATCTCTTTTTTCTTACATTTCTTTGCTTGAACTTCAAGAGTCAGAATTCAGTCAATTTTTTCACCACTTGACAACTCCTTAGGCCTTTACAGTTTGTTTTTCTTTCCACAATTCAACTGAAATTGACATTTAAGGAGTTATCAATGACTTCCTAATTTTCAAATCCAATGCTAGGGTGTTTTTTTCTCTCTTTCCCCAGCCTTCATTCTCTTCATATTGATACCTTGATACCTGTTCCTAGGAATCTGCTATTTGAACTTGAACTACTTGAAGCTGATACTGCTCCAATAGTCAATTGATAAATGTTCTTTGTGAGCATTTATACCTTGTAAATTAGCAAATGTTATGAAATAGGGATTGCTTTGTTTTTGGTTGTCTAGACTTAAGAAATGGATGAAGGAAATGTTAATGATATAAATTAAATTTAAAAGTGTGTTGTCCAGCAGAAAGCCAGTTGTTAAACACACTAGCATATCACATATCTGCTATTTCTTCTTGATATAGAAATACTATATTGTCACTCCTTTATTTCCTTCACTGGTTCTTTTACCTGTCATTTTAATTTAGGCCTTTCCTACATCAGCTCTAAGCACATTTATATCCTTTCTCCCTATTCTATACAATCATCCACTTGCATGTTTTCATATTTCATCTCTGTACACATGACTTCAAAGTCCATTTCTCTCCACTCTTGACTTCTTTACTGACCTCCAAAAAACACCTGCAACTGCCTCTTGGATATATACAACTAGCTATGCCACTAAATTAATCATTTATTAATGTTAGCTAGACTTGAGATTTCCTGTTCTTTAATCTTTCTTCTTTTGTTCATTACCACACCTAATCAGTCACTGAATTTTCTAGATTCTATCTTTCTAGTGTCTCTGGTATCTGCAAGCAGTCTCCCTTTGTCAGCATTCTGGTTCAGGACCACTTGTTTAATTGTCATAGCTTCATCAACTTTTCTTTCCACTCCTAGTTCTCAACACTTCTGCCAAAGTAATACCCTTAACACACACCTATAACCAGATCACATGGCTATTCAAAATTCCTTAATGGATCTTCATTGCCAAATGAATAAAGGTTAGATTCTTTAATCTGGCAGTCCTAGACAAGATTATCTGACCTCAATAAACCTCTCTAGCCTTAGGCCACTACATAACATCCTTTATGTTATATCCTAGCTAAGAGAGACATTTTACTTGTCCTGATTAGCTTAGTAATGCGTTTATTTTTTCAGCTACACATAGAATCCCCATTCTCCCTTCTCCTTTATCTTCTATATCTCTTAGAATCTTATTTATTTATCTTCCAAGTTCTAGCTCAAGCATCATTTCTTCTTTAATCTTCCACAATATAAGTGATAGATCCTCCCTCTGAACTAAAAAAACTTGATCCTTTCATATGAAATTATTAAAATCTAATTTACATATATATATTTATTTGAGTACCATATTTCCTTGGTAGATTATAAACTCTTTGAATACAGAAACTATCCAATTTATCATCCTAGCCCTCCAGCAAAATGACCTTGCAAATGCTAGATATTCAATTATTATTTCTAAAAGATACTGAATTTAGTGGCTGTTTATGCATTGATTCACTGGATTGATTTGAAGTAATAGTAATAATAGCTAAACAGAAAATTATTTTAATAGGGGGCTTTTTGGTTAGTGTTACACCTTTCTGAGACCTCATATTAATAATCATATTAATAAAACATTGACTTGTTATGGGCCCATGACAGGAAATAGAAAGGTATATAAATCACATATATTTCTGAAATTGATTCATCACACAGGAATCAATCAAACAATGCATATATGTTTATTAAGTTCCTACTTATATGTTTCAGACACTGTGGTTTGCCATGGACACAAGGACAAAAAAAGAAAAATATGTTTCAATAAATTTACATTTTTTTATAATAGGTATACTCCTAAGTGCAAAATATGCAAAAGGAAATACAAATGAATTGAGGGGGTATGGTAAATGAGGCACTAACAACTGGAGTATCAAAAAAGTCTTTATGTAGGAGGCAGCATTTTTAAGCTTTGAAAATATCTAGGAATTCAAAGAGATGGAGGTGAAAAGGGTTTTTATTTTAAATGTAGTCAATATGCAAAGGAATGAAGATGAGAGATGAAAAGCAATATGAAATAACAAGATAGTCAGAATGGCTGAATCATAGAAGACACAAAATGGAATAATGTATTATAAGTCTAGGAAGGAAGATTGGAGCCAGATTGAGAAAGGATTTTTTTAAATGCCAGAAGAACCTATATTTGATTCTAGAGGTAACAGCTTTTATAGTAGTGGTACAACTCTTTCAAACCTATGATTTAGGAAATTCACTTTGGCAAATATATGGAACATGGCTTAGAGAGGGAGAGATGACAGGAATGGAGAATAATCAGGAGGTTAATGCAATAGTCATAGAAAGAGTTGATGAGGTCTTGAACTTGGGGGTTGTTGTATAAATGGAGAAAAGGAGATGGAGATAATCAGTGGTGAGGAAATATAAAGTCAATAAGACTAGGCAACTGATTGGAAAAGTAACATGAAGGATATTGAGATAATTAGAATGATTACAAGGCTATGAGAGGGATAACTAAGAAAACTGTCTTTTATAGAAATAAAGGATTGGATTTAGGAATATGTATCAATGCCCTCAGATTATATACATGATTATATTTGTCAATAGAAGTATATCTTTTCATTAGTGGATTTGATATTAATTATTCTTTATTTGCTGGTATTTTCTCATATCTCAATCTGAAATAATATAGGCATTCCAAATTTAAGATAGGTTACCTGGAATTAAGGCCTGGAATTAAAAACAAAAACCAAAAAACTCTACCTAGAGCAAAAGGCCTACTTTCTCCCTCAAATACATGGCAAACACCAGCAGAATGTGTATAGGTGCAACAAGGAAATAATGGCCCTGAATGTCACATTTCACACACAAAAAAAATTCATGATGTAAGAACTTTAAAGCAGCAACAGGATTAATGTAATTGTCCCATATGTTAAGTTGGATTTTGGTAATCATACAATTTTGTCCATCTTCTCCTATGTATACACCATTTACCTGAAGGCTGGTTTTGGTTTTGTGTTTGTCTTCCTATGCAGGTTTCTACATGGACAGAAATGGGGTGGGGGGAAAGAGTGATGAATTTGTATAACTTAAGAAGATTACAGGTGATTAGATTAGACCATATTTATTTGGATTCTGGATAAGAGTTGTGTTTTCTAGATTTCACTGTAGAATGTTATTTAAGCCTGACAGTCAGTGAAGACAGAGAGCATAATTATCACTGTTTTTTAAGAGAACAGCTTAGATGAAAATAAAAGCTTTTTGTTTTCCTAAAAAGCTTTGAAACCCCTTAAATGACCTCCCAAATAAGACACAATTGGTCTTGACTACACATTTCACCATTTCCTTTCAAAATGAAAACTTTTGAAATGTAAAAAGTACTGTATTGTTTTCCAGGGGAAAGATTGTTTTGCTTTTATCCGTTGGAAGGCAAGTATAGTATTAAAAGTCTTCCCTGCGCCTTCATTTCTCTCCTCCATTTACATTTTTTTGCTCCAGCCTTCCAAAGTTATTTTTGTTTCAACATTTTTATTCTCGTTTTTCGAAGGTATCAACTTATTAGCTACATGTGAAAACAAAGATTAAATACAAAATTATAAAGATAGGGCAAGGATGGAGGCTCCCACAGATTCTAAAAAGAGGAAATCCATGAAATATTTAAATATATATGATAATTACATTTTAATACATCTTCTTTGCAATTCTATATGTTTTATTTTATGCACTTAAAAACATTATTCTGAGATTCTGATTGCCAGAGGGGTCCATGACACAAAGAAGATTAAGAATCTCTGCTTTAGCATATGGTAGGAGGAAGGTCATGGAAAGGTTATTCCCCAATTATTGACATTAGCTCACAGAAATCCTTTGTAATTCTCCTCCTACCTTTTTGATCCTGCCAAAAAGTTCTCTGCCAGATTTGCTGTAACTACTCTAACCATCCTCATCAACAGTTTAAGCTGAAAAAGTTCTAAATTGGAGAGTCTTTAATTGGATCCTCCCAAGCATTTAGATTCACAGCCTTGATATCATCTTCAACTTAATACTTTCTCTCACTCTCCATATCCTAGCAGTTGCCAAATCTTGCACTTTTTACCTTCACAACATCTCTCATATATAACCCCTTCTCTTCTCTGATACTGACAGTATCCTGGTACAGATCCTTGCCACTTCACATCTGGATCATTAATATAACCTACTAGTTGAACATCCAACTCCTATCTTCTATTCAGCTGTCAAATTGACTTTCCTGAAGTACAGATTTGACTATGTCACTCCCTCTCCTCCATTCAGTCAATTTGAATGGTTCTCTATTGCCTCCAGAATAAAATATAAGATTTTATTAGACTTTTAAAGCTGGTCCCTTCTTATCCCCTCAGTTCTTATATCTTATAGACCTTGTTCTTCCCTTACCATGGATTCTTCAGCCCAATAGCACTGGCTTCCTTCCTGTTCTTCACACAAGGCAAAATTTGATCTCCTAATCCAGAATTTTCACTGGCTGTTACCCATGGCTGAAATAATCTCCTTTACCATTTCTATCTATCTCCTAGCTTCCTTCAAGTCTCATCTTATTAAAAAAAAAAAAAAACTTTTCCTGATTCTTCTTAATGTAAGGGCCTTCCCTCTATTAATTATCTCCAATTTATCCTGTCAATATCTTACTTGGACATAGTTGGTTACATGAGTTCTGTGACCTTCTTAAGAGCAGGGACTATCTTTTGCCTTTCTTTGTACAAGGATGTAGCACATTACTGGTCACAAAGTAAGCATTTAATAAATATTTAACTGACTAATGTCTAAATCTTTGCTAAGAAGCAGCTTCCAAATATGTTTTGCAAAATAGGCAATGTGTTATATTGGAAAGTATCCTCAATTTTGGAGGGAATTCCTGGTCCCCTCCCCATCCCTAATGGCTAATGGTTTCCTTATTGAAATTACCTTCAGTCTTCTCTGTATATGTCTTATATATACTTTCCTAGTTATTGACATGCAGTCTTCCCCATTGAAATATGAGCTACGTGAGGGCAAGGAATGCTTTTGCTTTTCAAAATATCCTCAGTGTTTTGCATTATGCCTGGCACATAGTAAACCCTTAAAATAAATGTTTTGTTTTTCTTTTTTTACTGTTTGCATGCCTTCAGTGAGTTGGAAGACCAGGGTTCAAATGTCACTCATCACTCCCGTCTCAGTTGCCCTTTCAATGGCAGTCTTTTACGACTAAAATATACTCTTCCCTTCTCAACTCTGTCTCATTGAATCCATCTTTTTATTCAAGACATAGCTCATACACCACTTTCTGTAGAGGGTTGCTTGATCTCCCCAACTTCCAGAGCCTTCCCTCTCTATCTATGCTCATGTATCCCTATTATACAGCCTATTCCAAAAATCTTAATCCAGTTTTCAACTTTAATGAGCTACAAACTTATTATTTTTCTTTCCATTAGAATATAATCTCTTTAAGAAGAAATATTACTTGATTTCAAAAATTTGAATCATCACCTAGAACATAATAGAAATTTAATAAATTCTCATTTATTAATTATTTGCCATATAACTTATAATGTAACTTATTATTTATATGTAATGAAGAGAATAAATTTCAGAGAGAATCCAGGATTGTAATAAGCAGGAACAGGCAACTGATTGTATTTGGTAAATGAAGGAAATATTAAAGATGAAATAATACCACCTGAAGCTAGTTTTCAAAGTATCAATTACTAAAAAATTATTAATAGGAAAATATAGTGGATAGAGTGATAATCATAGGGATGTAAAATAGGCTCTACATATATGAAATTATACCTGAAAATGTAGGTGAAAAATATTATTAAGTAGTATTATATTTCAAAAGATAAGATTTCATTAGAATTTTTCCCATTGCTACAGAATATAATCTATGTCATTAACAATTACTGTGATTAAAAAAAATATCAAGCTTGATCTATGAACCTCTGAGATTTTTAGGGGATAAGCCTTTTGGAACTAAATTAATCTTGGAATGATAAATATTACTGAATGTATTACTGAAGTCTTTCTGGCTTGGTAGAATGAGTAGCCAAAGCTTATACTTTGTTGGTGTAGTCCACTTATCATTATAAATAGAAATAATAGTTAATAATAATTGCTGGCATTTGTATATTGTATCAGAAAAAATGGCACTAACAGAGCTTCACTGACTTGTCGATTGTCATACAGCTAGTAAGTGTCAAAGGGTAGAGGAAGGAATTACTTGTGAGGAAATGGAAGCAATGAGTGAAGACAGACATTGGAGTTGGGGAAAGAAAAAAAGGAAACCAAAGTTGTGATAAATAACATGGAGCCAACATGCTAATTTACACAACAGTCAAATTGGATAAGCTACTTTGTTTCCTACAAACTCATCCTATGATTTCTGGCTACTGCTAAAAGCTTCAATACCACCCACCATGCGTGGGAATGCTATACATTCTATAAGATTCAACTGAAATGCTTTATCTTTAATGAGATATTCTTTCATTCATACTCTCATCACCAGTTAGAAATATATTGCCTTTCCTAAATGAAATCTCATTATGTCCAACTGATCAGGATCACAATTGTTTTCTAATCTGACAAGTGGTTGGCACCATCCTTCCCCTGATTTCCACTTCTTGCTCTTAGAATTGTAAACAAATCAATGATATTGCTTCTGAAAAGAACATATAAATTGGCTCGTCTATTATTTACCTCAGCATCCCTTAATCTTTGCAAATCAATTTTTTTTGGCTGCCATTTCCCTATATGTGTTTTTTACTAGTATTAGAAGATAAGCTTCTTGGGGGCATGGACTGCCTTGCTTTTGTGTTTCATTCCCCAATATGTAAGGTTGTACCTAGCACCTAGAAAACAGTTAAAAGCTGTTCATTCATTCTTTCACTCATTCATCGTATTTCTACTAACTTGGCAAAGCATCTTTTTTGTGCTTCTCTTATCAATCTATTAAAAAAACACTGAAGTAGTAAGTAGCTATATGAGTAGAACAATGTTATGGGGGTTGAAATGACAAGATTTTTAAACATTGAATATATGGCATAAAGAAGAGTGAGGAAACAAGAATAATGCCAAAGTTCAATTGCAAGTGACTAGATAGGAATGTCATATTCTATTTTGCATTATCACTATTTGTACTCTTATCACCCAAACATGGTGTGCTAGAATGAGTGTTGGAGTTGGAATCATGATGTAAGATCACATCCAGATTCTGCTTGATCACATATGTATAATGTTGTAAACTGCTATCATTATCAACCTTTAGTGGCCAAGGGAATTTATCTTTATATTAAACTCCAGTGCTTGGCATTGTGCACAAAATAGATGTTTATCTTACTAAATTGACTGAGAAGACATTAGTAAGAAATAAACTGGGTGCTAAGAAACATAGGCTGAATTCATATCAACAAGTATTAGTCAATTAAAGTCAGCAAGTATTTATTAAGTGCCTACTATGTGCCAGGATGTATGTTAAATGTTCTAGTTATGAAACTGATTATACATCAATCATTCTTCTAGGTGTTGAAGATACCATGACAAAACAGAGAAATCCCCACCTTTACACTCAAATGGCAAAAACATCACATGCACAAATAAATAAATACAAAATATATACAAATTAATTGGGAGGAAGAGAGTTATGGAGAGTGTCAATAATTGGATATATTGGAAAATGTCTCATGTAGGAAGTAATTCTTGAAAGAAAATTGGGATCTTAAGAAGCCCCAGGATAAAGGGCAAGCCTTTTTGATATGTGGGGCAGTCTTTGCAAAGCCATGAATTTTTGAAACAGAATGATAAGTATAGATAACAGCAGGTAAACAAACATAGCAGATCTGTAGGATGATTAAGAGTAAAATTGGGAAGTCAATTTAGATCACTTAAAGCAAAATTCTAAAGAACTTTAAATGGTAAACAGAAGTGTTTACATTTTATTCCAAAAAGCATTAGGGAACTACTGAAGTTTTTTAAGCAAGGAACTAATGTGGCCAGACTTATGCTTTAGAAATATACATTTAGTATCTGTGTAAAAGATGTATCAGAGAAAGGTAGCTAAGTGACTCACTGGATTGAGAGTCAAACCTAGAGATGGAAGGTCCTAGGTCCAAATCTAGCCCCAGACACTTCCTAGTTGTGCAAGCCTGGTCAAGTCACTTTTCCTCTATTGCCTAGTCCTTACCACTCTTCTGCCTTAGAACTGACAGTATTATTTCTAAGGTGGTAGGTAAGCATTTAAAAAAAGAGAAAGAGAAGGGAAAGATTGAAGGCAGGGAGATTAGTTAGGAGATTATGGCTACAGAATATATAAAAGATATGGGTATTGTATTTGAGGGGAGGTTAATTTGTAACTGAAGGGTTCAGCCTTTCAGTATAGAGAGGGGGAAAGAGAGGAGAACTCCCTTCTCAAAGCAGGTACAGGGGAGACAGATGATGTTTGGGGTTGGCTCAGAGAGATGAGAGGAGATTTGAAGATTTCCCCGTCTGCCTTCCCTCATTAGCTAAAGCTGCTCTCCCCAATTCACTCTTGTCCCTTTTGCCCCGCCCCCCCATCCACTACTTGAGACCAAAGGGTCTCCCCTTGATCTGATAACTCACACTCAGCTTGGGGAACAGATAACTTTTAATGTTAACTCAATCAGGTAATACAAAAGGAATAACGGGTAGGGAAGAATGAGAAAGGGAAGTGAGGAAAAGGGGCCCCTGTCTCTATCTAAAACCCTTTTTCATCCCTCCTTGAGTATGGGGGGAACTCAGGTCTTGGCAGCCTCAGCCCACTGAGAGAAAGTCAGGTTGACTTGCCCCTGGGCAACTAGAGCTGAGGTTAAATCTGCTCAGGTTTCTCTTCAGAAAGTTCCTTCAATTGGGAAATGTTGGGGGGAAGGATTTCCAGTCACCAGCAGGAAAAGTGGGTAACCCTCAGGAGAAAGTCTTTTCTTCACCCTCTCTCTTTGGCTTCTCTAGACTGAGAGATCAAATGCAATTCCAGCCAGAATCTTCTGTTCCTCAAGATTACAATACCGTGGCACCCCTCCCCCATTGAGGTGATTAGTTTCACACATTCTTTAGCCTGGCACTTTTTCTTTAGTACCAGCCTCTGTCACAGTATGAACTAAGGTGGAAGACAAATGAATGTAGAGAAGGGGAAAGATGTAAGACATAGTAGAGGCAAAATCAACTCTTTATGCAATTTGCCCTTTCAGGGACTTGGTTTCCAGTGCCTGAGACATGGTAGGTGCTTGTTAAATGCTAGCTGACTGACTACAAAGAAGTGTGGACTAGAAAATCATTGTTTCTTTATAATTTTAGATTACTCTGGACCTGATATATTTGTATTTCCTTTTGAACACTCCAAATTCTATAGATTCTCTTTAGAAATAAGCAAATTTTAACTAGTTTTGCAACAGTGATCTTTCACCAATTATACAAATGATAGAGAATTTTAGCAATTTGTGTAATTTTTCCAAGCTTGGCCTATAATATATAACCTATCTGAATATTTGGTTCCTAAGTCTAGAACCCTAAATCCATTTGTTAAACATTCCATGCTTTTGCTGTGATTCTACTGCTCTGATTTTAGGAACATATGACTAAATATATTTTTAAATGTTCTTATTATCCAATAAAAAGATAAATTGTCATTTTTTTTTTCAAAGACTGCACTGACCTGGAAATGAACTAGAAGTAATAATAGTTCCTATTTATACAACATGTTAATGTTTAGAGAACAAATTTCTCCTCCAGAAATCTGTTAGTTAGGTGGCAAAAGGTTTATGATTACCCTTATTTTACAAATGAGGAAGCTTGAGGTAAGAGAACTTCAGTGATTTGTCTGTGATTAACAAAGCAAGTAAGTTTCAGGGCCAAAATTCAAATCTAGGTTTTCTGATTCCAAATTAGAGCTCTCTTATTTACCTTACATCAGGTTGCCTCCCTAAGTAGTCAGTATAGTATGTACTCAATGGATGCTAGATATATACATTTTCAATTCTCCGAATTACAGGATAGGAATGTGCTAATTGGGTTAAAATATTTCTTATTTTTTTCAGCCTTAAAAACTTCTTTTTGGGGGTTAGCTGTGTAGCTCAGTGGATTGAGAGCAAGGCCTAAAGATGAGAGGTCCTAGGTTCAAATTTGGCCTCTGACACTTCCTAGGTGTGTGACCCTGGGAAAGCCACTTAACCCCCATTGCCTAGCCCTTATCACTCTTCTGCTTTGGAATCAATACACAGTATTGATTCTAAGACAGAAAGTAAGGGTTAAAAAAACCTTTTTGCTGGTATTTACAAATTTTCCAGCCAAATTCAACCATATTTATAGAACTTCAGCAGAAAAAAATACATTCCATACAACTTTTTTTCATTTGTTTTCAATGATATCTGACTTCATGGCCTCACTTGAGGTGTTCTTGGCAAAGATACTGAAGTGGTTTGCCATTTCCTTCTACAGATCATTTTACAGATGAGGAAACTGAGTGATACAGGATTAAGTGACTTGCCTGGGATCCATATAACTACCTTGCATTTATTTTACATTTATTCTAATTACATTTGCAGAGCTACCTATTGACCATCCCTATAAAGTAATGGAGATTAAGACTCATTGTCTTTGTATGTGTATCCTCTGTGGCCAGCACAGTAACTAACACATAGTAAGAGTTTAGTTAAAAATACTTGATTGATCGATACTGTCAGTCAGGACAGTTACTAGCTGAAAGGCAAGCCTTTGGTAAGAAAAATGAGATTATAGCCTTTCTTTTAAAAATTCAATTCAAAAATCATTTATTAGTACAAGGAATTTTCTAGATCATAAAGTCAGGACATTTATATTTGGAAAACTGAGCTCCTTTTTAAAAATACCACTGAAATACCTACTGTCTCAAACATTGCATAGAAATTAATGTTTGGATACTTAAAGAATCCATGATTTCATTAATGTTGGTAATTTCTTCAAAAATGTAGATCACAAATCATAGACATATTATTAAATGGTCTTAGTGAATTGCTGTGGCCAAAAGCAAACACATAAACAAACAAACATATTTTTGTGGTTAATATATTGATGAACCCCCTCTGATCACAGAGTGCTTCTTAGATGAAAGACAGGTAGCTCATCATTAGATACATCTTTCTACTTGGGTACCACCCAGTGGAACTTATGTTCAGTAGGCACAATATTTGGGAGCCCTGGGCATCTGCTTTTCAGTAGAGATATTGGATTAAGATTTTAAATCCTTTTGAAAAAGTATGACATACTTTTTCATGTTTCTGATCAGGAAGTTGAAATGTTTCAAAAGAACACAATAGTCAGTTAGATCAATCTTTTCCTCTCAATAATTTGGAAAATAAAAGTTTCATGAACCTTTGAAAATGAAAATAAGCAAAATAGGCTGGCAGTGTTAACCCATAAATCAGGAAAGGTAATTCAAAGTAAAACATAAGTTGCTGGCCCCCCCATGGGAAGAAAACATGTTTAAACAAACTGTGCAATGTGTGTGTGTGTGCATAAAACTAACTTTTCAGTTCTTTGAATAAACATGAACCAGTTGCTGCTTATGCATAAAATGGGTAATCACCAGAAGGCCACCATTAAAACATAATTATTTGATTTATGAAGGTCACAAAATCCCGAGAAAAATACGTATCACTCTAAATCACTACTCCCCCCCTCAAAAAAATCCTTGTTCCCCTAAACTCTGAAAAAAGAGACATTTTGGAAATTCTAATAAATTTGCAGTTATTCAGTACCTAACAGGAGAAAAAGGCTTCCCTGGGAGTGGTAAGCATTTTCTCCAGTAGTTAATCAAGTGTTCAGTTTATAAGATTAGCATTTTGTAGTCTTGGAAGTAAGAGAAAAAGGCCCTTGGGGTGGAGATAAATGAAAGATTAAATTTCAACAGAACCAAGTAAATTTCTTGGTGAGAGTTGCTTGAGGGCAGGTGTGAGGTATTAAAAGATACAAAAGTATTTATTGGGTATCTTTATTGTACATAGCTGAGATCCAGGAACATGGCAGTGCTGACCAATTCTTTTTATCTCTCCTATCTCTACACAGAATAGGCATGTAATGAATATTGAACTCATATAAGAACACTGGATGAGGAAATTCTACCAATTCAAACCAAAACAGATCTTTACCTGTTCTCCAATTTCTACTTTTACAGAATTGCCTGGAGTATTGAGAAAAGTCATTTATCTGGCATCAATACCTCAAGAATGTCATATTTACAATAAAGGAACAGATAGCTTATGGTTACTGCTCACAAGAGGAAGGAGGAGTTGTTATATTTTGCAGAATAATGGTGTTGTTTTTTTTTTTAATACACAAGAGGCATGTATCCCTACTAGTAGGTAGCAAAGTCTGATGAATGATAAATTATAGCCAAAGAGAAATTAAAGGTTAAACAGGAGTAAATATGCTACTTATTTGTATCTAATCTCAAGGAAAAATGGTAATTGTGGATAGGATAATTTTAAAATGAAGTAAAAGTTAATCACACTATATTCTTCTTTTCTCTTCCCCTCCCCAAACTCCCTAGCCTCTCTAACTCTCTCTTTACTTCCTCTCAAGAATAACTCATTGTGTATTCATATATATGGATAGAGAACTGGCCTCATAACACAGAAAGTCCCATCCCAGACAAATAATACCTTTGTAAGACTGGACAATTCAGTTTATTTTTTAATGATAAAGGGCTAGAGTACTTCTCTAGAGCAAATGTCTAAGATTATAAATTATAGAGTAAGTGCAAGCCTGCATTGATAAAGGAAATTTCCTGACCCAGACAATTGCTTTATCAAATGAAATCAGACATTCAATCCCTATCTACCACTTTTCTTTCCCTTCCTTCCTTCCTTCCTTCCTTCCTTCCTTCCTTCTCACCTCCAATCCTCTTTCTTTCTTTCTTTCTTTCTTTCTTTCTTTCTTTCTTTCTTTCTTTCTTTCTTTCTTTCTTTCTTTCTTTCTTTCTTTCTTTCTTTCTTTCTTTCTTTCTTTCTTTCTTTCTTTCTTTCTTTCTTTCTATCATTAGTGCTTAGCAGAGTATTTGGCATATAGTAGGTGATTAATACATGTTTATTGATTGGCACATATAATAATATTTAATCTAACTATAACAATTAGAATGGAATAGGAAAACAAATACATCAAATTATTTTTATATATGGAAATTTATATTCTATCAGAATATTCCTGTATATATATGTGAATATGCATATATAAACACACACAGCATATGTTGGATATCTATCCTCCATGAGAATAGAGACCATATAATTTTAAATGATTTAATATGAAGAATATTAAATATCAATATGAGCAATTACATTTGCCTCACAACAAATTCCACTTAAATAATTTTAATCTTGAAATTATATAGTTTTTCACTTATTTTTTCAAGATGTCCATGAGAAGTCTTTGTCCATCACTTTCATGCTGTTCCACTTACATAGTTACGCTGTATATTCTGAACTTTTGTTCATATTACATAATTTTATGTCTTCTAGATTTCTTTATATTACTTATATTTGTTTATCTGAATTGTATTAAATTATTATATCCTATGAATGTGCCACAATTTACTTCACCATTACACTATTATTGAACTTTTAAAGTTTCTTCTTTTTGAACAAATAGCTTTCTTATTTGTTTTTTTTTTTAACAGTTTTAGGGTATATTGAAGATCATCATTCATTTTTGTACCTTTCCAAACATCTTATACCTTATTCCCTTCCATAAAATTTATCATCCGGTGACACTAATTTCTTTGCTGTTTCTTAAACAAGATTTTCCCAGCTCTTTGTGTTTTCACTGGTTGTCTCCCATGCCTTGAATTTTCTCTCTCCTTACTGTCTCTTGAATTCTCTGGATTCCTTCAAGTCTCAGCTAAAATCCTACCTGAAAGAATCCTTTCTTGACCCTCCACCCTTAATCCTTGTGCCTTCCCACTGAAATTACCTCCAGTTTATCCTATTTATGTATTATTTCTACATAGATGGTTGTATGCTTTCTCCATTAAACCATGAAATCCTTAAGAGCAGAGATTGTCTTTTGCCTTTCTTTGTATTCTTGCCTTTAGCAAGTGTCTGGTATATAGTAAGTGCTTAGTGAATGCTTGTTTATTCTATAACTAAAGAAAATCCTATAGTCATCAATTAATGAATGTTGAATTTTATTTAATTTTTTAATCAAGGAAAAGAAGGGCAAAATACCATTTTAATTCAAGGTTATAATCCCCTTTCCATAGGAAAGTAACCTTTCAAATAGATCTTAAAGATTAATATTTTGATCCAAGTGTGGGCTGTGGTCTAAATTCTATGATCCTACAATCCAAAGATGTTCTCCTGTGCTTCCAAAAATAATAAGAACTAGAAAACTATGGCTTATATCAAAACACTGCAGTTCTATGTATATACAATCCCCAAATTTGCCATTTGGGGTCAATTCATTTTTGTTGTGTGTTGTTTTTTTTAACAGAACAATTGATTATAGCAGCCATGTTGGCTTATGTCATTAAGAAAACCTTTCATCTTATTGATACAGACTCAGGGTCTGAAATAAAAATTTAAGTTTTTTGAGACTGAGTGGATATATGCCAAGTCATACTGCAAGAACCTGGGTAAAATTCCTTGAACTGTCCATCAGGTAAACATTGCTCTTTAGCTGCCAACAGCATGTAGAAAAAGAATAATGTTGTAAAACTTTAAAAAGGAAAATGTGCAAATTCCCTGGCTCAATGCATCATATTTAATTTTTTTCAACTTTTTTCCTTTTATTTTTTAGATTTTATTTAATTAGATGATTTAGAATAATTTTCCATGGTTACAAGACTCATGTTCCTTCCCTCCCCTCATCCTGCCCCCTCCCATATATGACACACAATCTGCTGGATTTAACATGTCAATGCATAATATTTAAGAAAAGATAAATGATGTGTACATAGCTTCCAAACTATATTTTCCCTCTCTTCTGACCTTTTGATTTCCCTCTACTATCCCTCTTGTTCTTTCCTACCTCCCTTTCCAAATCCTTGTCATGACCCCCCCCCCAAATTACATACCCATTTCAAAGGAGTTAAGATAAACACATATGGAAATAAACATAGCAAAAGTTGTTTTCCCAAACACTTTGGACACAGGTTGACAGATACACATTTCACTGCTCCTTAAACCCATCCATTAGAAAATAAGACCAGGTGAGATGTATTGTCAGTTTTTTAAGCCAGATACCGTAATATAGCAAATGCAGTCCATATGTTATTACAACACTGTCTAATTAAACTCTTTTCTAAGATGCTATTCATAGAAAGATAAGCCAAGACAAAGTCATCACCAGCACTAGAAGTTTTCACAGCCTCTTTCTTCAAAAATTAGGCTATTTAACTCAATGCACACAAAGATGGCTACCACTCAACAAAAGCAAGGGGACTCATATATTGAGGCACATTAGCACACAGAACAAGGATTATACTTGAGTGGAAGCAGAAAAGATGAAATGTATTTTGAAAATTTTTGACTAAAATTTGAAATTATTCTATTGCCAGGACTATCTCTAAAGAGGTACACCCTCAAGAGCCTTGCCTAAGAGAATATAGGACACTCCCCATCTGCCTAAAAAGATATTCATATATGTGAAATTAGACAGAGAAGTTTTTAAGGGGGGAAAATGACATTGAGTTTTGGTCTGAAACATACACTGCACTGGTAGATGGGCTAATTTTGAACAGTTTGCCAGTACATATAATTTGTCTGCTGGTATTTTTAGATGTCTAGTAGCTGAAAATTCTCTCTCTGTCTCGCTTTCTCCTCCTCTCCCTCCTCCTACATCTTTCTCTTTCTCTCCTTCTTAATACCTACTGTATACTCTAAATCTATTGCTTGTGATTGAGTACCTATATGCATTGCATACATTAAAGTAATTAACATATGCATGTATAAATCACAGATCATAAAACTTACTTATATCATATATACACATATGTATAACATATATGTGTAATATTTAGAAAAGATATGTATGTATTATATTTGTAACTGATATGTCACTAACCTGTTTTACATATATATATATATATATATATATATATATATATATATATATATATATATTCCTTGGTTACCGAGAGACTACTACTATATATATATATATATATATATATATATATATAAGCAGATATAAGAGAAAGACTTTTTTTAACATATATAAAGTCAGGGGTAGGGAGGGAAATTCCAATAGAATACTGGTGATAAAGATTATATCATATAACACACCAATGATTTATAATTTAATTAACATGAGAACCCCCTCTATTGAAGCACTTTGGACTTTTTAAATAACCGTCTCAAAGAATTGTCTGTTATTCAAAGAGTTTAAGCAATTTATACATTGGCCCCACTGCTGGTAAGCGGCAGAGGTAAAATTTGAACCAGCAGTGCTAGAAGAAATACTGACTGTGTCAACTACTATTATATTATCTAGTCTCACCTGATCCCTGACTGCTTCAAGGTAAACGTTTATTTCCTCCAAAATTGGCTTTTAATAACAATTTCCACAGAAGTCATTTGAAACTTTCCTTTCTCTGTTAAAATGCTACCCTATATGGCTTCCTTTCATGTAAGTTGCAACCATTGTATTAAGTTTCAATTTGAGTGGAATAAATTCACTATTAATAAATAATTATTTCATGCCATTAAAAAGATTCTCACAAAAGATCTTTGCTATACATTATGCTGAGAAAATAGAGATCGTTTTCCTGATCTTTGTATACTCTCTGACTATAGATCTCAAAATCCCTTGACATCATTTTCCATATCTCTTTTTGCTAATGAACAAAGGGCCTTTCTCATTAAAGACTAGAAAATCCATTTTCAGCTTTAATCTTATTCCCTTTTGTCCCCTTTAGCATGTTGCCCCTGCAATTATAGCTATAAACATTCTCTCTCTCTAATCTTTTCTCCTGCTATCTTTTGATTTCTTAACTAATGTTTACAAACATATTCAGGTATCCCTCAATCCTTAAAATAATTAAAAAAAAACTTTTTTCTAGTTCTAGAATTCTTTCAAGATATTTTATATCTCTCTTCTTTTTCATAGCCAAACTCAGGAAAAAAAATTGTATATATTTGTTATCTCTACTTTGTCTCACTCCTCCACCCCTTGAACACCAGCTCTTAGTATCATTACTCAATTGAAACTTCTCTGTTCCTAGATATCAATGTTATCTCAATATCCAGATTCAATCCTTTTCTCATTTTTCCTCCTTTTGCAGCAACTTTTTCTGCAGCATCTAACCTTGTTGACCACTCTGTATATACTCTTTTCTCTCTGGGTTTTCATGACAATATTTTCTCTTGGTTCTCCTCCTACTTATATAACAACTACTAAATCTTTGTTGTGTCACATCTATATTCTGCCACCTATTTTGGTTACAATTTGATGCTCTTGTCTTAAATATTCTTTTTTTTCCTATATATCCTCTCTTGGAGATCTCATCAAACCATGATCTCAGTTATCATCTCTATGAAGATGATTCCCATAGATAGATGGATAGAGAAATAGATAGATGGATATATAGATGATATATAGATAAATTCAACCCTATTCTCTCTCCTGGACTCAAGTCCTTCATGACTAACTCTATATTGGTCATTATCAAATGGCTTCATAGTATCCTAAACTCAACACTTCTAGAACGGAACTACTTACCAATTGCAATATACCACTTTCCCTGTAACTTTCCTTTTGATCTGTAAGGGTCCTCCTATCCTTCCAGACAGAGATGTCAAAACCATAGAGTAATCCTTGGCTCTTCACCCTCTCTCCCACTCCTATCCAGTGAGATACTAAGCCTTGTCAATTCAGCCTCCACAACATCTCTCCCATCCATATCCTTCTCTCTACTCACATAGCCAGTATCCTAGTTCAGGGCCTCATAATCTCTCCCATAGACAAGTATAATAGCCTCCTAATTAGTCACCTTATCTCATGTTCCTACCTTTTTCATTCCATCTTCACATAGATTCCAAATTTCTAAACCTTTTAGATTTGACTATAATACCCCCATGCTCAAAAAACACTAGAGATTCTTTCTTACCCATAGAATAAAATACAAACTCCTCTGTTTGGCATTTACAATCTGTAATAAACTTCTGTTCCATTTTTATTTTTTCTCTTCATTACTATGAATTTGTTAAGCATCAACAAACATGACCATTTCCACATTTACAGAACAAAAAAGTGGACCTAATATGAAATTCTTTTTTTCTTGCCTCTGTTGATCTTTTTTTTTCTTTTTCTCAAATATTTTATTTGATCATTTCCATGCATTATTCATTAAAGACAAAGATCATTTTCTTTTCCTCCCCCCCCAACCCCCGTAGCCAATGCGTGAATCCACTGAGTATCACATGTGTTCTTGATTCGAACCCATTGCCATGTTGTTAATATTTGCATTAGAGTGTTCGTTTAGAGTCTCTCCTCTGTCATGTCCCCTCAACCGCTGTAGTCAGGCAGTTACTTTTCCTTGATGTTTCTACTCCCTCAGTTTGTCCTCTGCTTATGAATAGTGTTTTTTCTCCTAGATCCCAGCAGATTGTTCTGGGACATTACACTGCCACTAATGGAGAAGTCCATTATGTTCGATTATACCACAGTGTATTAGCCCCTGTGTACAATGCTCTCCTGGTTCTGCTCCTCTGACTCTGCATCACTTCCTGGAGGTCATTCCAGTCTCCATGGAATTCTTCCACTTTATTATTCCTTTTTGCACAATAGTATTCCATTACCAACATATACCACAGTTTGTTCAGCCATTCCCCAATTGATGGGCATCCCCTCGTTTTCCAATTTTTGGCCACTGCAAAGAGCGCAGCTATGAATATTCTTGTACAAGTCTTTTTGTCCATTATCTCTTTGGGGTACAGACCCAGCAGTGCTATGGCTGGATCAAAGGGTAGACATTCTTTTATCGCCCTTTGGGCATAGTTCCAAATTGCCCTCCAGAATGGTTGGATCAGTTCACAACTCCACCAGCAATGAATTAATGTCCCTACTTTGCCACATCCCCTCCAGCATTCATTACTTTCCTTTGCTATCATGTTAGCCAATCTGCTAGGTGTGAGGTGATACTTCAGAGTTGTTTGGATTTGCATCTCTCTGATTATAAGAGATTTAGAACACTTCTTCATGTGCTTATTAATAGTTTTGATTTCTTTATCTGAAAACTGTCTATCCATGTCCCTTGCCCATTTATCAATTGGAGAATGGCTTGTTTTTTGTACAACTGATTTAGCTCTTTATAAATTTGAGTAATTAAACCTTTCTCAGAGGTTTCTATAAAGATTTTTTCCCAATTTGTTGTTTTCCTTCTGATTTTAGTTACATTGGTTTTGTTTGTACAAAAGCTTTTTAATTTGATGTAGTCAAAATTATTTATTTTACATTTTGTGATTCTTTCTATGTCTTGCTTGGTTTTAAAGTCTTTCCCCTCCCAAAGGTCTGACATGTATACTATTCTGCTTTTACCCAATTTACTTATGGTTTCCTTTTTATGTTTAAGTCATTCACCCATTTTGAATTTATCTTGGTGTAGGGTGTGAGGTGTTGATCTATTCCTAATCTCTCCCACACTGTCTTCCAATTTTCCCAGCAGTTTTTATCGAATAGTGGATTTTTGTCCCAAAAGCTGGGATCTTTGGGTTTATCGTATACTGTCTTGCTGAGGTCTCTTGCCCCCAGTCTATTCCACTGATTCTCCTTTCTGTCTCTTAGCCAGTACCAAATTGTTTTGATGACTGCTGCTTTGTAATATAGTTTGAGGTCTGGGACTGCAAGGCTCCCCTCATTTGTGTTTTTTTTTCATTATTTCCCTGGATATCCTTGATTTTTTGTTCTTCCAAATGAACTTTGTTATGGTTTTTTCTAAATCAGTAAAGAAATTTTGGGGGAGTTCCATGGGTATGGCACTAAATAGATAAATAAGTTTGGATAGGATGGTCATTTTTATTATATTGGCTCGTCCTATCCATGAGCAGTTAATGTTTTTCCAATTGCTCAAGTCTAGTTTTAGTTGGGTGGCGAGTGTTTTGTAGTTGTGTTCATATAGTTCCTGTGTTTGTCTCAGGAGATAGATTCCAAGGTATTTTATTTTGTTTAAGGTGATTTTGAATGGGATTTCTCTTTCTAGTTCTTGCTGCTGAGCTGTGTTGGAGATATATAGAAATGCAGATGACTTATGTGGGTTTATTTTGTATCCTGCAACTTTGCTAAAGTTGTTGATTATTTCAATTAGCTTTTTGGTTGAATCTCTAGGATTCTTTAAGTAGACCATCATGTCATCCGCAAAGAGTGATAACTTGGTCTCCTCCTTGCCTATTTTGATGCCTTCAATTTCTTTTTCTTCTCTAATTGCTACTGCTAATGTTTCTAATACAATGTCAAATAGTAGAGGTGATAATGGGCATCCTTGTTTCACTCCTGATCTTATTGGGAATGCATCTAGTTTATCCCCATTGCAGATGATATTAGCTGATGGTTTTAGATATGTATTGTTTGTTATTTTTAGGAACGACCCTACTATTCCTATGCTTTCTAGTGTTTTTAATAGCAATGGGTGTTGTATTTTATCAAAGGCTTTTTCTGTGTCTATTGAGATAATCATACAGTTCTTGTTGGTTTGCTTGTTGATGTGGTCAATTATGTGGATGGTTTTCCTAATATTGAACCAGCCCTGCATCCCTGGTATAAATCCTACTTGATCATGGTGGATGACCCTTCTGATCACTTGCTGGAGTCTTTTTGCTAGTATCCTATTTAAGATTTTTGCATCTATATTCATTAGGGAGATTGGTCTATAGTTTTCTTTCTCTGTTTTTGACCTGCCTGGTTTTGGAATCAGTACCATGTTTGTGTCATAAAAGGAGTTTGGTAGAACTCCCTCTTTGCTTATTATGTCAAATAGTTTGTATAGTATTGGGATTAAATGTTCTCTGAATGTTTGATAGAATTCACTTGTGAATCCATCAGGCCCTGGAGATTTTTTCTTAGGAAGTTCTTTGATGGCCTGTTGGATTTCATTTTCTGATATGGGATTATTTAAGAATTCTATTTCTTCTTCTGTTAGTCTAGGCAGTTTGTATTTTTGTATATATTCATCCATATCTCCTAAATTGGTGTATTTATTGCCATATAATTGGGCAAAGTAATTTTTAATGATTGCCTTAATTTCCTCTTCATCAGAGGTGATGTCCCCCTTTTCATCTTTGATGCTATTAATTTGCTTTTCTTCCTTCCTTTTTTTAATTAGATTGACCAGTACTTTGTCTATTTTGTTTGTTTTTTAAAGTACCAGCTTCCTGTCTTATTTATTAAATCAATAGTTCTATCACTTTTGATTTTATTAATTTCTCCCTTAATTTTTAGGATTTCTAGTTTGGTTTTCTGCTGGGGGTTTTTAATTTGGTCGCTTTTGAGTTTTTTATTTGCATTTCCAATTGATTGAACTCTGCTCTCCCTAGTTTGTTAATATATGCACTCAGGGATATGAATTTACCTCTGATTACCACTTTGGCTGCATCCCAAAAGGTTTGAAAGGATGTCTCACCATTGTCATTTTCCTCGGTGAAATTATTAATTGTTTCTATGATTTCTTCTTTAACTAAACGATTTTGGAATATCATATTGTTTAATTTCCAATTAGTTTTTTATTTGGTTTTCCATGTACCATTACTGATCATTATTTTTATTGCCTTGTGGTCTGAAAAGGCTGCATTTATTATTTCTGCTTTTCTGTATTTGTGTGCCATGTTTCTGTGACCTAATGTATGGTCAATCTTTGTGAATGTGCCATGTGGTGCTGAGAAGAAGGTGTATTCCTTTTTGTCCCTATTTATTTTCCTCCATATGTCTATTAATTCTAATTGTTATAAGATTTCATTCACTTCTTTACCTCTTTCTTATTTATTTTTTGATTTGATTTATCTAAATTTGATAATGGTTGGTTCAAGTCTCCCACTAATATGGTTTTACTGTCTATTTCTTCCTTCAATTCTCCTAGTTTCTCCATTAGAAATTTGGTTGCTATATTATTTGGTGCATACATGTTGATTAGTGATATTTCCTCATTATCTAAAGTCCCTTTTAACAAAATATAATTACCTTCCCTATCCCTTTTGATCAGGTCTATTTTTGCTTTGGCTTTATCAGATATCATGATTGCCACTCCTGCCTTCTTTCTGTCAGTTGAGGCCTAGAAGGTCTTACTCCATCCTTTAATTCTGACCTTGTGGGTGTCTATCCGCCTCATGTGTGCTTCTGAAGACAACATATAGTAGGGTTTTGGATTCTAATCCATTCTGCTATTCTTCTACATTTTATGTGTGAGTTCATCCTATTCACGTTCAAAGTCATGACTGTCACTTGTGGACTCCCTGGCATTTTGATATCCTTCCCTAATTCTAACCTTTCTTCTTCAGCTCTAACTTTTAGTCCAGTGATTTACTTTAAATCAGTCCCCCTTGTTCTTCCCTTTCTACCCCCCTTTTTATTCCCTCCCTTATTTTCCCCTATAGTCTTTTTAAAATTTCCCCCCCACTCTCTCCCTCCCTTGTACTGCTTCCCTCCCCACCAGTCTGTTTTTTACCCTTCTACTACCCTATAGGGCGCAAATCTATTCTCTTCCCCAATGGATTGGATTGTTCTTCCCTCTTTGGGTCAGCTTCAAAGTACATAAGAGTTGAGTATTTCCTATCTCCAACCTCTTTACCCTTCCAGTGTATCGATGTTCTCCCCCCTCCCGCCATGAGCTTCTTTGTGACATATAAATTTACCCCCATTTGTTTCTTTTCCCATTTCTTTTAGTCATAACCTCTTTACTTTTTTAGCTTTAGTTATGTATATATATATATGCATATATATATATACATACACATGTATATGTATTTATGCATGCATATATCTATATACCAATTTATGTCTTGTCCTTTCATCCTATACAGTTTGTCACTGTTCCCTGTGAGTGTAGTTCTTCTAGCTGCTCAGGTGATAGCAACAGTTTTTAAGAGTTGCCAATGACCTCTTTTCTTATAGGGATATATATCATTTTAACTTATTGAGTCTCTTAAAATTTTGTTGTTGTTGTTGTTGTTGTTGTTGATGATGATGTTGTTGTTGTTTTTCCCCCTCTTTTTTAATTAACTTTTGATGATTCTCTTGAGTTCTGTGGTTGGACTTCAAATTTTCTGTTCAGGTCTGGTCTTTTATTTATGAATGCTTGGAACTCTTCTGTTGTGTTAAATGACCATACTTTCCCCTGTAAGAATATAGTCAGTTTTGATGGGTATTTTATTCTTGGTTGTAGACCTAGTTCCCTTGCTTTCCAGAATATCGTATTCCATGCCTTTTGGTCCTTCAGTGTGGATGCAGACAGATCCTGTGTTATCCTCACTGTGTTTCCATGGGTATCTGAATGGCTTCTTCTTGGCAGCTTGTAATATCTGTTCTTTCATCTGATTGTTTTTGAATTTGGCTATAACATTTCTTGGTGTTGTCAGTTGCAGATTAAATACAGGGGGTGATCTGTGGATTCTTTCAATCTCCACTTTCCCCTCTTTTTCTAGGATCTAGGGACAGTTTTCCTGGATGATTTCCTCTAGTATTATGTCCAAGCTTTTTCTTTTGTTGTGGTCTTCTGGTAGTCCAATTATTCTTAAATTGTCTCTTCTTGAACGATTTTCTAAATCGTCTGTTTTGTGAATGAGATGCTTCACATTTTCCTCAATTTTTTCATTCTTTTTGTTTTGTTTTATAGTGTCCTGCTGCCTTGTGAGGTCACTTGATTCTAGTTGTTTTACTCTGGTTTTTAAAGATTGGATTTCATCTCTGGCTTTTTGGTCGTCTTTTTCCTTCTGGTCTGATTTTCTTTGAAGATCGTCTTTCATCTCCTTTGCCTCATTTTCCAGCTGGATGATTTTGGCTTTCAGGAAACTGTTTTCTTGTTTTAGTTCAAGTGCCTCTGTTTCCAGATGACTTATCTTAATTTTTAAGTTCTTTTCCCAATTGTCTTCAGCCTCTCTTAGTTGTGTTTTGAGTTCTTCCACAGCCTGTATTCAATTCGCTGGGATTTCTGGTTTATCATTTGCTGATCTCGCCCCCTCTATTCCATTTGCTGAGTAGTAGCTGTCTATTGTAGTTTCTTTCTTCTGTTTCTGTTGTTTGTTCAAATTCACCCCTTCTTTCCTCCCCGTATTTGTCTGTGCTCTTGTTCCTCTCATTTTTTTTTGTTTTTTGGGGACTTCTATCAATCTCCTCTCTTGGAGCTTTAACAGAAGCTTGGTGTAATCTCTGGGGGAGGGTTGTTGGGGGTTTGAGCTTTCCTATCCTCTGGAGGCTTTTGATTGGCTTAAATTCCAGCAGTCAGTAAGGATGGATGGGGAGCCTGGGCTTCCCTGTGTTCTGGAGACTTTTGATGGTATTGAGTTCAACTTAGTTGGGCTGGGTTTACTCTGAGTTTTAAACTTCCTGGATGGCTGGAGCAAATATGGAGGATCTCCAAAGCTCTGGCCAGGCTGCCAGGTCTATGCTCCTTCTAGGCTGCCATCTTGACTTCGCCTCTAGGTTTCTGTTTTTTCAGAAGACCTTGCTCTCTAAGGGGGGAGGGGTCGTGGCTTGCCTGGGCTCTGAGGGCTCCTGAAGGGATTAGGTTCACCTGGTTTGGGTCGAATGAGCCCTGAAGCAAAAAACCCTCCTCCTCCACAATCTGTGTTGAATGCTTGGAGACTGGCCTGGGTTGTTTTCAAGGTAAGCCCTTCACCAGCCCTGAGGTTTTTGTTCTTTCAGAAGCTCTGAGGGCTCCTGATGGGATTAGGTTCAGGTGGTGTGGGCCGAATGATCCCCGAGCCAAAAAAAGGAAGGAAAAAAAAACCTCCTCCTCCACTGTCTGTGTTGAATGCCTGGAGACTGGCCCAGGTTACTTTCAAGGTAAGCTCTTTGGAGCAACCCCTTTGCCAGCCCTGAGTTTTCTGTCCTTTCAGTAGTTCTGAGTGCTCCTGATGGGATTGGGTTCAGCTGGTGCCCTAAAGCTGGGACCTCCCTTGAGACTCAGATGGAAAGACCCAGTCAGGGGGCTACAGGCTTCCCCCTTCTCTCTATGTTTCCCTGTCGTCTGTGTTGGGTGCCCTGGAGACTGGCTCAGGTTGCTTTCAAGGTGAGTCCTCAGAGCCCTGGGGTTCCTGCTGCCGTCGGCTTAGCACTCTGGGTTGGGGAGGATGGGTCCTGGGACCTTCCTTCTGCCTACCCCTTAGATCCGAGTGATCTAGGGTTCTGGCTTTTGGGGTGTGGTACCTTTTGATCCAGGTCCAGGAGGAGGGTTCCCCAGGTCTGTCCTGTTGTTCAGCTTGAATTTCGGTGTCCTAGGAGCACTCAGTTTGCAATTGGTAAGGAAGGGTTTCCGAGGTCTGAACTTTCACTGCTTCTACACCGCCATCTTGACCGGAATTCCCTAATATGAAATTCTGACTCTCCATTACATCTAATGTTTAACACATATATATTTCAAACTTAAAATTAACATAGTTCCAACACTGTTCTGTTTGTCAAGATCCCATTATGCATTTTCTTTTGTTCTCTTTATTTGTATTTTTAAATGATTCATCAATATTCTTTCTTTCTTCCTTTTCTTATATTCTGGATTTACTTACTCCTCCTAATAGATTTCCATTTCAATCAAATTGAACTACTTGTAGGTCTTAGAATATGACAGCAAATCTCTCATCTTGTGGTCTTTGAAAGACTCCCCTCCATACCTGTAATGCACTTCTTCTTCACCTAATCTTAGAATTCTTAGTCTTTCACTTTCAACTCAAATGTCACCTCCTACATAAGACCTTCTTCTTCCCTGTTCCTCTAGATGTTATTCTCTCCACCTCTCTCCTAAAGCTCTATTTACTTTGAATTTTTTCTGTACTTACTTGGAAATGTATATGTTGTTTGCCCTCCAAACTGAATGGAAACTCTAAGGTCAGAGACTACTTCATTTTTTGTCATTGAATCCTCAGCACCGTGTTCATTGCTTTGCACTTAGAAGGTGCCTTAAATTGCCTGATGATTGTTTGATTGATTAACTAAAGTTGAAAACCAGGAAGAACTACAAGTCTGGAAGAGTAAGGTGATGAAGACACCAAAGGAATGAAGATTTGGTAAGAAATAAGAATTTCAGAGTTCAAACCATTAAAGGCTTATCAACTCACAATAAGATTTTGAGGTAAGAACTATTATTATACCCATTTTGTGAAGACTAAAATTGAGGACAAGAATGGTTTGGTGACTTGCCTAAGGTTATATAGCTAATACATGTCTGAATCAATATTTGAATTGAGGTTTTCCTAATTTTTGGTTCAATGCTCTACCCACTAGGTAACACCGCTTTAAAAAAAATAGGTGGACGTGATAGGCTCTAATGTGCATTCTAACTATACATGTATAATTTATAATGATCTTGTGGTTTTATTCATCTGTGATCTTATTAGCATGTGTACTTCCTCACTGATGTAGTTTATTTTGACCAATAGAGAAAGCAATATGGTGAAATGTAAATGACAAGAATTTGGGAGGCAAGAAATTAGCTTAAGAGTTCATGAAAGATTAAAATAGGAATGCTTGGCATAGTTTAATGGGTACTCTAACCTTTCAGAAGATAGACTTCAAAGATTTCCCATATAAGATATGCAATTTAAAACTAAAATAGAAGTTGAGTTACTATGGTCAAAAACAAAAGTCTAAACACAATTGACTCAAGAATAAATAGTTGATGTCAAAATATTTGTATATATAAGAAGTGATAGCAAGTAACTAATAGGAATACAAGAGTATAAAATGAGCTTTACAAATAAAAATTAATAAATTTAAAATACCAGAGCCTTCTGAGAGGAGATTGCTTAGAAGTCTCATGCTTATATATCATTAATACTCTCCTCCAGAGATAATAAGTAGACAATGAGTGAACACAGTAAAGATTAAAAAAAAATTTTTTTAACTAAGTTAACTTTATGTTAACAGCAAATCATTAGTTACTGATGGGTGTCATTTTGGAATCAATTGTCATTGTAAATCCATTCTATTAATTAGCTAGATTAAAAGGAAACATCAATAGAAAATAAAAGAAAGGATTAAAAGATAGTGATTACAACCAATTATTCTGATTTATTAGAAGCCATTATTTTTTTAAAATCTTATTTTAACAAAAAGCATGTCAGACAATAATAATTAGTAGCATCCACTAAAAAAACAAAACACTGGATATGATATCTTCAGAAAAAGCAAAGTCATTCCAATAATATTCATAGATCCATAAATTCAGCTGGATTAAAACATTTTTATGAAAATGGAAACCTGTCAATGTTTCTATAACAGTGAGTACATATATTTGGGAGAGAGAAGATGGATATTATTTAATCCAAGAACTGAATTCTAGCTCCCTATGTAAAAGTGTCTCTATGAATATGTGGAAGTATTCATGTACACATTCACTGATAGATGTATGTCTTTTATAGCCATCTCAAATGCAATTCATTTTATTACTTCCTCAACCATCATGAAGATGAAATTTACAGCAAGGCAAGGCAAGTTTTTAATTAATTCTTCTATTTCTAGTAGAAACAAAGTACATCAACAGATGTACAAGTAGTTAAAAGTCCCTCTCAATCATAATTACATTCTATTTCTAGTTTTTGTGATACATGTTGGGAATTCTCCCTTCATTTCCTTCCATTGGTTTATAGGAATTTCCCATTAGGATATTACCTGATTCTTCCTCCTTTATTCCTTATTTAAATGTATTTTGCCACGTTTTCTCTCTCAAGTTCATTGATTATTCCACTAGTCTTCTTACTACCACCCCTACTGTATATTCTGTTCAATCCAAAGAAAGAATGTTTTCCATCATTAATGTTCCAGCAATATCTCTGAAGTTATAAATGCTGTGTCGCAATAAGATCTCTGGCTCATTTTTGTTAATCATCCTCCTTTCTTTGATATATAGAAATCTGACCCAATTTCTTCTTCCCAAAAAATGTCTTCTGGGAAGGACTGAACACCTCGTCATAAAAGTTTCCTTTTGTTACCTGCTCTTACTGTTACATGCAGGAGTGTGCTGGAGGCAGCTGATATTGATTCATGAGAGTTGGTTGTTAAATTGTCAATGTGAGACTTTTTACCTTAGAAACTGGCAAATGCTAGAAATCAGGGTTTTATTGATTATTTTGTTGAATTTCTAGACATTGTGTAAACTTAAGAATGTTGTAGAGAAAAGATTAATAATTCAGATTAAACTAAAATATGTGTTGTCATACTTTTTTTTTCTAGTCACTTGTTAAAACATTTACCAGCAAAGCCCTGACTATATGTGGGTGGATTTTTTTAATATTTTCTTTGATCAGAAAAAAACAGTCTCTAAATGAATTTATTCTTCCTGATATTCATTACATGCATTCCATAGCAGGCCCAGGGCCTATAACTTTTGTATCTTCTTTAGTAATCTGGAAAATCAAATTCCAAAACCACATTAATAGCCACTTCTTAATTTCTCACATTTTTTCTCTTTTAATTTCTGCTTTCACTAGAAAATAATTAATAAAACCCTATCTGTTCCTCCTCAGTCCTTCAATATTCTACTCATGTCTTCATATTCTCTGGATATTTTTTCCAGGCTCCTTCTTATAGTAGCATTTTTTGTTTCCATATCTATCCATAAACTGTTATTAAGTGCCTACTATGTGTCAGACACCGGCACTATGTTAAGTATAGATTTATCAGAAGTTCATATAAACCCTCAGATTTGACATTTCTCTCAGGAAGATCTGTTACATTCTGAATATATGCTTTCCAGTTCTTCATAACCTCCAAAAAATAATCACATCCTAAAATGTCAAGAACTGAATATGTTAAAGTGGAGTTTCTATAAATTAGAGTAGTTGGGAAACATCTCAACTAGAAATTAGTTTTGTGAGAATATAAGATTTTGTTTGGTACAAAGAAGGGAAGTTAAACAAAAAAAATAATTTTCCAAAACTATCTGCCTCACTAGATTTTAGGGGAAAATTTTCTATTTATCTCTTCCACCTTTACTGACATTAGAGACAACTAGGTGGCAAAGTTCTAGACTTGGGGTAAGGAAGAGCTGAATTTAAATCCAGTCTCAGATACTTAACCAACCATTTGACCTTAATAAAGTCACTTATTCTGTCTTCGTTTCCTAATCTGTGCAATTGGGGTAATACTACTTCCCAGGGTTATTGTAAGGATCAAAATGAGAAAATATTTGCATATACTTTTGCAAACCTTAAAGTTTTATATAAATGTTAGCTAGCATTTTTGTCAGCCATGGTGGTATATGCCAGCCCTAGAACAGTTATGTGGCACAGTAGAGCAAGAGACCTGGTATCAGGAATTTTCAACCTCCTGAGTTCAAATCTGGCCACAGACACTAGCTATATGAACATGGACAAGTCACTTAATCCTGTTTGCCTCAGTTTCCTTTCAGTAAAGCAAGTTGGAGAAGGAAATGGAAAACCACTCCAGTATCTTTGCCAAGAAAATCCCAAATGGGGTCACAAAGAGTTGGGGCATTGACAAAATGATTAAAAGAGAACAAGGAGCTAAAGGAAAAAAAATTCAAAATTAGCTCATTGCTTTAAATAGAAGAGGGAAATATTGGGAAGAAAGAAGTGAGAATAGTAAGAAGTAGAGCTCTAAAAAGAAAAAAAATAGAAATAATAGAATAATAAACAGAGGAATCCTCCTTCCCTCCACATCTTAATTTCCTTGGCTTCGGTCGAGGTCAGAATTCAACTTTTGAAGGCATACCCTCAGCCTCTAGTGCCCTCCCGATTCAGATTGTTCCCAATCTACTCAGTGTATGCCTTGTATGCTATCTAGTTATTTGCATGTTCTCTTCCCACAGAAGGTAAGTTCCTTGGAAGCAAGGACTATATTTTCTTCTTTCTATCCCCAATTCTTAACATAACGTCTGCAGCATAATTAGTATTATTTCTTGCCTTTTTATTGATTGATTTCCTAGTCTACTGTAGCCTTAAAATTTTGAGCAGCCTCCAGTAAAATAGTTTTCTTCTTCAGAAAACCAAAAGTGTGTTTTCTTGTTTGCATTGCCTTTAAGGTTTGAATAATAATGCTAATAGTTACTATTGTTAATGATAATAGC